>NC_079151.1:49486429-49808496 GCF_947563725.1 Argiope bruennichi
ATATTTCATACAGATATATTAATTATAATGAATTATTTCGCAAACATTTCTTTTTCTTATGAGATGGATGCATAATTATGTATTTTTACATATATTTTTGAAAGAAGTCTAAAACTAAACTTTCCGTATTTTTGTTAATATTATTAAGTATTCACAAAATATGGTATCATAATACAGAAATCCCATTAGTTTAATTATCTGACTTTATTTCTAATTTAGATTACTTTCAATTATATATACTCTTTTTATAACCTCTACAAATACAAATATGGAAAATGAGAATCCAGCCTACTAATAATGGAAATTATTTAATAAAAATAAGCCAATCAAATTAATTTAAGAAACTAAAGGGGTGAAGGGCGTTTCCATCCTTTCCCCTGTCTTACAAGCTAATATAATGAAAAGAAGTTTTTATTATGTTATTTTTTATAATTCTTGTTAAATTCAATATATAATTAAAGGGCAGCACCGTTAAAAAGTTTAACTTTATATTTAACTTTTTCATTTTTAACTTTTTTTCTTCTTTCATCTCCTTTTATAATAGCATGTCAAAAACATCAGTAGTAGGTATATTTATGCTTTTTGAATTAATTTTTTTTAAAAATTAAAACCCGATTTCTTTTTTTTTGTTGTTAAAGTGTTACGCATTTAAAAATTAGATTTTTAAAGATATGACATCTAACAGATTTATGATCAAAATAGAATAAAATTAGAGGTATAAGGAAAATTAAATATGTTTAATCTGAATAAAGCTTCCACAAACTCTAAAAAGTAATTTCGATTCATCTTCACATTATTAACTGAAGCTTAGCGGTCTCAAATTGCTTTTGACTATAATTGACACTACAGTTGAATCATCGTTTAATTAATCAAGACAATGAAAAACCTTTTGCTATATAAATAATAATTTAATATGAAAAAAATTGCACACTTGCCTGAATAAAAGACAATACATTCTGGTATATAAAAGTAAATTCATGGATTAATAAACAGCTATGTATAATATGTATAAGAAATTTCCTAAAATATTAAATGGCTACCATATGAAGGTCATAAAATACATAATAAAATTGTATGTTTTAGAGACTTCATTATTTGTTGTAAACAAAGAATTATTTTAAACTCAATGAAATGTTTAATTGATGTATTGGTCTCTAAAAGACAGTTAAAATTCAAAACGATGCATATTGGAATATCTGCAGGGAAAATGTTGGAAAAATTTTAATTTCTGAAAAATTAATTATTTTAATCTATGCTATAAGGAATTGGTACTAGAACAAGAAATTTCGGATTGTACGCTATTTTTTATAACTTTTGTAGAAAATTTTCCATTTCCAAAATCTGGCAATCAATGGGTCCGGTGTAGTGGCTGCACAGTGATACACTTTAATAAGCTCAATAACAAATAACGACATTTGTTCATTCGAAAGGGCAAAGAGACAGAAAACAAAACTCCGCCGAAGCGTACACAATAAGAGCACTCACAGTAAACAACAGCATCAAACAACAAATCGACTGCATACAACCATAACAGAACCACAGAAGAGAGATTTTGTGCTACAATTCACACCTCTTCAATGCCTGCCATTCTCTACTTTTTTTCTCCCTTGAGCTGAATCCAATTGCTGATTCCCTCCGGACTCAAGTTGGACTCCCAATCGACTGTATTATACAACCACACTGACTCTATACCTCTACAGTGTCAACGCGTCATGTTCTGAGTATCGTGCTTACACTTAGCATTGATTTGTCGACTAATTCAATATGGTCTGACAGCAACGTACGGCAACGTCGTGATGTTTCGGAGTTCCGAGATGTGACAAAGTGGTCACGAGCACCTCCACATCATAATTTGGAATAGATACTTTAATTTGTTAGTTTAGGGAAAGTTAAATTTAATTGAACTAGTTTAGACGAGCGCAGTAAAGCTCTAACGTCATGAAATTTGGTGATTAATTTTATTTATACATATTTTTACAATATTTGATCTAATTTATTTAATTAAAATAATAAAAAGATTATTTATGGGGTAGATAGTTAATTTTAATGGATTTACGTTGCACGTGCCTTTTTCTATGGGGACTGATTTTAACTGTGCTGAATAAAATTACAGAAAATTTTCACGCGTGTAGCACATCGTAGCTATCTAGGGCCTAAACAGTAATAATTTTGAGATAAGAGAACACAGCTGCGCCCACCAGGTCTCGAACCTTGGACCTTCCGCGTGTTAGGCAAATGTCATAACCACTACACCATGGCCACGGACTAAAAAGAAGAGCAAATCAACATACAACTCTATCCACCAAACCACGCATCCCACTGGTCTGACGGTTCAGCAACACAACTCGTTGACTCATTCAATACTGATTGGCTATTCCGCACTCTACTTGTAGGCAAACTCAGTACTGATTGGTTGCTCAGTATTCAATTGCTGACTAACTCAATACTGATTGACTGATTACAGCTTTATCTCCCGGTTTTTTTTTAATATGATTTTCTTGACAGGACATAACAGGTTCTAGAAAGCTTATTATAACTCGCGTCTTAATAAACCTATTGCCACAATTTCTGTGAATTCTGGAATCTTTAATTTTGTCGCCAAATTGGATCGCCAAGGCTGGGAGGCACTGATCTGGCATCCGTTCAGCATGCATCAGATTTATCTGTAAACCTTTCTCCCTCACCATAGAACTAACTACGCAGGTTACAATACAGATTCGTAATGATGCTGCATGACACGATCAGATCTTTATCATATTCCTACATTTGATTGTTTTTCTTGATTTTTAACATCCTCACTTGCTTTTTCATCTTCTCAAGGATTTGACATTGTAGCAAATAAAAACTGTACATAAACTACTGGCCTGAAAACATTACTCGTGGCGTCATCTGCAAGTGATGCCACAAGTAACAAGGAAAAACAGATTTATCTAAGCACAGTCATCCCAAAGCAGTCATTCCTTTCTAAGCAATTGTTGCGATGAAGGTCAAACGAAATCAAAAATTACCTCTTTTTAAAGACTTCAAACGTAAGAACATAACAAAGAAAATAAAGAAGCATTCAAAATAAAATCGCAATCAATTCTAAATGCTCTTACTAGTATAAATAACTATATAATGCATTTTTAGTTTCTTAAAGCTTCCTTCCTTTACAAAGACAACTATAAATATTTTTATTACCTTCACATTGTGTGGAAGCTATTTGTTTGGTTAAAAGCTAAACGTATTTTTTCCAGCAGGTAAAGACAAAAGCTTGCCTCGACTTTCGCAGAAGAATTGTTAAAGCAATAAAAGAGAAAATGACTCTTTACGTATTCTTCGACAATGGTTATAGCGTCGTTATTCGAGGAAGCTTAATGCCATTGGTTTGGTATGCGATTACAGAAAGCCTGATGGATGCTGAAGGCATTTGAATACCTGTAAATGTAATGATCGTTATGCGATGGGAAAAGCAGTAACATTTATATGATGATAAAAGTGAAGAGTGAATTATTAAATCATAATGTAGAAGATACTTTTCATGATAGTGTTATAAGAATACAGATGTTATTACTTTCTTGCTGAATCGTTTGAGATATTTCGATGAAAATGGTGGTTAGTGTCAATTAAACTAAACAGTGATATCACTTCTTTCTGTGTTTTCGGAAGCCATTAGAAGGAAATGACGTATTTTATCTTGGCAATAAAGAATTTTCAGTTTATTTTGAGATGATATAAACAGTTTGTATAGCGATTGGTTCCGCTTGGTATTTGCTATACACATTATTTATTTTAAATATTAAATAATATTTGTGGTATATAAAACCAATTTATGATTTTTATTTTAAATATCATAAACGTTTTAAGCAACTATGTATTTCTTGAAAATGG
This sequence comes from Argiope bruennichi, assembly GCF_947563725.1. Classification (NCBI taxonomy): domain Eukaryota; kingdom Metazoa; phylum Arthropoda; class Arachnida; order Araneae; family Araneidae; genus Argiope; species Argiope bruennichi. The sequence goes on from NC_079151.1 coordinate 49,490,300, forward strand.
TATTTATAAAATTTAAGTGATATAAGTTTTAGATTATTGCTAAAGCTGTATTAAAATTGCAAAATTTGTATAGACATTTTTATAAAGTATTTACTTGCATTTTTAATAGTTGATATTAGTGTGTTTCACTGTAAATATTTTCTTGTTTATATTCACTTTGAAATTCAGAATTTTTCCGAGATCTATTTGAAATTTTAGTGAATTTTATAATATTTCTTATCCTGCTATGCATTGAATTATTCCTAATAATAAAGTTAGACATGCACTTGAGTTCTCAATATTAGCCTTCGTACAAAAAATAATCACACGGACATTTGTTATGTTTGGTTATTTGTTTGGTTTGTATTAAATCTGCAAAACAATTTTCAACAATTTTTTTTTATTTTTTATTAGTGAGTAAACTAAAATGTCTAAATAATATTCATTGAAAAAAATATACATTTATAAGTATATCAACTCAATTTTTTTTCATAAGTTTAAAAGCTCATTGCTTGAATATTTATATCATTTGCAATAACTAGTCTAATCATATCTTATATTGAGGTTATATATATTGATAAATTTTAAATAAAATAATAAGGAATGTAACCAGTAGTAAATAATGGTACCAGTTTAAATAAAGTAATAAAGTTATGAATTACATGTTTCAGAATAATGCTAGAAAGAGGTTATATATATATATATATATATATATATATATATATATATATATATATGATGATTGACAAATCTAAAGAGAAAATGTATCTCAGAATGTGTGTTATTTAACCTAATTTAACTTTAGACACAATAACTTAATCGTTGATATTTATAAGTCAAAAAATTTTTTCCGAGTTATGAGATGTATGCAAATATGCTTTTGCAATAATCTGATATGTAAACTACCAATCTAAAAAGCTGACGAATTTTATCAAATAAGTTTTCTTTATAAATCAAACGGGTTATTTATATGTAGTATCATTGTTAATAAACATATAAAAAGGAAGATAAAATAAGTATCACTATTTAAAAATAAGATTGGATGAAAAAATAAAATGAAAAATATTATTTCGCATTTCAAATTAAAATTATTTATTAATTGAAATGAAAGTCTCTGGGTGGAAATGTTTGTTACTGTTGTTTTCAGAACTCAAACAATAGGCTTTTAATATCAATATTGAATTAAATTTTTTATGAAAAAAATATGTAGACCGTATTATAGAATGATAGATTTTCATTTATGAATATGTGGCTCTTTTGGAAGACTATTAAAATAGAAGAACTTCTACCTTCTCTACCTTCTAAGTAACATACATTGTCAATATATAAAAAAAATTATATTTTTTACACCGGATGTTTTCCAGTTGTTAGCGTTATAATAAAATTTTCTGATATTCCAATTTTATGGCAAAAACTCTGTCTATATAATTTCTCTAAATACACCTGAATATTGATTACATGATTTCAAAAAAATATCTAGATATAGCTTCACACTATTGATTCTGTTAAATTGTCTGTCATTAAAATCATGGTCCCTTAATACCATATCACTATGAAAAACATAAATATCCGGTTAATCTTTCTTTTGATCTCTGTGCTATTGTAACTACTGTTTTATTTGTTTTGTAAACTACACAGATACTAAACAGAATCTTTCATCTTTAGCTTTCAACAATGATAGAAAATCACGGGACTAAATACTTAATGAAACAATGAAAGCGATTTGAATTTCAGAACATCAATGTATAATGCTGTTCGAAATTAAGAAACATATAAAATTGCTTAGATTAGAAAAAATTAGAACGGGTATGAAATTAACACCATTAAAAATAAAATTATCAAGTTGTACAAGTTGTACAAGCTCAAAGTTGTACATTATTACTTTCAAAACTATTTCTTTGCCAAATTTGGTTACTGTTGGAAAAAAGGTCTGGACTGTAGACCGATAGCGCTGGCACACACGCACACACACACACACACACACACACACACACACACACACACACACACACACACATATATATATATATATATATATATATATATATATATATATATATATAATGATGAAATTATATTTCTTGATTCTTAAATACACTTTGCAAACAAAAGCTGTGTTCTGTTTAAAAGACTCAAAACATATAAATCTGTACATCCATGCATCGTCTGTTTGTTCTTTAGTACTGCTCGAAGGGATTCAGCACACGATTTGTAAACGACAATTGCGTGCTCAAATATTTTCTTTGAGCAAGTAATAAAGCAACAAAAACATTATTTGTTAAAGTTTAGAATTTTCAAAGGAATGTTTACTCTCTTCTTGCTTTAGAAAACTATCCATTTCTGCAAATATTGAGTTTATATGTTCATTAGACTACGCTACAAAAATTGTTCCAGACATTTATTGTTTTATCGGACATTTCAGAAATTAACTATGCCAAAAATAGGATTTATCACAGAGAGCAAATAGCAAACTAGTCATAATATATTGTTTATTTTATGTCTTCTTTTTTACCTGTTTGACTTTAGAAGATATTAACATTTATATCAAAAAGTTTACAAATTATTCATTGAATAAAAGAGTAATACAAGTTCCACTCTCATTTTTATGAATCGACAAGACAAAACTCATCTCTAAATTGTGCTGTACCAAGTTTCTTTATATGATTAAAAAGTATTTTAATTTAGAGTGAAAGTAGAAAAAAAATATCTGTCGAAATTTAAATTTAACTATCTGGAGATAAAATTTTGAGAGTAGAACTAGTCTGCTTGTCATCTATTCAAATATTTAAAGACTGTAAATTTGCTTTTTTCACAGTTTTGAGATTTCATGACATATTTATCAAATAAACTGACTCCAGAAACATCGGATTTATGAAATCAGTTATTTGTAGGTTAGTCAAAATTCCTAATTTATGTTTTTCAATTTTTGATTTTGTCTTAATATTTTTAAATGATAATTTTCAAAGATTAATTTAGTTTTTCATGTTTTTTAAATGATAATTTTTTATCTGTAATTTGCAATAGGCATGTTACTATAAAATCGCTCAAAATGCTTTTTTATGCTGAGTGAAAAATCTGCAATTACCGAATTTGACAAGTTGTTACTTTTTGGTAATAGGCATTCAAAAGAAAAGATTTTTTTCAAAATTTAAATTAGTTTTTAAGTAAATATCATTAAACATATAGATATTTTTTTCACAAAGACATAGAATATTTTATTTACAAAAATTATTTTTACACAACTAAAAAATTAAAAAGAAATTTTTTAATAATATAAATTAACTTCTGCTCAACATTTTCTTTCAATTAAAAATTTCTAAAAATATTTTTAAATACAATTTACAACTGCGCTTTTCACTATTTTTACTTAAGCATTATTAAGTATAAATTTAGAATATATCTTGAGTATACTCAAAAGTTGAGCTTTATTTATTTGCATGATATTATGATTAGAAAAAAATTATAAAAACAAAATACTAAATCAAGCCTACGGTAGCATCATGGTACGACGTTTCAAACTAGAAGTTTGAATCGCCTTTGAATTTATTTTTAATCTTTATAAAATATCAAGACTTATAAGGAACTAATACTCATTTTTTCCAAGAAAGCAAATACATATCTGAGTAATTTTTTATAATGAATCACAATAATAAAGAATTTTTGTATAATTTGCAGTTTCCTTTTAGAATTAAATCTCGTCTCTTGAAAATAAGTAAGAACTTTTGTCATACCAGAGATTTTTTAACGTATTTTCTGAAATGAAGCATTCGGGCCTCCTTTCATTAAAGAATTATCTATATAGCGAATAAAAATGCTTATTCTATCAAACTGAATACCACCATCCTATGTTTAGTAATTTAATGCTTATTCTGAGGTATTTAAAGATGATTTTGAAGCTTTGTTCATCCTTTTGAAAAGAATTGTCTTTGATGCTTAATCCGTTCATTAACTGCTATACGGATAAAAATGTATTTATGTTGCATTGCAAAGTAAATATTATTATTTATAAATATTAGTAAATATTATTATTATTTATAAATATTAGTAAATATTATTATTATTTATAAATATTAGTAAATATTATTATTATTTATAACTTTTTGTTAATCTTAATTTGCTTTCAAGATATGGTATGGAAAGCTTCTCTTTACAATTATTAGAGATATAATTATCTGAAATAGGAACTTTGAATCTATCAGTATTCTTTTTAGGAAAGAATTTATTTAGTATACTTTACTCTTTTAAATATAAATATGCGAACATTACTCAGTACATTTTACTGTTTTAAAAATAAATTTGCGAACATTACTCAGTACATTTTACTGTTTTAAAAATAAATTTGCGAACATTACTCAGTACATTTTACTGTTTTCAAGCTAAATTTGCGAGCATTAGGAAACATTTACTTGCTCTGTTTAGTTAAATTTAGAAAAATTAATGCCTCAGGTGAATTATATTTTAAAGGTTGTTTTATTATTCGTCTAGTAGGTGGGTAATGTAGGTGGTTAGATACTTTTAATCATGGTCAGATGACAATTAAATCTCTAAGAATATTAGATTCAAAACAAATTCTTTTTAAAAAATTGATTACTTCCATGAATTGTATTGAGTAAGACAAATGAATTCAGAGAGAATTACAGTGAGAAATATATTTGTGTAACGAGACTGAAGAAGTCAAAAAAGCATTAACCCATGACATTCCTTTTTAAATTCGAAAAATGCGCTTTAATTTTACATATATAAATATTTCAGCTTTAAAACTGTACTAATATATTCATATGATTTTACTTTAATTTATTATGAACAGAAGGCAACCCATAAATAATATAAAGTATGTTCTAAAACCCTTTTATTTTTATGTTCTTTAATAATCATTCTGTTTGCGAAGTCAAGCAATAAAAAGTATATTTTTAAAATCATGAATAATTTTATATGTTTTGAAATCTGTGCTTCTATGAGCAAATTTTAAAGTAACTTTTACTTAGGTATGTGTGTGTTATATCTGAAAGCAATTAGCGAGATACTGAATTTGAAACATATAATGAAAGCATGAGTTTAAAATTTAAAATTCCTAACAATATATTTAGAATTTATCATTAATTAATTTATACATTCACTGTTACATTTAAGAAATATCAGAGCGTATATAGGATACAGGAAACAAGTAAGTGAACTGATACAGGAAAGCGAATTAAAAAAAAAATTATTTATAATTTTGATGTTTTTAAATCTTAATCTCTGTAGTTTTAGTAAATTATTTTAGAGGCCAAACGTATAATCCCTAAATAATATTAAACATTCCTATTTTCCACTTTTATTATTTAAATTCTTGGAAATATTCTTTTAAGGAAATAGATGCATTTACTACTTCTTTCGTCAAAAATATTTATTTAAAAATTAAGATGTTTAAAATTCAATAATTGTATCTAGAGATATAGGAATTTAAAAAAGAAAAATACTTTGACCCATTACTCTTCTCCCTTTTTACCATACCCCATTTCTCTTGTGATTCCAAATCAAATCACTAATATGTAATATATAATTAGCAAATCAAACTTTTCATAGAGAAATTTAAAAAATGTGTATAGATAAATAAAAAAAATTAGTTATTCATCATCTAATTTTCAATCACATCTATTTTTTTTTCAAACTTCATTATAGAAATCAAATTATTTAATTATCTTATTAGAAAGTTATAGATCCTAGAATTTTCTGAAATTTTATCTATGCTTGCAATTCCAGAGATTTTGTTAATTAATTTCATATTTAAAATTTTTAGACTACTTGCTTTGTTACGTTATCAATAATAAAAGACGTTATTGACATTAAAATGCAGAAAATAATTGATATTACAGTAACCCTGACTCTTTAACCATCATCTATCCTAAACTTAATGTAGTTTGAGTGAATCTGGCAAGAAAATCCTGATTTTAAAATAATATTTATATAAACAGAGCATATTTATCTCAGGAACAAATTTCTCGGTCAATACAAGCTGCTGTTTATAAATAAATTATTCAGTGTATATACAATGGTATGACAGCAGTATAAGTGACATTACAGTCTACTACAGTGACATTATAGTTCTACTCAATGTGACATTACAGTAGAACTATAGAAATTGAGCTATGATCAAAATTGCCATTACCTCTATGAGAATTTTATCTCATATCTCTTATCGTATGTATCCATTTTAATGATATTTGTATATTGAAAAAATATTTATAATTATACGATTTAACCAGTCTTTTTCTTTTTTTTTATAATTTTACAAAACAAAATTAATCATCTTGTCAAAATAAAAACCTTCCTATAACTTGCATATTCATTCTGTGTAAAATTTATCTCTAATTTCCAGGAATTAGAAATTTATTCTTTAAGTGAGAATTTTATAAATTTATACATTGTTACAAATTTTAATAAATCGAATGAAATATTTATGCTAATTTTTTTTAAATTGATACAAGAAATGGAATTTTTCCTAGATGATATTTATTCTATACAGTTTCAATTGATATAAGAAATAGAGTTTTTCTCTTGAAGATAAAGTACATGTATGTAGAATTACAGTCCAACACGCAATCATCCCTTTTCCCAAAGTTGATTCTGGTCTACATTTTAGATGCTTAACTTGTGAGCTAGATTTCATCTATCGAGTATTTTACGTTTTGTAGTTATAAATTTCCGTTGCACTCTGACAAGAAAGCCGACAGACTTTTTCTGACTCGATATCGTTCGGAATTCGACAGAAATGTTCAACTTTAAAACAGCTGAAAATAATTTTGAGATATCGTATTCAAGATATATGATTCAGTGTAATCTACTGGTTGTAAAGATTTAAAAAAATCTCGAGTTCAAATTTTTTTGGAGATTAAAGCACTTTTTCTTTATATATGAAAAAGTAAATATGGAGAGAATATTTTCTGCAGTTGACAAATAAATATTTACAAGAACAGCACGTGAATTCAAGGTACATCAGACCAAAATATTTCGAGCCACACCAGGTGATGCATTTTTAATGAATAAAACTTTAAGCACTCAGTTGCCATAAGTATAAAGATAAGGATAAGAGCGCCACTTCCAATTTATTCAGGAGTAACTCATATGGACGTGAAGATTATATCAGGGCTAGAAGGAATGATGAAAAAAGGGACAGGAATCGGATTCACCAGAAATCGTCAGCAGGCAGTCCGTTGGATCGAAAGAGTGTCTTGTAAAATGCCAAAAACGTCATCTCCATTTTCTTACACACTGAAAAGTAATTTATTCTGACGTGGACTGTTTATTTTGCCTGACGATAAAATTTGCCTGATTCCGATGCAGTGACTGAGTCAGTAGCTCCATCTAAAAAGTGTTGTTAAGATTAAGATAAAATTGTTTGATACCAAGAACAAAAATAAATTCAATAAAAACAAAAATAGTGAATTTGGAAATTTTTTATAAATTCAATTGGAAACTTTGAAGTGGAATACAAATGCAGTAAAAATTTATGTCTCTGTGGATTTATTGTTAGTTACTTTATTTTAAAGTCTAATGTGAAATGCATAATATTAAAAGGATATAATAATGGTTAATGGAAAGTTAGAAAAATATAAATAGTTACATGTTAATAAAAAAATAAATAAATTTGGCGAAAAAAATTCTTTAAATAATGTGTCTGTTGAATTTACAACTATCTAAAATCGCGTATTGCCTTAATTCTATTAAATTCTTTATCTACATTTAACAATTTGACTATTAATTCAATCTGTGAAATATATTTATTTCAGGATTAAAATTGGGTCTCTTAGTTAGAATAGTCACACAAAAAACAAAATGAATGAAATAAATTATAAAATAATATTGTTTTCCTGTGAATAATTATAATTTTATAACAGAAAATGTAAAATGTCAAAAAGGTCATCTCCATTTTCTTATACACAATGAAAAAAGTAATTTATTAATATTATAAGTAATTATTAATAAGATGCAGTGACTGAATCAGAAGCTCCATCTAACAAATGTTGTGAAAATTAAGACTAAATTAATCTATTCCACGAGTATAAGGAAATTAAATAAAAACCAACAAAAAATAGTGAATTAGAAAAATCTATTTAAAAAATTAAATTGGAAACTATGAAGTGGAATACAAATGCAGTATAAATTTATGTTTATGTGGATTTATTATTCGTTACTTTATTTCGAAATCGAATGTGAAATACAGAATATTAAAAGGTTATAATTATGGTTAATGGAAAGTTATCAAAAAATAAATAGTTGCATATTAACAGAAAAATAAATATGCTTAGGCAAAAACCTGTTCTATTGAAGAGGCTGTTTAATCCATAAATATTATTTATCATAATCTGACTCTATGTAAGGATTTGGAAGCAATAACTCTGCATATATTATCAAAAATATAACTTTATTTTACAACCAACAACATTGCGCCTCGTCGCTGAGACCTACTCTGCATATATTATTCTCGCTCTCTGTGAAGCAGGAATGCCGAGTCATGCTGCGCCTTAATGCGATTGGATGATTAACGGAGATGAAACACACGTCACTCTTTGGCGCGCTCTCACCGAGAGAATTAAAACGAGAATCGCTGCACTATAAAAATCTTCAAATAATGCTTTGGTTGAATTTACATCTCTCTAAAATCGCATAATGCATTTATTATGTTAAATCCTTTATCCACATTTAATCAGTTACATTTAACAAATTGTCTATTCATTCATTTGGTAAAATGTATTTACTTAGGAATAAAATTGAGTCTTTTAATAAATACAGCCTCAGAAATAACAAAATGGATGGAATAAATTATAAAATAATGTTATTTTCCTGTGAATAAGTATATTTTTATAATAGGAAAGGTTTGTATAACTCCTCTATAGCTGAATTTGGAAGAAAAAAAATATTTTATTTTCAAGATTTTGTTTTAGGAAGAAACTTATTGTTTTATATAGAAATATTTAAAAATATATAATTCAATAATTTTAACCAAATTTAGATAAGGATTTATGGACTAAATTTTTAACACATTTTGAACTATGCGATATTCATAAATTATGATGTGACATAGTAAAAAGGTAATTTGCACACTAAATTACAAATATTAAATATTGCATATAACTGCTTTAACACAATTCTATGCATACAGCAAAAATAGTAGAACCTGAAATACATGTTTCCAGAGCTCTGCCTCACATGCAGAATACTATCATAATCATATACATTCTTTAATAAAAATTATGCAAATATTTTATAATAATGAACTATTTAATGATAAACTATTAAATAAAAGATTCCTGAATGAAAAATAATTAAAAAACAGGCTACTTTGTAATTTTTTTCCTTTTCCGAGTAGTTCTGAATTATGGAAAACATTTCCAAGCCATTGCTTCTTTTTTGCTGGCATCGGTATTTTCCAGCCAAACATAGAGGAAGAAGAGGCAAAATTTCTAATCCGACTAAAGCGTTGGAGTAAAGTCTAAATAAAGAATAAAAAAAAGAGAGAATAAATAAATAAATAAAGGAAACTAGATTTCACGAAACGAAATACAATGAAACGAAGATAGAAAAAAAAGTACATGTAAAATTCCAAAACAAAATAAACAAATTTATCATATCCTTAAAGTTTCACGAAGTTCGAAATAAAAAGAGTCGATTCTCCTAGTATGAAAAAAGTTTTCTTGTCTTTCAATGTAAGAGAAGACTTTTGTTGAAATAAAAGGAAAAAATCTCAAGGGACGCGATGTCTTTTACTTTACCACAAGGAATCATCGTAATCGCATTTAAATTAAGAGACGTCCTTTCAGGAAAGAGAGTGAGTGAATCTGCATTTGTAATGGGACACAAGCAGAACGATCGTCTAACTTTCATTTCACATCGCATGTGTCGTAAATTAAACATCGAATTAATCTTTTCTTCAACAGCATTTCTTCGTGCTGAGTAACAATCCACTTTAATAAAAATAAAAAATATCCTATTTATAGAGGATTTTATAAAAATTTACATTCTGTCCAAACGAAACAAGGCGTAAATGTAAATTTTTAAGGATATTTAATTCATTATTGAACTTGGTTTTTACACATTATATTCCTTGCATACTCGTAAAATATGTATTGTGCTTAGAATTTATTAATGAAAACATATTTCTATTAATAATAAAGATAACTGTAGCTGCGTTTTTTTGTTGGCGTTCTACAGGTCAGATCGTCTGAACTACAATTACCAAATTCAGCAAATATATATCTTGGAAGGTGTAATTGTACATCTGGGCGTGATTTTTAAAAAAAAATTTAATTAGAATTTTAATTAATTAAAATTATGCTGAATTTTGATCTTTTTCCACTTAAATTTCATAAAATATTACCAAGAATAATTTAACAACAGGTCAATTATTTTTTTAGAAAATGGGTTTTCAATTATGCCAATTTAAAAATTTTGTTAATTTTTTTTAATTATTTTGTTAACTTATTTCCAACCTTTTATTACATTGTTTTATATAATCTTGTGAAAATTATAAGTATTTATACATTCCATTCATTTAAACTTATTCAAATAATTTTCATTGTTTCATACATTAAGAACATCATTTTATACATCGCTGGCAGGTAACTCAAAAGGATTGTTTAATATTTCTATAGTTTACGAAAAGGATAAATAAATGAAGTTCCAATATTACGAAATTTATAAGATATATAAAGAGCACATATGCATTTATTAGTGCCATAATGGCATGGGATTGGCCTTCATTAGAAAGGTTCATGTACACAATAAGCACAGAATTTAAGTAAGACAACAAATATAACCAATATTTCCAGTAAACTAGCTGATCGTCAAAGGCGACTAGCCAATAATAAAATTGAATTGATTGAAGAAAAGTTCGAAAAAGTTTTTAATGCCTTTTCTTTTCAATTAAATTTAGCATGGATTAGTTATACTTGAGTCACATTTTCAAACATATGAAGGCTGTATTAAAATGAACAGCAATTCTGAAGTGGAGTAGCAAAACAAGAACCGCGCCTTAAATGATAGTTGCTCTCTCTGAAGTACTGCCATCTATTAGCGAGCATTTGTTTCCAGTTGATTTGAAGAGTGCTCGACATTTATGTGCGATGGTTCATTAATGGCATCGAGTTTCAAAAATCGAACTTTTAAGTCCCGCACTCAAAATCTCACCACTAGGAGAAATCCATACCTTCTAATTTCAAATCAGCTATTTGCTATTAAATAAGCTATTTTATCAGTATACCAGATATTTATGGAGTAATGGAGTTTACAATTTTATTTTTACTTAAAATATTACCATTAAATCTGATTAAGATATATCTACCCAAATTTAACTTTCATATGCCGCCATTAATACATGTTTAAAAAAATGAGATTTCTATCATTTTATACTAAACAGATTATTTCAAATTAAAACAAAAAGCAAAAGGGGAATTAATAATAAAGATTTTAATCTTTTCCTTTTTTTAATTGGAAAAATTTCTAATTTTCGATAAAAAGCATTTGCTTTCAAAATTAATAATTTACAAATTTGTGAATTTTTGTGCATAAATAGTACCAATATATAAGTAATGTTATTTTGTGTAAAAATATAACTTGTATGCATAAGAAATGTATTGGAATATTTGGCTATAAGAGCTTTCAGTAGCTTTATATTTTTCAATTTCTTACTATCTCCATTTCTTCCCCATAAAATATTAGAAATTGCAACTTTGGCATAAAATTGCTGATTTGGCCGAATCATAGTAATTTATAAAGAGATATATCTGCACCTATTTCTATCTATCTATCAATGTATAATTTACTTTTTTACATCTATAAATAAATTAATTATTCTTTTAAAATGCAAAGTATTTTTTAAAAAGAAATATTTCATGCAATATTTCTTATTGATGTATGGAATTATGGGACAATATGAATTATATAATAATTTACTTGGATAAATTAATTGTATAAATTAAATAATGATTTTGAGAATACTTTTGCAATATGAAATAAATATAGTACATATTTAAAAAAGTAGCCAAGTTTTAAAAATAAATGAATAACTGTTAAGAGCATCTTTCACTGAATCTCGAATCCTTTATAATACTTTTCTATCAAAATATATGACATGGCAGAAATGATTTCTGGAAATCCAGGATGAATTCAATTTTTTCCTAGTGGATTTGTAAATCTAAGGAGAACAAAAAAAAAAATCTCGCTTCATCAAACTAAAGGAATACGATTGACATTTTTCATGTTTTGCTTATCAGTCAAAATACTCGGTATATCTTTTATTGAAATATGAAATGTCTTTAGTTTATCTGACAAAACTGTGTCAAATGAGTTTTTTTTTTTAAAAAATTCTTATTCATTCAATTCTTATTTTCATATGGACATTTAAAAGATGATTTTTGAATCAAAATGATGATTTCTATCGTATTCAGTTATCCCATTTCCATGGAAACCCTTCAGTTTCCAAAGTGAACATGGATGATGTCATGCTTCATTTGAAATATTTATAACTTAATTATTCATATAAGTGACAAAATGAGGGAGAACTTAATTACTCATGCAAAAGGGAAAATGATTTAGCACTCGATAAAACAAAATAAATGTAAAATCTCAATATAAACGCAACATATATCATTGTAATGAAATTGGTTGACTAATGAGCTGAATCTCTCATTTATAAGATCGGTTTCAGCATCTTATAAATGAACACATTTGAACATTTTAAAAATAAAATACTTCTTATGATTGTGATAGAAAAATAAACTAAAACACTTTTTTTAGCGATTTGCAGATTCCATTTTTTTTTGGTCGTGTTTTCTTCAAAATCTGACAGAATTTTTAAACGCCAATATTATTTTTCGATACTTGAAAAACTTTTTTCTCTGTTAGGAAAATAAAGTAATAATCTTAATATTACTTTAATAAGAATGATAATTTATTTTTAAAAAAATTGTAAACAACTCATTTAAAGTTTTGCAATAAAAATAAATATTTATTTTGAAAAGATTATTCAAAGCAAAACTAGGTTGCATATCATTTGCATGTGTCAGAAACATAAAATTCTCATGTGTAAACAGTAAATACTTTTTCTAACAATCAACTGAAATAATACTTAAGACATAAATATTAAATTAAATATACAAAGGCTTACATGTTAATACGTAATAAATAATATTTGTAACTTTCAGGAAGATCATTAATTATACAAGCAGCGAAGAATCCATTGAAAGAAATGATAGAAAATGTGCAAAAGATTAATTTTCATTACTTTTCTGAAATAACATGTTTTTGAGTTTCGAAGTTTAGCAATTAATTATTCAAGAGTTTCAAATAAGCTTAAACATTCAAACGATAAACTGTTGTCAAAAAGAAAATAAGTTGAGGAAATTGCCGTTTTTAAATGAGAAAATATCCCATTAACTTGGGATTTTTGAATTTTTTTAGATGAAATATTCTCTAATAATTTGTATAGTGTTTTATTTGTTTTAAAAATAAATTATATTCAAATACCATTTTTATTTTTTAAATTTTGCAGCTGTAAATTAAAATGTCTTATGAAATTTCTTACCTATATTTAATGAATATTAGCAAGTAATTTGCTAATATGTAATTTTATTATATAAAAAATATGCTTTAATTGTTACAAATCACTGTGAATTCAAATTACATCCTGAATATTAAAAGTTATTTCTTAATGGAAATATCATAAATATATAGGTAGATTTAAATTATAGAAATTTCATTTTAATCATGTTTTGAACGATTGAATGATTTTAGCTTTTTTTTATATTATCGATCATTTGAGAATTTAGGTTAGAAAAAATATTAAAAAAAACAATAAATAAATAAAGAAAAGAATGAGATTATAGTATTTTCATTATAGTAATTCATTATAGTATTTTCTAATAATTCATTAGGAGTTTTCTCTTCAATAAAGCGAAAAGAAAAAAAAAATTTCATTTCTTAAATATTTTATTTTTTCAGAATCCTAGAAAAATATTGAAATAATTTATTAATAATGCCTTTTTAAACTTTGGGTAATCGAAATGTAAAACTCATTAAAGATTGATTTTGAACAATCGAGCTAAAAGATCTTAGCTTAAACGTGATATGAAAATTAAGAATAACAAAAATAAATTCATTGAAATATAGTTTTAGCATCGAACAAATGTAGTATGGGAAATGATTCATCATGTACAATTCTGACTTTCTGAACTGAATTTATGTAAAAATTTTACGTTATCATTCGCAATTAAAAAGAAATTATTTACTAGAAGAATTAATAAAAGTTGCAGTTTTTTTTTTCTAATTTTCACATCAAAACACTTTTATAAGAGGGTTTTTTTCAAGTCCCGATGGACTATAGAAAATGGAAAAAAAAGTATAGAATAAAATGAATATATCAACAAATTTACAAACATGATTATTTTTCCATAGTTGTCGAGAAGAATTCAAGCATTGATCGTGTAATATACAAGATTTTCGACCTCCTTTTCGACGAACATTGCTGCAAATAATGTGATAGTAGCATACAAATTCGCTCATTTGAAGCTCATCATTAGTCCAGAAGCTTTATTTCTTAGCTAGTTCTCCAAATCAAGGAAGGGATGAAACTCACTTGACTCTAAGATTCGTTCTCCCTGAAAAAGGAAAAAGGCGAAGAAATGCTCAATAGATTATTACATGAATCCTTCTGAAGAAACTTGCTTTCCAGTTAAAAAAAGAAATGAAATGGAGAATTCAAATATTGATTTTGAAATTAAGTTGCTTGCATCATTTTCTTGAAATAAAGCAATACGTTTAGAACATTATTAAATATATTTATGTTCTTGGTGTATTGTTGTATAACTGTATAAACTAAACTGTTCTTAACATATTGAATGTATAAATGTATAAATTAAACTGTTCTAGACGTATTGATGTATAATTGTATAATTAAACTGTTCTAGATACATTGAATACATAACTGTATAAACTATTAGCATAAAATAAACAGTTTTATTACAATACATCCAGGATATTGACTAGAATTCAGAGAACTGGACATTATGATGATATAAAATATCTTTTTTTGTAATAAGTATAGTTTATGTATCTCATGGTATTACTTTTAAAACATCTACTTACGTATCTATATTCAAAATAAAAGCCAATCAAAAAATTATATTTATTATTTACCAAATATAAATACTTCATTGTCATTTGAATAAAGAAAGTTATTTCATTTGAAATAAAAGCACATAATGAAACCAACTCCTACTCTTCTATTTATTTTTAAACATAAATTTTATCTGTAGGCAATACCAAAAGTTGTGTAGCCAGTTTTAATAATGTAGAAACTCACAAATGTCTTCATACGAATGTTATTTACCTAAGTTCTAAGTTAATTTCGAAATTTCATTTCAATAAGAAATATTTTATTTAAAGTTTTTGAATACAAATTCATTTCAAGCATGCATTTATTTTGAGTCTTTAATTTCATATATAATTATAACAATTTCAAGAAATTTATCAACAGAATAATATTAGAAATATTTTATTGATTTCATTATCAAAAGGGCACCATAGAAAAATTGCGAATAAAATATAATAAGCTAAATAATATTCATGAGTAGCGATATCCGCCTATATGAACTAATGAATTTGCTGTTTTTATTTATGCATTTTAAAGAAAAAAAATATTAAAAGACTCAAGAATGGCTACCGTTATGCACATGCGATCTTCAATTGTTTTCAGTCTTCAGATTTCAGAGTTTGAAATTGATATCTTCTTTTCAATAAATTTGCAATATATTTGCATGTGTGTGAGTATTTCTTAAAACTTGAGTTTTACGAAAATTATACAAAATACACAATTCCTCGAATTTGTAATCAATGAACTTGAGAATACTATTCGAAAATAAATCTGACAATAATATGAAAAGGCATGCAAAACTCATGATAACAAAAATTCCAATTTTATATTTATAAATAAAAACATTTTTTTAACATAAAATAAATAGATTGTTTTGATCTTTCATAAAAACTATTGTATATTTGTTTAATTTAAAAAAATTAGTATACTTGTGAAAAAATTAGAGGTTAATTTTGTAAATTAAATTCCGGTTTGTATTATATAGCTGTATGTACTATCTATGCTCAATGGATATATTTAAATACATATATTTATGTAAGATAAATTGTGGCACGCTGACGATGTTAAAAATTGAAAACTTTTAATAAATTTAGTTTACAAGATAAATTCCATGCTTTCTTTGAATATATTATTAAGATGGTCGTTTCTTGTGTCGTATTTAATTGGATAAAATTTTATTTTAAAATAATCAGTATTATTTTGATATTTTGATTTCATAATGAAAAAATGTCTTCTTTCCCCATTATTAATGTATGAAAAATTTAACCTCGATGCAAGATGATTTTATAAAAGTTAATTATGTTCTTGTTATTAGAATATATAATATTACATTAATTAATTAAGCATTTCTAAGTAGGTTTTCTGAAATAGTCTTACAAAACCTTTTTGCAAAGTCATAAAAAAATACTGGAAGAATTGTTGTACTATGAATTTTCCTATTCTATAAATGTCCGATGACTGGAACAAATTGCTTGTATTGGAAAATTGCATAACAACGCCAATAAAATGTTAAGATATTTCCAAAATTTTAGTTAACAGAAAACCATCATAATTTCTTTTATTGCATTGCATTCAAAAATACAGTTCCTGTGTTAAGGAAATTCATTTTTCTACTTATCATAATTAAATGGCGTAAACAAAGACGGTATATTTTCTGGCAATTCAACCTCCAATAATTTTAATCATTACAAGATGAGGGTCTTCAAATGCGTATTTATTTAAAGCTATGGTTTTGGTCCTACTTATGTGTTAAGTTTATTTTATAATTAGGGCATAAACAATTATGGAATATAGATATGCTTACCACTATTGCTTGCTTTTTACTTTCTCATAGAGAAAGAATATGAAAGGCAAATATTGAAATCGTCAAAAAATTCGATTTCGAGGTTTTTATGCATCTGTAAGTTTCAAAACTTTTAATGTCTAAAAATACAATTTTTGGGATTATGCCTGACTTCTTATGAGCAAGGCACACAAAATTTTGAGTTAAACAGATAAAATTTGGAATTTGGATTTTACACAAAATTTAAAAATTCCTATGATGAAATCTATTTTGAAGAAGTTTGGCTTTCCGAGAATAAGTGATAATAACTACAAAAGAGTCAGGCAGGTGAAATTTGGTATATAGGTTTAGCATCCAAAATGAAAATTCGTGATAAATTTACATCCAAATCCGCCAAATTATCGATTGGTTGCTGGTATGCGCTTTTAAAGATCAAAAACAAAAGTCTTAAATAAATGATGTTTGGCATGGTATCTTTTGACTTAATTACATGTCATATTTATGTTTCAATCAGTCTAAAAAAAATTGTCCAAAATACATATCCGATTTTCTGGTATTTGTTCACTAAGCACATCCCAATGACTAAGCGTCTAAAGATTGATGGTAATCATGCACGATATATTCACAATAAAGATTAATATATCGTAAGAATTGTCACCAGTGCCTGAAATTAATATCAAATACTGCTTTTCTTTATTATAATATGAAGCACACAACTCTGATGCATGAGTCTTTAAAAAGAAAAATTATGAGCACTCATGATATTCACAGTCGGGCCAGAGGTTCATTAAGTAGCATGATGAGAGGACAAATAACATCTTTACTGGATAATATGGGAGAAAACTTCCGTAAAATCACTTCTGTTGTTTTAAATATCATTTTTATGAACTGCGAACTGATTTTTCACAATGGAATCAGTTTGCCACTCTCTAATCTTCTAATTATTTATCTAATTTCTTAATAAACCTAAGTCGAATACTATCAGTTAAAAATGATTTCACTATTAAAATTCTTATTTTTTGCAAAATCTAAAATCTGGTAGATTTGAAATAAAGTCCTTTGTTATTTTTCAATTTAATGAAGCGTGTCACAGTATCATCTTTTATTATATGAAAAATCCATTTTTAGGTTTTTATTTCAAGATATATATTTCAATATTCTGCTTACAAGTTTATTGATTATTGTTTAAAATTATTATATGAATGCATTTTAAATATTTAAAAAAATTGTATTGAAAAATTAAAATAAATTACAAAAATTATATGAATTATTTTAAATATTTTAAAAATTGTGAAAGCAATTATACTCATGGGATTCAATGATCAGAATGAAAGATACTGAACATTCCAGTGAGAAAGATTTTAAGAGACCACTCCCACTGGTTTTAATCGTTATTCTGAACTTGGAAAATATATATCTTCAGTTAATATTATTAACCCATCATCATTATTGAGTAGTAGTAGGGATTGCAATATCGGACTAAAAGTTCAATACCGGTATTCGGTATCTTTTAGATCTTAATAAGTAGGTTTTAATACCGGTAGTAGAGATTTTAGAAAAATAAAGAAAATACAGGTGTTTCTTCGTTTTATTTGCCAGTTTTGTTACAGAGTGTAAATATCATAAAAAAATAATTTGTAAATTATAAATTACAACAATATATAAAGAATCACAAAAAAGTGCAGGAACATCTTATTTATTTAAATCACAAAAAAGTGTAAATATCAATTTTTAGTCTGTGGTATTATTACAAATTTTTGAAGCGTGATCTTAAAAAACATAATGCATCAAATGTACTGTCATTAAGCCTGGAACGTAATTTTGTGCAACAATTACCAGCTGTCGAAAACGCTCTTTCGGCATCTACGCTATTTGGTACTGTTAGCAATGCGCGATATACTTTTTCCAAGTATTTAACTCTAAATCCTTCATCTTCAAATAAATCGATTTCTCGTCGGATGGTTTTGGATATAGCTGATTTCTGTATTGTATTTTGGTTTGTTCATTTTTTTTTTTTATTTATCGCTATATCTAATTTTTGTTCAAGAGGCAATTGCTTTTCATTATCGACATTAGTGTCATCATAATCTTCGATGACTGTACTGAATTATTCTGAATGTGGGTAGGTTTGTGGGTAAAAAAAAATTAAGAAAATTTACTCTAAACTTTATCAGATTTGAATTGTATAGTCTCTTTTCTTCTTTTTCATTTTCATTTTTAAAATCACTATAATTATGTACATACCATAAGAAATTTTCTACTATAGTATTTCGGTATGCCTTTCTTCTGTTGTCAAACAGTATTTTATCACTTCTCTTGATTGTACGATGCAACTTTGTATTCACAGTCTAATTAATTTCGTCCGTTAGGGAGACATAAAAACTTATACTATTTTGCTATGTTGCCGATCCCTGAACATATAGTGGAGGCAATTAAAAAATTTCTAGTAAATACCGAAAAAATGGTATTTAAACGTGTGAATGCCGGTATTTCAATATTGTACAAATGGCTCAAAATACGGGTATTTCAATCCCTAAGTAGTAGATGGAATGTGTAAATAATTCATCTGCCTTTTTTCCTTTTATTTCAGTTAAGTGGAGATCATTTGAATTATGGAATGTGTAACATGTCCTATATCTTACAAATGAAGAAAATGCGAAAAATTGGGAAATGGTATCTTAAATTCTGTATCATGGGATAAATATTCTTTCTTAAGCAGTTGTGATTTCTTTTATAGTTTTTAATTCACAAAATTCTCAAATAGACACGATTCAATTAAAATAATTTGTGGGCCTCAAAATTGAAAACACTTTTTCATTAAGCATATTTTTTCACATGAGGGAAACTCAATTACTTAATGGATCGATTTGACTTTCAGACGAAGCTAGAAAGCATTTGAGCCATCGCCATATTTAAAGAGCACAAAAGTATGAGCCAATGCTATAAAATATTGTAACTGTAAGAACCTTTCCAAAGTGGATGCGGTCGAGATCCAGAATTAAAAAAGATCATGTAGGAGCCTAATCGTAACCCACCCAAAAAGTCCAATAAATCACCATATCTACACGTACTCAAGTCAACGGATCTTGGCATAGAAAAAAAATTGTGTTTTTTTTTTCAAATAAAAAAAGTGTACAAACAGTCGTTCAGTGTACAACGACAACACGGAAAAGCAAAAGGAGAGTAAGAAAAAGAAATCGGCGAAGACGGTTCAAAATTACGCTTTTTTCTTGGCAGAAAGTTCGACGTGCTACGAATGCGATATCTTAAATAATCGTGATGTGAATATTTATGGGGACACTGGTAAGAGTAAGATAGGAGTTTCAAAACGAGAAAAAAAATAATCAGATAGTAAGGAAAACAAAGAGAAGTGAGTGAAGAGAGAGAAAAATAAACGGTAAACCTTATTTTGTTTAGTCACAGAATGAAGAAAACATTTGAGAAGATCCAAAAGATGAAATTGGACGATGAATGTTTAGTTTGAAAATACAAATGATTAAAGCATATCCGTTTGTAAGTTACTTGTTTCTGAAAGTATAATCGAATAGTTTTCAGGCAGATAGTTTTAAAATGATATTTAATTTAAAATTTATCTGAAGTTTAAAATAGAAACTGCCTTTTTTAGAAAGATCATGAATATGAACCATTTTGAAGAACATTCCAACGTTCACTAATTTACTTGACTTTTAATTAATACAATTTCTAAAATTTTTGAGTTCAAACAATCTGAATTATATTTTATATTAGAATTAAGATATCTCGTTATATTCAGAAGTGCAACAACTTTGTAGACATAAAACCTTAATTTTCGATTTTTTTTAAATAAAATTTTATCTGCTGACTAAAATTTTAATTTAATTTTAAAAACGGAGCATGCAATTTTTATCCCAGAAAAAGGTGCTCTTTTTAAAAACAAATTTGTCATAGTTGGGCTTTTTAAAGGAAGTTCATGCTTGAATAAGTGATGATTAAAGTATTTCGTTATTGAGAATTTTATTTATAATGGGGCTTCTATAACATAAAAAGATATAAAGATTTTTTTTCCAAAATAATTTTTTAAAAAACATGTAAAATTTATGTAAATTGTTTATTTTGTTTCTCGGTTTTATTTTGCGAGCATTTTTATAATTACGAAATGCCATTTTTTGAATACTATAAAAAGTGAAATTTGAGAAGAATGAAAAAATACTTTGTCAAAATATTTCTATCGACTACATAAAATGCTCTTAAGTTCCTTAAATAATAACAAAAAAAATGGAAAATTGTTTAACATTTTTAACCTTTTCTTCCAATAACAGGAATGCTAGATAAAATTGTCAACAATTCTAAAGTTGTATCTTTTGCTAATTTCTTTAAAGATTATATATGCATAGTAAATGCTCTCTCATAAATATTAAACAGGACTACGTCAATTTATTTAGATTCATTCTTTTCAAGAGCCAAAAAAATCGCATCTTTGGCTCTTGAAAAGTTGTTTGAAGTAATAATTTAGAAAAAAAAAAAAAACTTCGGACAATGTGCTATTGTTTTATATTTGATGAATAAAAATTGCTATGTATTTCATATTCCCATATATAGAAATATCATATGTAAAGTTTTACGGAAGGGGGGGGGGTAAGAGACAGTGTTCTTTTCTGTAGAATTATGTTTACGATCCATTTATTATACTAATCTATATATTGTAGAATGACATCTCTATAAATTTACTTTCATATTTTAATATCTAGAAAGTAGAAATGCCAAATAAAAGTTCCTTATGCGAGCATTGTGATGCATGGTTAATAAACGCAGATATTGCATTTTGGTTTTTATTCCGAAAACAGTAAGGGTGGAAATTGAATGAATAAATTGCAAAATAATTTGTACTAAATTTCTGCATTTAAGTCATGAAATAATTTGCATAAATTTCAAAATTCATACTCTTTCTCCTTTGTTTATTATAAGATTCAAAACATTCTCTCTCTCTCTCTCTCTCTCTCTCTCTCTCTATATATATATATATATATATATATATATATATATATATATATATATATATATGGCAGCTTTTACGATATATCTTTATGCTTTGTATGAGGTTGTGCCTAAGGACGTTTCATTTATTGTTGGGGTAGAAGGCCGGTCATCCACTCTGTAAAGTGAAAATGTTGCAGTGGTAAATATGTTCATCTTTAAAAATGTTTTTAACTTATTCTTTTCGTCGTCTCTGATGTGATTTATCTCTTTATCATTTGTTAAAATTCCACGAAGTATTGTAAAGTACAATAAATTCCACGCCGGTCATTTTGACTTATCAAGCAGTAGCAGTTTTTTTTTATAACCATAACTGTAAGCTTTGGTGTAAAGACCATATAAGAATTTTCAATTTTCTAGCGGTAACTTTTTTTTTTCCGAGTTTGTCGTGTTTACGAACAAACATATATTATTCCGAAAATATATACACTCAGGAAGAATTAAAATGTAGAGATTTGTTAAAAGTTTCTATTTTTTATTATTTATATATATTTATTTTTCCATTATATACTTCGTATGCGAGAGAGTAATAAATGCTATAGAATTAAGATTCTTTTTTTCCTTCTCTGACCACACAGGATCTTAAGTATTCTTCTAAAGTGCCACTTCCCGACATTTCGCCTGCATAGTTTTGTCAGAATATTACTGATCGTGTTAACCCTTAACTGGGGAGGTGAAATTTTAGGACTTAACTGGGGAGGTGCGGTCTACGAGACCGCATTTCATTTGCACTCAAATTAAATTTTCTAATGAATGCATTAGTATGAAAAACTGCCAATATATTTTGCAGATATTTTTCTTGATATATAGATATCTTTTAGAAATTTTTGAAAATATATTATCATTGAAAAAAGTAAATGCGTTGGAACATACATTTTCTTCTGAAATTACATGTTGCAATAAATAATATTCTTTTCTAAAAAAATATTACTTTTTACTTTTTAAATCATATTTATTTTTACAATATATGAAGGTATATAGAAGACAATATAATTTAAAATTCAACAATTATATGAAAAATAAAAAAATGACTATGGGTAAAATTGGCCCTTTTTTTATCGGCTTGTGTGACTTTCATGGCACGGTTTTCTAGGGCATTTTAAATATACAGGTTAAGAACTAGTATAAAAATCAACCTATAGATTCTGTATATATATATCATGGTATATTTATATATTTTATAATTTTTTCAAAATACGTTATCATTAGAAATATTAATTATATTTGAACATACATATCGAAATCAGTTGAATGCGAACTTTAATCGAAAAACTCTTCTGTACAATTATTTTCATCACTAAAATCACTTTCTGCTTCATTTAAAAGTGTCTGGAGTACTGCTTCATAATAGGATCGGTAAACTGGATGATATTTCAAGGTCCAAATTTTAGCGCCATCTGCTAAGCCTTGTTTATCACTGGGACACTAACAGGGAGATGCGGTCTTAGAGACCGCGCTCGAAGAAACAGCTGAATTATTTTTTAAAAAAAGCAGCTGCTGAAATCGGTTGAAAAAGTGCACGTGTATTGAAGGTCACAAAACAGGAAGCTACAGGATCAACCCATTGAATTCAGCTAAAAATAGAATAGGGGTGACAGAAAATCCATCGCTAGTGGTCTCACAGACCGCACGTCCCCAGTTAAGGGTTAATTAGATGTAGAAAGAACTAAAATTTCTAATATGCTGAAAGTTTCGTTGCAACTCACTAATATTTATTAATCCGTCATTCATTTTAGAGGCCATGAGTCTAAAATAAAATATTTTGAAATTAAAGATAGTTAATATTTATAAACATCTATTATACCTGTTTTTTGTAACTATGCACTTTTAGTAAACAATTTTTTACTTGAGTTAAGAATACATTTTTATTTCTAGCATCGAATAATCGAAATTGTTATTGTTTTTATTTAAGTAATAAGCTAGTGTTTCAAGATAAAACTTTTTAGCACTTTACGAATATCAGTTCTCCGACGATTACGCTAGAATATTCTAACAAAGAAGTATTCCTTTTTCTTTAAAGATCAAAAACAATATATTATACAATAGTTTTTAATGTGCAATTTAATCCACAATGTACAATATTATTTTCATTAGTCGAGCCATAGTCCTTACGGAATTAGAATACGGCAAAAAGGCATTTTCAAATATTCAAATTTTTATGGGAAGCAGTCAATATAATTTTTGAATATCGTGATTATAGTAGATTTAATCACTAGCAGACGGCATTACTTTTTTTGATAAGTAGCTTTTCTGTCACCGTCAATATTAACTTTGCTGAATAGCTTTGATATATTTTTGTAAAAGAAAAATGATTCCTTTCAAGTAAATCTAAGACTAGAAACAGAAAAATTTCCAGTTTTGAATATAGTTTAGAAATAAATCAAATGCTTATTTTTTCCTCTAGAATAGTCATCAGTCAATTGGAAACCTGTGAGCTGAAGAGGTGTATTTTGTGAAGAGGGGACATCACAGAAGAAATAAAATTATCTTATTGCTAAGACAATTTCTTATGAAGAAAAATAAAAAAAATAAAAATTCTCGTGAGAATCACTCATGTTATTTTCCATATAAGAAGCATAATACAGAATGATATAAATTTAGGTAACAATTAACCCTTATCTGGGGAGGTGCGGTCTACGAGATCGCATTTTCTTTACACTCAAATTAAATTTTCTAATGGAAGTATTAGTATGAAATTCAGTCAATATATTTTGCAGATATTTTTCTTGATATATAAATATGTTTTAAAAATTTCTCAAAAATATATTATCATCAAAAAAATAATTGCATTTGAACATACATTTTCTTCTCAAATTGCATGCTACAACAAATATTATTTTTGAAAACTCATATTTATTTTTCCAGTATATAAAAGTATATAGAAAAAATATAATGAAAAATTCAACAATTATATGAAAAATGAAAAAAAAAAACACCTTAATTTGGCCCTTTTTTTATCGGCATCATTTCTAAGCAGAAAATTTCGTGGCACTGTTTTCGAAGGCATTTTTAACATACAGGTTAAGTATTAGAATAAAAATAAGCCTATAAATTCTGTAGATATTTCTCTTGGTATATTAATATATTTTAGAAATTTTTCAAAATACGTTATCACTAGAAAAATTTCTTCCCCATTATCTAGGCGTCCTGGGTTCGAATCCTGGTTCGGTCATAATTGTTCTCTTCCCTGTGTTTTATCTGTGAGGTGCGTGAATGAGCCCCCTTGGAGAAAGGGGTTATGCAAGCGAGTGTGTGTGCGTGTGCCATCTTCATATGAGCTAAAAGTCAAACTTCTGCCGTAGGGTGCTCAAGGTTCTTTACCCTCATCAGCTAATGCGCAAAAACTTTGCTTAAAATAGTCACACGGCAACAGCAACAACTAGAAAGATAAATTATATTTGAAGGCACGTATCAAAATGAGTTGAATGCGAACTTTCATCGAAAAAATTTTCTGTACAATTATTCTCATCACTAAAATCACTTTCTGCTTCATTTAAAAGTTTCTTTTCCTCTGCTTCACAACAAGGATCAAGTTTTTAGAGCCATCTGATAAGCCTTGTATAATACTGGAACACTAAAAGGGCGATACGGTCTCACAGATGTGTAGCAAAGATATAGCTGAAATATTTCAAAAAGTATCAGCTGAAACCGATTGAAAAAGTGCACGAGTAGTGTGAAGAAGGTACAGGGTCAACGCACTCGACTCAGTTAAAAATAGAATAGGGGTGACTCGAAGTCCATCCTTAGCTGTCTGAGATACTGCCTCTCCTCAGTTATGGTTAAAATATCATGGAAATGTAAGTATAAAATTATGTTATTAAAATAAAGATTTTTTTTATAAATGTTTATTATCTATTCCAATCAATATATTTATATGTCAAAGATAATTTTTTCTTTATGCAAAGTAAAATAAACTTATAAAAATATACATGTGCTTATTAGGAAGTATAGATATCCTTAAAATTTCAAAATGAATAGATATATCATTTTTTAAAAAATGGAAATCTTGTACATATGATTACAAAGTCAGAGAAAGTGCTAAGATACAATGGAGAATACAATTAATTAAAAATAGAGCTTTAAAATAATTATACTGAATATAAGTAGAAATGAAATTTATTTTAGTATCTTTATTATATAAATAAATAAAAAAAAACTTCAGTGGATTGAAGAATCTACTAAAATATTTTTTATTTTTATTTTGATGACATATCTTAAATGCATATGCTTAAAGAAAATACCTATATCGTTTTTTATTATTTGATTTATTAATAAAATCGGAATTATTTTACAATGAATTGCATTCGAAAAGCAAATATTAAATTTAATTTTTTCATAATTAATTCTTTAATTCGATATTTAATTCATTTCAGAGGGGTTTTTTGTTATATTCGCGGATAAAAACAATGATTCTTTAGTTGATATTCATAGCAATTTTTAATGTTTCTGACAGAAATAAGATTTCTACACAAGCTACAAATAGGAAAATTATGTTAGATTCGACATACAATCTCTAAAAAATATATTTTGTAAATAGAAAATTAGTTATTTACTAATTGTAAAAAATCGTTTACTAATTATTATGCAAAAATTGAAAAAAATGAAATAAATTTTGCAATGAAATTTATCCTTTTCGCATGATTTAGATATTAAATGTTCTTTACTCAATTTATGGAAATGTATTGATCTATTTTATATGCAAACTTAATTAAATTTTATTTCATAGTTAATAAAAATTTCTAAGAATAATAAAAAATGTTTATTAAGTATGTTGAAATGAAATTTTAGCATTTTATTTTATTTCCTAGATTATTGTAAGTAAACATGAATTCTAAATTTGGTAAATCTAGACACAAAATACAAGCATCCTTCATATTCAAAGAATTAAATAAAAGCTTGATAAATCTTTTCAAAACCAGAAGTATTTTTACTGAAAAAAGAAGACAAAAAATACAAAAATATACATATTATATCATCAAAATGTATTTTTTGCAACTTCTAGGAAAAGTTTCAAACAAAAAAAAATCTTTATTTAAATTAAATTTGCGTATAAACAGTTGATAAATGGAAATCCTTTTTCTTTGAGTGTGTGTGTGTGTGTAATTGCCAACACATTATTATTGATTGCTGAGAGACAGAATTAAACAGAATCTCAGCATTTTAAACTTAATAAAAAGACATTCAATTATAAAACGAGATTATAATGATTAAATTTACCATCTGCAAATCACAACACATTTTTTCTCATAAAACTCAAACGTCTGTTAACTTTGTTCAAAACACAGAAATTGGATATATAGTGATTATTTTTACTAATGCCACGAGCATCTTATTGTTAATTGGAAAAGGAGAAATAATATACCTAATACCTCTCCGGTAACATTAATCGACCTAATGGATATCGGTATTCCCAGGCTAAATCCCCTCCCCACAGAGATAAAAATAAAGTAGTATATGTTTGTCCCCGCATTTTGTTCAATGCTTATAACCATTAACTAGGAAACCAGGATAAAAATACAAATTCCTGTGCCGACATCATTAACAGATATGGAATTGTATCTTGCCCTTTGCATTGAATTACAGATTTAGTTCTTCCCGATAATCTCTACTTTATGATGACTAAATATTTGAGATAAAGAGATGGAAATTAAATTGAACATTAGAATTCACTTTTGGAAGCCTCTACAATGAATGTTCAATGAAATGTTTCTTTAAATTAGATTTTTGTTCGATGATTCTTGAAATCGGAGTTTAT
This sequence comes from Argiope bruennichi, assembly GCF_947563725.1. Classification (NCBI taxonomy): domain Eukaryota; kingdom Metazoa; phylum Arthropoda; class Arachnida; order Araneae; family Araneidae; genus Argiope; species Argiope bruennichi. Next base: position 49,517,957 of record NC_079151.1, read on the forward strand.
ATTAGAGATAAAGCTCATTTGGAATTCTATATTGTATCTTTTTGGCAAATATTTATAATAATCATTGATGCGATCGGAGAATTTTACAAGACTGTTTCACGATATAGACTGATATAAATTAAATAAAGGGAACGATAAAATTATCATTCAAAGAATAAAAAATAAAGCAGTATGGATTCAGATTTGAAGAGGACGAAACTTTGATGTTACATACAATATAGCAACTTTATTTGTAAATTTAACAATCATAAGAGAGAAAGTTTACAATTTATTTTGTTTTATGGAGATTTCAACTTACAAAAGAAAAACTTATATTCAATGGACTAATATTTTTTTCGTTAAAGAGCTCAAATCAAAAGGAAAGAAATTTATTAGCTCAATATATATGAAATTATAACTATAAATTAAGTAACAAAAACCAATGAATAAATATAAGAGAAGAAAAATAGAATGAATGAATTATTAAACTGAGTAAAATATGAAAATTTAAATGATTATTTGTCACAAAATTTGTTGAATTACGATAAAAATCAATAAAATTTCCTGGTTTTTCAATTAAAATCAAACATTAATAAAGCATTATAAATACAATAATTCTTTGAACTGTGATTTGTTCAAGAGGGATTTTGTTTTTATATTTCAAAATATAAAAATTATCTTTGAAATAAAACTGTGAATCACTTTATATTGTAAATATAAATTGACTCCATAAATTCAACTAATACAAAACTTAATAAAAAACATTCTTTACTATTTGACTAAAGTCATGTATTTCATATTAATGTTCGGACAATGGCAAGGAATACTTTCGCTTTGATTTATCATTACATGAAAAAGAGGCAGACTGAAGTAATGATGTTACTATATTTCCCTGAGAAATAAAAATTAGACATATCCCCATTGCGTGAATGTCAAAAGTGTAATGCTTATTGTTTTTGTCTGGAGCACAGTACTATTTAATCCTTCTTAGCCTCCGAGCATGACAGATTATGCTTGCGTGATCGAATAATTTGAATGTGTTTCAATGGCAAGAATGACGTATTTCCAATAATCTTTGGGTTTTCACTTTTTTTGTAACAAATCTATTTCATTCTGGAGTGAATGATATATGTGGGTATATGAAGAAAATGTTGGTGAAATATTTATAGATTGAGTAGAAGACAATAATATATGAATTTCCGTCGTGTCAGGCAATATTAGTACAATGTAATGATATCTGAAAATTTTTAAACAGTCGTTCCTCCATTTCTTGGATGGTATGAGTTGTAAGAACTAATATACTTATATATAATTATTATAAGGAACAGTATATCCTTCATATATAATTATTCCTGTATGCTGATTTCGTAGCATTTGTATTTTAATCCCTTTATTTATTTTATCTAGTATTCTAGATTTAAAACGATAAAAATGCGTTTTTTTAACTGAAACTAACTTTAACTAACTTTTTTCAAACCTAAAATTTGAATTGAAATAAATCAACTTTGCAACTCTGACATGATATGCAAAGAAATGTTAATATATATAATTTATATTTATTCGAGAGTTTACAGTCACAAACGCGCTCAAATGTGGCTCTGTCACAGCGTAGTAATGCATTGGTAGAACGTCAGGTTATATTTAAATATGCACCCTCCAAGAATTTCCGTTAAATTTTCTTGACCAATAGTATTGATAATAGATAGGGATTGAATATATAGTCTTCTACAATACATATTGTTTAATTGCCAATTCAAATGCTGAAATTGATATGTTGTTAACCTTATTGCTGTTAAGGTTTTTTTAAACGTTCTCGATACCAGTAATGAAAAATAACCACACCGTGCATTGGAACTTTAGTTTCATCTGTAAAAAAATCTAAACTGCACTATATCCTTTCCTTTGCAGTCATATCGATTCTCGCTTAACAATCGTACATTTCCTATCGTTATTATTCTATATTGTTGCGTATTTGTAATATTATTTATCTCGGCATTGAGTTTTCTGACAAGGAAGATAATTTTACAAAGAGCTCTAAAAGATCTTGAATGGATGCTAGGTCAATGACTTTTGCCCTTGGCGCGAACTTGGCTATTATTTGGCGATACATTTGGTGAGGACCCGGAATATTGGGAACTCTTGGAGATAACTTCATTAGATTTCGAGTGTAAGCGTTTTCTCAAAAACGTTTAATTTCATGTTACGGGATAATTTCTTTCCTTTTGAATTTGAATGTTGCAAAGCAAAGCTATTATTAGAAGTAAATATTAGTGCAAACAATATAAGTTTTTTTTTTGTTTTTTTGTATGGTGAAACCTTCATAAATCGAAATAAATTGTAATCGTATAAATGTCAAGTTTGCAAATAAAGTTGCTACACTGTATGAAATATCAAAATTTCATTCTCATGAAATCTGAAATCATTCTGTTCCCATTCTATATTATTGATTTATTGAATATTAGTTTTTTCATTTAATTTATTTAATCTATATCAGATTATATTTTGAAATACTCTTGTAATTTTTTTTTAAATCTTATCAATGCTTATTATAAAGATTTGCCAAAAAGAAGCAACATAGAATTTTAAATGTGTTTTATATGTTTTACTACTGTATAGATGTGATTTCATAGAATAAAGTGTCGCAATCATTTATAAACCTGTTGAACGTTTCACGGTACAAACTACAGAAGCGATTTGAAATTTTATGTAAATATATGTTACTTATTCATTCAATTGTATGCATATATTAGCGCACTAAGCGAATATAACTATTGCACTGACTTCATATAAAAATAATACAATTAATATATGTCGCTGCACTAGCATCAAAAAGTGCACCAAAAATTTAAGTACATCGTAAATGTAACCTGTAAGGATCATCAGATATTTTTTTTATTCGTTAACCTAAGTTTTGACACATATTTATCTTTAAATGGATTTGGAATTCAATCTTCTGAAATACTTCTCGAAGTAGAAACAAGCCACAATCAAGAGAAAAATTTGAATCCAATTAATAGCTCAGACGGTGCGTATATTGGCGATGTGTTTGGATTGGAAGCCATTTCTTCTAGAGTAAATATTTCAATAATTGGAGTATTCTAGTCTACTCATTCGAGAAATTAAAGTGGAAATCCATACCTTAAGATGTAAAATATTTGTATTTGACTGCGAAACTGATAAAAGAATGACATTCGTAAAATTTAACTTTTTTTCTTTTCTGACAGGCGTTTTAAAGGTAATGTTTGACTGAATAAAGTAAAAGGTTAATATGAATTGTAGCTTAAAATATATATGGTATGGTTGGTAGAGCTTTCTTGGGAAGAATGCAAATAGGAGTTTGCATTATTCCCAAGAATCTCTTATTTGCATTTCATTAGCCCGAAAACATAATTCAAATAAATTTAAGTGTTGTCAATATTTAAAATAAAATTATGTTTGATCGTTCATTAAAATGCATTTATAAATATAAAAATAGAGGCGAAAAAAAAATACGCTTCTACACTATAAAGTTGAGTGTGAACATTTAAATAAATTAGAACTGCTAGATATCAGAGAACTAACTTCTACCTGCATATCAGTATTTACACCTGTAAATTAGAAACGTTTTTAATTAATATAATTTAAACCTTACGAATTACTCACTAAGAAATTTACTCTTGATTGGGTGCGAAACTAATTATTATGCATTCAATTTTAATAATTTATTGTCAAGCGAAGTTATTTCATAGAAATAATGCCTGACTTAAATTTAAAAATAATTTGTAAACCGCAGTCATTAATAAGTTTTAAAAATTTATTTATATAATTGCAAAAGTTTATAATAGTTCTTCTAATTACCAGTGTATTATGAATTAAAATATGTATCCTCCTTATATTTTACAGAAATTATAATTATTTATTGATTTATAAGTTTCCGTTTAGATATGTAGCATTTCATTGTTGTTGCCTTTTGACTAACATTAACACTTTCTATCTAATAATAAATGCAGATTTAGGTTAACGTATTTTCATGAAGTACTTTTTTAGTAACAAGGTCCTCTAAATAATTTCTGCTTATTCGCATTAGATATGATTTATTTTCCCTTCGAATCTATTATTAGAACCTTTAGGGCCTGGAATTAATTGTTTAATCATTTCAGAATTTCATCCTTTCCAAATGCACGCTTCCCAAGATTACTCGAAGTTTAATTTAAATGAAATTGATTGCTAGCTATTTCCATTATAAATACAGTAATGTTACTGTAATTAACATAAGAGGTAAATCTATATTGCCTTTTCGGACGTAAACAGTCATAATTGCTGCAGCGCAGTCTCTCTTTACATAACTAGAATATGTAACGCTGTATGAAATCACTTTCTCTATTGAACCATACATGCCTCCTAGCTATCTTATTTTGATTAGAGTATAGTTATGAAGTAATGCATATTTCCCTGCTCTCAAGAATTTAACACATTGATTAAAGTATATCGTGAAGAGGTGAGACATTTGTGCCGTTGTGAGATTCATTTCGAATACAAAATTGTTGTTTAAGATTTTGTTTGGAAGCTATTTCATTTCTAAATTGGCTTAACATTTTTGTCATTATTCGGTCATTTTTATAAAACTGTGAAACTGAGAAATATTTTTATATTTTTAAACAGATTTAATTTGAATCAAGCTCTCTTAAGAAAAATCAATTAATTTTTGCTATTGATTTCCGAGATTAACCAAAATTTTCAATTATTACATGAAATTTCTGTAATTTTTACATATAATCATGTTAAAAAAATAGCATAATATGTGATATACGACAGATAAATGCAAATATATTGTATGTTTGTTGTAAAAATTTATTACATCAATAAATTGTTTACATTTTATAAAACAAACTAATACATTTTTATAAAATAATTTCCTTTAATTGTTTCTCAAAAACGTACATTAATTCGACAAAAAGTAGAATGTTTTTTTTTCTCTAAAATTTATCTTTGTTTCCTTGTTTAATGTAAAAAGATCTAAAATTTAAGATTATCTTTGGAAGACTTTTTAAATCTGGATTTTCTTAGACAATTGTATGGATAATTTATAAAAATGTAATATAATTTCAAAATAATTTATTGTTTTGTCACCAAAAAGTAACTACATAATCTCCACAACCGCACTATATGGAATTTTAAGTGATAGTCCAATTTTCCTGTTAAATGAAAGCTCTTCATCAAAGGTGTCTTAATATACTATGAATAGATGGAAAACATTTCTAAAATAGGAGCATTAATATAAGGAACCATTAATAAATAAAAACATATAAAAAAGCATTACTAGGTATCTAATTCTCCAATCTTCTTTACTTGAGTATGTTTAAAAAATGATGTAAATTTGACTCCTTCACATATTTAATTTTTTTCCAACTGTTAACTAGCGCATTAGATATTGAAATTTACCCGCCGTGCATAGAAAACCGGTTTGAACTATGAGTGTTAAAATGACTAATGATATGTAGATAGGAAGTAAGATTGAATTCCCATAGCCATCATAAGCCACGGTATAGACCCTTGTATAAGAGACATGCACTTTCATGAAAACTGAGGGAATTCGACTCCACATTCTTAATAGAATTCATCAGGCAAGTGAGAATCAGACATTGTACTAGAAGCTTATTATTCCTATATCTGGGTGGTATTAAGTTGCTTCATAAGCAAAAAATATCTTAAATGTCATCAGTAGACGTGACTGTTTGCTTAAACTTTAGAAATCTTGATTGAAATCTAGTTGAGTGTTCCCCTTCGCCGTACCGAAGATGCCAGCAATACCAAATCGCTTAAGTCAGAAGTCAAGATGGCTGTGAAAATGTGTGATGGATGTGTGTGCTGGATTGATGAAAAAAAGTCAAATACCTGCTTTAAAGTATCGCTTATCTAATCAGCCATCTTGAGTTGCGATGTAGCATTGTTGTCATTTTTATAGAAGTGAAGAATTACCCTAAACCAAAATTTAACCAAGAACCTTTCATATTCTCTCATTAAATGACATTTTCTTTTATAAGTAACCGTTGTCTTTAGAATAGGGAAGTCTTAAAATTCCAAAAAAAAATTTCGAAGTATTAAAATTAGAGGAGTTTCAAAAATAGGGAATAATGGTATTTTCTTTGCAATCCAGTACAAAGCATTAAGCTGTTATATTGCATTCTTACTGAGCCTTTCAAACATAGACCAGCCATCCGTAACAACAAAAAAAAGACCAAACTGTCAAATATTAAGAAATAGTAATTGCTCCAATTGTCATTTACGTAGAATTTTCACAATTCCGAACTGGATACAAATAATTTCCAAACTCTTCTAAAATTGCAATACATATAGAAACCTGATATGGATTTCTTCACAGAATCCAATAAATCAACAAATTTCATTTGTTATCGATGCAGAGGACCTCAAAATTTCACATAAAAAGGAAGAAAGGTATTTGTTTCAGCATAAAGAACAAAAAAAGAGTTAACATGTTCACAAGCAATTGCCTGTACCACAAACAAAATAAGACTAGCAGACAGGCAGAAAAAATTTCAACGATGACGGTTCAAAATCATGTTTATTTTTGGAGGGTTTTATTTCCTTGGCAGGAGGTTTAGCGTGCTACAAATGCACAGCTTTAAATATTCGTGATGTGAATTTTAAAGAGGGCAAAGACAAGAGTAAAATTGGAGGTGGAAAGCTAGGGAAAATAAACAAAGGGGAAGAATAAAAATGTGAGAAAGAAAAATGAAACGAAAAATAAACTGCAAATTTTATTTTATTTACTCAGGACAGTGAAGGAAACTTCTCTGAAAATTAGAATTCAAAGCTACCGGATGAATATTTTGTTGAGCTCTGCAAATAATACTGTTCTTTATTTATAAGTCATTCAATTATTAAAAGAAAACTATAGTTTAGTGGCTTAATGTTATTCTAAATGTATTTTTAATGGATATTTACACAATCATATATTAGGGTATGATGGGTAGACATTGTAAATACAAATGTTATTTAATCTTTATTAGTAAATACTTGCTATAAATAAGAGTAACAATTTTCGCAAAAAGTTAACAATCATCTTTAAAAAAATAGAAATATTAATTTTTGATTTTTTTCCATCACAAAATTTTAAGTTATTATGAAATTGCCTGATTGAATTTTCACAAAAAATAACAAACTAGTACTGAAATTAAAAAATTTGAGACTGTAAAAGTATAAATAAAAAGTATATCTTAAAAAATAAAAAGTATACATAAAAAAGGCTATATTATTTGCAAAATCTTTTACGACTTTTCAAATATTTTATTATGTAAAGTTTATGACAGTATATATTTTTAAAAGCAATATATAATAAATAGTATAATAGACCTAAGATATTTAATGTATTTTACACAATAACATCTATTAGATAATATCTTTAAGACTAGAAACTAAAGAGTATTCTGAGTTCTCCAATAAAAATAAAAAAATAATAAAAAATATGGCCATGGTGGTTTCATAGTAGCATGTCTGAAAATTCCCCTTTCAAATTTCAATCTACATAAAAAGCTACAAAAGCGAATGTATTTCCTGTTAAATCTGAAAACTGTGGATACTATTTATAAAAAACTAGTTTGTTTTACGTAATAATTATTCGCTATATAGCTTAATTTAAAATGAACTCATTAATCTTCTTAAATATTCCTTATTCTGATACATATAAAACCGATTACAATAGCATAATATTGTTCAAACTGTTATTGGTAATTGTCACTCACTTTTTTTTAAAACATCAAAACACTAACATGAATAATAAACTCTTTAAATATGATAAATGTTTTACATTTCAGATAGTATTATGAATTATATTACTGAAAATAATACAATAATCTATAGTAAAACAATTCAAAAAATCGATATGAAATAGAAATTCATCTTAATCTACTATATCATACTTTAGTACGAACTACGTTTTTTGTATGTCATATTCAAGACAGAAAAAGAAAAAAAGAGTTGCTCCTGGAAACAAGGATTTCACTATAGTTCTCTTTAAGAGTAAAAGATTTACTGAGTTACAGAAAAAGAATTAAAAAATTGCCTCTAATAAATTAGTTATTTCCATGTAAAAAGTATGCACAATTTAAAAGGCATTAGTTATATGAAACATTTAACGTTTCCTTTTTTATTTCTAAATTTTTAACAATAATAAAGTGAAATTTTTCTCCACAAATTTCCTTCTTTTCATTATTCAACAATCTCAAGCCACAGTATTTCTGATAGAAATCATTAAAAATTAAAGTTTTTAAAATTACTTAGACTTTACAACAAAATATATTGCGCACTTTTTTGTGTATCAAAAACAAATGTTTTCTTTTATAAAGTATGCTAAAAAGTTTCTAAAATTATATGAATTTCGAAATTAAAAATAAATAAATATTTCAGATGAAATTATATTTTATTTATTAGCTTAAAAAACAGAAAACCTTTAATGCATTTGTTTACCGAAATCTTATCCTTACAAATAGAAACAGATGTGTATTTGGAAACATAGGATTCGATTTTGAAATTTAATCAGAAGAATTTTTATGAAAAAAATAAACGTTTTTAATTAATCTATTTCAATCACAGTGTTTCTTTCTATTATCTGGAAACATGTGTAAGATTTTTCAAGCAAAAATGATTCAGATAGATTTCGCAATTTATAAGAACATTGCTGCTATATATTAAAAAATGACATTTATAAACATTTACAAGCAACTTCTAACTTAAAGAGAAAGCTATCTTCATTGTAAATACGAATGATATCAAGACATAAAAAGTATTATCGACGAAAGATTCTGCGCTTGATTTAGAAAGCAAATATAATTTAAAAATTGATTTTTGTTTATTAATCACATTTAAATTGACATTATATCTCATTTAGAGTTTTAGAAAATATTTCATCAGGAAAGATTTGTTACAATCATTATTATGAATTTCAACAACCATTTTTTTTCTTGTATTTGAAACAAAGTATATTTATCGAGAAATTTGTAAATTTCTGAACCAATCTTCATTTTCAAAGCATAAAATTATAATTTAGAACAAGAAAATTTCATCTTTAAAACGAAGATTAAGAATAAAATTAAAATAAAAGTTGAAGAATAGATTTTCGAAAACATTTCAGATCACTAGGATGCTCCTTTTTCTTTCTAATATGTACAAGAATATTTCGAAATGTGCAGATGTCTTAACTGAAATATGAAGAATTTTGATGTGTGTATAAGTATTTGCATTCAAAGAAACTATCGTTTAATATCAAAACAGTAATAAATATGTATTTACATTCGTGCACGATAAGGGAATTCTGCTTTATAATAGTGCCCCAAGGACTGCGGGTAATTAATTGTTTGGAAAAGATGAAAATCAGTTTCCTCGTTATTTCCTAAAATATAGGGAAAATAAAAATAAAAAATACACAGAAAAAATAAAGTTAATTATTATAATTTTGCAAGATTATAATTTTATTTAAAATTAATGCTTATCCTTAATATTTATTTAAAAAAACTTTTAAGTTGAAAGTTCGAAATATTTTAGAACGCATTTGCAAATTAAAACAATAATTCAACTGAAGCTAACACGATTTAAGCTATATATAGATTTGACACAGATTTTATTAAACTTTAAAGATGAGAAACACAAACATTTGTTATTTTTTCATAAATTCCAAATTTGTTCAATTATTATACTTGCAAATATGCAAAATTTCAAATATTTATGTGCGACATTAAGACATTGATTTCTCTTTATAATATTTAGCAAAGAAATGATGTGAAACGATTGTACAATCCAGAATCTCAAGATCCCAACCAATCGTTTTTTCACAGCTATATTTTTGAATTCAGTTTCTCAAAAATTCAATTTTTTAAAAAATAAAAAAAATGTTAGTCTGCGTCAATATTAGCTTTGATAGTTCCGATCTATATTTGCTTCAGAATCTTATTTTGAAATAAGAATACGACCGTAAACTGAAGATTTCCACTTTTGAATATAGTCGAGAATAAAATAAAACTCGCGTTTTATTTCTCAAATATAGCCATCGGTCAACCGGAAGTCTGCTATCACAATAATTGTACATTTGAAAAAAGGGAGCATCTCACAAGAAATATGATTACCTAGAAGCGCTGAGGCATCCTTCTGCGAACACAAATAAAAAAAGATATCATCAGCACCTTTCATGTTTACTTTTTAAGCAAGAAAGTTAAAAAGAAATCATAAAAATGTAAAAAAATTATCATTTGGACTGTAACATAACGCAGGCAAATTTGTTTTAATTTTTTTTATTTCAAATTTTTGTACATGTATTTACTAATCTAATCAATTATCTTGTTTCTATGCTTATGCTTTTTTCTTAAAAAATGAATGGTCAAATATATGCGTATGATCTTTAATGTAATATTTTCATCACTTTTAAAACGCAATATTATGTCAGAAAATAATAGTGAATTCGGTAAACACTCTAAAAGATCCGAGATGATTGTTCAAGAAATCTGATTACAGTCGATATATTTTTTTAAATTTATATTTTTAAGTGAAAAAAATTATGTAGAAAAAATAATTCTTCATTATTTTAAAATAATTTACTTCATTAAAATATATAATAAGGTAAATCATTATTTTGTAAATAAAATTTCAATTTTTATTTCATATCCATCTCATCTCTAATCATATATCCATCTCATCATTTAATAATTAATATTAAATTTAATTTAAAATTTTCCAGAAAAACCATGTATATTATCAGATATTTTAATTATAAAACTTTTCTTCTTCTGCGTCAATTATGTTACTAGTTGACAGATGGTTCTCGATTAGTTTGAGGAAGAAAATTGTGAGTTTAAACTCTTTGTTATTGTCATTAGCAAAATTTATACTTTTGAGGGAGTAAAGGTGGGATTTGTGAAGTTGCCAGGATTTGTGAAGACTCATTTGACGAAAATAAAATAAAAAATCGTTTATCTATTCACTGGTAAACTGTTTCGAATATTTTATCCAGTTGCATTTCTTTTATGTCTACTTGTAAATACGCTGAATCCAGTAATTATAAAAAGGAATAAATTTTCCTTTAAATCAATGCAGTGACTGATTGAATCTTACTTGAAACAATCAAATAATACGAAACTTTTGACTTGGTATTTCAACAAATTCTGCAAATTGAGAAAAGACTACTAAAAAGAGTTTCTACTTTTATGCTAGTAATTAAATAATTGCTTCCGTAGCAATTAAAAGAAAGATTATCCATACAAAAAGACATTATAATGTTCAAACTATGTAAATAACTGCATAGCTGAAGAATAGTTCAATTAAATCTGATGAATAGAATTCACAGAAAATAAAACATTGAATAAAAACTTTTTGATTAAAAGTTTTTTCATCATTCTTTTAAATTTATAACAAGGTTAATTCATAATGATCTGACATTTAGATTTTTTTTTAAATTTGTAGAAATGATTCTTCAAGAAATTTCAGTTCGTTCTAAAATAATTTTCAGTTGAAGATTGAAATGAATTATTTATGAAAAAAGTAATTTTTTGCACCGTCTTAGAAGCTTAAAATAATAGAATAATTTATAATTAAAACAAAACTTTATATGTGATCAAGTATTTAGTATTATTCATATATTTTTGTAATTATTTTAAGGAATTTACGCAATAAAGTCAGTAAAAAGATTCTATTTTTTTTAATGCATTACAAACATGTTTTCCATTAGAGAAAATTCATTACATATTTTTAATTCAAAAAATTATAATAATTTTAATTTATTTTCACTTTTTTCGCTTTATATTTGAGGTTAAAAATAATTCATTCCTTATTGTTTAAACAATATAAAATAGTACCTTCGAAAATATGTCTAATTCATACTGAGCAATGAATAAACACCGAACCATATGCTGATTATAGAAAGTATTAATAATATAATAAAGTATCAAACTCATTATTTTATTAATTTCAAAAATTAATCATTTGAAAAGATTAATTAGAAAAATTGATAAATTAATGAATTTGATTATTTAATTTAAAAATCGAAATTATCATTATTAAATTTATTAAAATAGCATAATCCTGATATAAATTGATAATGTATTTCACTTTAAATTTTAATTGTCAATATTGATATTAGCACGTGTCAAGTTTTGCATGAATCGTCTTTTTGTCCATTTAAGAGAGTTTAAGCATTTCATTATAAAAGAAAAAAATATAAGGAATATACGATTAAATATAAGATTATATTTCATGTAGTCGTGCTACCACTTTTATGCATACCAATCAACATTCTCTTTAGTTGATTTTAAAATGAAAAAATCAAAATGATTGTTAAAGAAATTTTAAAGTGTTAAAAATATATATTAGAAAGATGTTTAACATTTTTATCACGACCAATATTAGAACATTTAACTAAAATTGAAGTATTACTATGAGCATTTTATTCATCGTAGGTAAAATTTTAAAATTTACCTACGATAAAATCACCAATCTTTTAATTTAAACATTTAAAGTAATATCGTTAGACGTATTAAATTCAATAAAATTTTTAAACTCTTTTATTGGTGTTTTGAAATGAAATAGATTATTTTAACTCTTTCCGACAGCATTTTGTCAAATATTTTATACAACTTTTTTCAAAACTTTCTGAAAAAATGAAACCATTTGTTGTTAACGGGAAGAAGCAAATATACATTATTTGAAAACTGAAGAGAATCAAGCAGTTGTGGTGACGCTTTATAAGCCAGATAACAGCTACAAGACATGAGAAATTTCTTTTGTCTAGTGGTCTTGTTACTCGGCTACGAACCCAAAGGTTGCGAGTTCGATCCTCGCCTATCGCTAATAGCAACACAGTTATCAAAATGTTTATTACATAATCTCCTTGCGATTTTCAATTATGTCAGATTTAATAATAAAAATTTCTAGCTCTTTATAGCCTTATACTTTCTTTTAATAACTAGCATAGATTAGGGTACTAAGTACTTAATTCTGTTCCAAAGTATAGGCATTATTGCAAATTATTATTCATTTTGAATTATTTAGCATTACAGAATAATGAATGTTATGATTTAATTTTAAAACGCATTCTCTTTAGTTATTGAATTATAAATTATTTCAGAAAAGTAATAATTGAAATTTTGAATGGAACAGAGTTTTATATTAATAATTTGGGATACTCTTTCCAAAAGTGTTTTCCAGCATTCACCCTCGCATAAAATTTTGGACCTTGGATAATATCGCATTAGCGAACAATAGTTAAGAAATATTGATTTTTATTGCGAACTTGACATTTTTACTGAATTTTTCGTGTGATCTCTTGTGAGTTCTTGGCGATTATTTTCTGTGATGAAAATAATAGTATCCGAAAATACAAATTTGGGTTTTAGAAGCATGTATTCCAGTATTTAACTCAGAATCACAATTATAGTCACAAGACTACTAAACAATGGAGATCTATAACATTGTCAAAAATATTTAAGATTAAACCAAGACAATTTTTGACCAAAATAAAATATCAAAATTTCCTTATTCATAAACACTGATGATCAAAAACCTGAGTCTACTGAAACCCAAAGGCACCGCCTAGAATTCGAAATAGAGAAATAATATTCTTAATATCACCTTGTTTTATGTGACATTAATCGACTTAATGGATATCAGTATAGCCTGGATAAATATTGTTCACCTACAGATAAAGCAAAAAAAAAAAAAAGTTGTAGGTATTTCTTCGCACATGCTGTCCAATTGTTTGGAACGGTGGCCCGGAGGTAGGGAGAAAAAAAAGAAAAACAAACTCCTCTTCCGACATCATTAACAGATAAGGATTCTGGCTTGTCCTTTGCGGGGAATGAAGGAGCACCTAACTGTTCCCGATAATGTCCGTTCAGTTCATCTTCTGGTATTATGCTCGCCTAACATCCCTGATTAGGAGATAAAGTTCGTCTTCGTCATTAGACTCTTACTAGAAGCTTTGCAATAAAAATATTAGGAAAAAGTGCATCTAAAATAAATCTGAGATTATCAATATTATTGTATCTCAATCAAAAGAATCCCAAACATTTAATGATGATTAATATAAAGAATTTGAATAATTTTGTACCAGAGTGGATTTTTTTTTCAGGTGAAAAACCTATTTTTTACCGTTAAATAGTTTAAAGTTATAAATTTTTCAATTCATAGCAAAATAATTTCTAAAGAAAGTTATGCATTTGAAAACATCATTTGCAAAATTCGAGATTTTGAGAGAAAAAAAAATTGAACTTTTAGGTTTTGCAGAGTTTTAAGAATTGTAAATGAAAAACTTAGAATTTATAATTATTGATTACAAAAACTTTTAAACGCTTTTGAATTCACATTCAGTTTAATTTGAAACTTAAGATAGAAATACTCTGCAACAAGAAATATATTTCCCTAAAGTTGATGCTTTAATATAGTTGTATTGCAAGGTGGAATTCATTTTGAAAACGAATTGTAGTTTATTCTATTCATACAAAATTTTTCAATAGGATATAATAAAAAAAAACTTTGAAATTTATAAAAAAAAGAATTTTGGGCCAATATAAATTAACTATTATTTTGTTTAACATCTCGTTTTAATTTAAAAATGCATTTTGCATTATATTCCTGAATTAAAAATGAGAGCAAAATCGTATTATATTTGTTAAAACATGTATGTTTATCAATCAGTCACATGGGAGCCATAATAGAAAATAGTGAATATGGGGATTTAAGAGAAACAAACATTTTTTGAATGGTTTGCCATCATCTAGATGAAAGGGATTAGGAGCAGTTGTCATGCGGACATCTAATTCCATCTAGTATCCTCCATACCCGTATGAACACATGAAAATATCATGTACTGATTCTTAATAGAATAATCGAAACTCATTTATTTGCTATTATAAACATTTCTTTCGGCGGTCATTTCAACATTAAATGGTTTCCAGTGATTATGGGTCATAATCCAATTAAAAAAAATACGGTGTTTTGGGCATTCATTTAATGGCATTTTCTGACCAGTTTCTTTAAAAAAGCCTCTCATGAACTGTGAATTGAGTTTTACATGCATGGGAATAATTTTGAACTATAATTTTTGCAGTTAGATCTTAATAAGTAGAATGTATTGTTTCAGATCGATAGGATCAATTATCTTCCCGTTAGAAATCAACTTACATTCCCTAATTTGATAAGTATATACACTAGTAATATCATTTGACAAACAGTCAATATGGATCTGTAGCACGAAACGTTTCCGAATATAAATTTAATCACTAACTTAATTTCACATGTAAAATTTAAAACCATTACTGATCTAATTCAATTTCCCTGTTAAAGTTTTCGTACTTCAGGGAAAATGCAAAGTTAAACCATAAACGTTTCTTTTACAGAAGTAGAAAGAATTTATTAAGGATATATTTCTGTTTGTTCCCTTTTCCCTATGTTTCTCATGTCCAGAATGAAGGCACAATTAAAAGTTCCTTGATGTTTGAGAATAGCATTGATTCAACAATCGAATTCTTAAAATTCGAGCAAATTTACACTATCTTTCTGCTAATACACGATAAGATGATAAATGGCTGGGGAACTGATAATAGTCGAAAAAGGAAATCGTAAGAGTTTCTGTTTTATGAGCTAAGACAAACTTTAAATTTATTTGAGATTCATTCTTCAAAATGGATTAGAGAAGTGAGATTTAAGCATTAGCACAGATTATTAAATCTAAATTTGATCAGTCAACTAAATAATATGACTACTTATTAGAATTTCGTAAGTGTTTTCATTTGGAAACATATTATTTGGAATATTTTACTTAAATCATCTTGGAAATTAATATGGAATTTCGGATTTAAAATCCGTTAATTTCTTTAAATCACAGAAACAGCACGAGCAGCAATCATTCAAATATTGCCAGAAGTAATATTTTAATTACTGATAAAATTACAATCTGATGAATCGTATTTCAAATTTCCACATTTTTTTTTTTTTTTTTTTTTTTTTGCTTTGGATATGATTTATTAAAAACTATTTAATACATATATAAAATCATTTTATCACCGGAAATTATACTTCTATGTATATATTTTGGTAAAAACGTTGTTTCAATGAATATTTTCTCTTTATTTATTTCACTTTTCAATAAAATAATATTTTCATATATATTGTACATATGAAAGATTACAGATCACATTAAAGAACACTTAAGATGCACATTAAAGAACTCTTAAGTCTTCTTTAAAATTGATTCCGGATGCATTTTATATTTTATTGCGATCTTACGTTTTAAAAACTATTCAGTTTTTAATTTAAGAACATAGTTCTGTTATACAAGTTGATTTTCAAACAGTAGTTTGTGATAATTGTACTTTCATGAAGCTGTAAAAATATTAGGATACAAAATATTCCTAAAATTCATCATTGATATTGAAATTATTTTTTACGCGACTGAATGGAATTGATTTCAATTTGTTTACTAAAATATATGCAAAATAAAAGCTAAATTTTTACAGTAAATCAGGAAACATAATGTGGTATTTTGTTTGCAATTGTTTGATCATGTGAATACATTTTCATAACAAATTCCATTGCTTTTTTAAATTGTATTCTGAATTACAAGTAATTCAGAATTCTTATATTTCTATAATTCTTGTAATTGTAATTTTGAATTCATTGTATTCTTAAAAATTTTATATTTCCTTGAAATTAAAGGCACTAAATTCCTCTGACATGAAATACTTAAAAATTCTTTTCTATACTGTCAAAAAGAAATTTGATGAGTTTTTTACACATTATTTAATAAAACTCAACCTTTCAAATTTTATTAATAAAAGTAAATCAAGAGAAATTTTTTTTGACAGAACAAAAAATTCCGATGCAAAATAGAAAATGATTAAGTGATATGGAAATATTAATTTTGATATTATCTAAAATTCGTCATAGTTATTATTCAATGCACATTTCAATTATTTTTTTAAATTTCAGACATGGCAAAAGAAATCACTTGAAATTATCAAAGACAATGTAGATTTTATAATTGGTATTGAAATTTTCAATCTATTTAATATCCGAATACATTCTCCCAATTATGTATATAATTTCTTTTAAATTTTAAATCAAATTAACATTATTACCCCAAAATACAATCCCTGATTATTATATTTGAATACTAGAACAACTTTTTGAAAATATTTTAATAAATAAGTGTTCAATGATCAGGGATATATCCCAATAAATCATAATGGAGATTGTTTTTGGTGCATTCTATTGTAAGAAAATTGTTGAATTTCTATTATAAAATTAAAATAACTGCTGAAGACTTCTTAAAAATGGTTTGTTTTTGACATTTTCCTCTAAATATTTTTCTTAATACTGAGCAGTTTAAATTAAAATATTTATTAGACGAAATGACAAAAAAAGTTCATGTTTGAAACAGATATTTCTAGCACAATATTTAATTCAAAAATTGATTATCCTATTTAATTAATCTCTTTCAAATTATTCCTTTTTTTCTGGTATACGAAATTCCTACGAAAAAATTAAAATGTCCATTTGAAAGATTTTTAAATGAGATAATGGAATAAAAGTTTCCTTTAACATAAAAATATACTGAACAAACTTTTAAAATACTAAAATAAAATCTTAACACATTTGCAGGCTAAAATGTAAATTCTGTGTCCACTCCCAAAGCAGTTTTTTTTCTAACTCAAATATTTGCCAATACATTCTGAAGACATAAATGAAAAAATTTCTCACATTTCTAAGTTTTAGTTTAAAAGTAAATTTAAAAACGAAAATTACTTTGCTTGATCTATCTTTATATTATCCATTAACTCAATAAGTAAAGCTTTTAAGATCGATACTTCAGAAACAAATTTATTAAAAATCTTACTGGATTATTCCTAGAATTGGAATAATTTGCATGCTAATGTAAACTGAAAATCATTTAAACTTAGAATATTCTCTCTTTTTTTTTCTTTTTTTTTTGATTTATAGAGAAAAGGAACTATTCCTGTTAATGGCATTAAGTCTGAGGTAATACTTTACAAAGACATACAAAATATAATTCATTCGATTGAGGCGGACACTCACATGCTTCTTATTCTTCTACACTACAGACAAATCGTTTTATTTTTTTCAGTCGAGCAGTCCAACTTTTAAACTATGAAGCTTCAAGTTAAAAAAAAAAGTGATACTAATTATAATAATTCTGTTAAGGAAGCTTTCGAACATTTTTAGTCTTTAACATGCACGAATATATGTATAAAAAAACTTATTTATGAAAGCGCCATATTGGATTGGATAATAAAGAATTTAACATAATATTATGAGATATAGATTTCATCTTATATGTCTTATAGATTTAGGCGATAGTAATGTCATTTTCGAAAAAAATTCTTTCTACAAGAAGTTATGGTATTAATATTATCTTTAGAATCTACCCAATCATAATATTTATGTACTATTGGATATTATAAGACCTCTTAGTGAAAGTTGAGGAATAGATAAGCATTTTTTTTAACTACATAATTTAAAGAGATATTTTTAATCTGATATTATTATTCGTAACAAAAAATAACAAGTAATATGTTATTTGCATTCAGGAAAAGCATTAAAAATTTATTTGACTCATTTAATTTCCTATGATGATGTCGTGTCTGAGTTACAACGGAAAGAGGGATGCAGTAGCTTCTGAGGATAAAAACTCCCGAGCACCCCAGGGCAGAAACCTGATTTCTAGATCATATGAAGATGCCACTCACACACTCGCTTGCGCAACCCCTTTTTACAGAGGGGCACTTTCATACACCTCACAGATAGAACACAGGGGAAAGAACAGCCATGCTCGAACCAGGATTCGAATCCGTGACGCCCAGATCATGGGAAAGATGCGCTGCCCTAGGCCAAGACGCCGGCAATTTCCTATGAACCATCTTTATTTCAATTCCAAAAAATGAAAAATTGATAAACTGATAATCTTTATTTTAGTATACTTCTATTCTCATGATAATTTAGTATACTTCTATTCTCCAAAAAATGATAAATTGATAAACTGATAATTTTTAGGATATACAAATAATCTTTATTTTAGTATACTTCTATTCTCATAATAATTTAGGAGTTTTTTTTTAATAAATTTTATTTTGACCGGAATCCAAACTCCATTGAAGATGGAATATTAAAAGGATAAATTTAAACTTGACGTAAAAGTTTAACTCTTCACCAAATTCAAATATATAATAATATCTTAGACTTTAGTACATTACTTATTTTATTTATTTTTTTACTGTAAATAAATGATAAAACATTGTAAAATGGAAAGTATTAAGACGTTCGCTTAACTTTGAATAATTGACTATATAATTTAGGCAGCAACATAATTGAAAATGTGTTTATGTATTTGTTGGCGCTTCACAGGTCAGACCGTTTGATTAAAAAATACCCCACTTGGTGCATATTTTCCTTGGAAAATGAGAATATGCATCTTGAAGCATTTTTTTTTTTTTTTTGAAATTTTAACTACTTAAAAATTCTGTAATTCAGAAGTATTTTTCTGATATCATCCGAAAATATTACCATACAAAAAGGATTATTACATCATCTAAAAACTCAAAAACTTATATTTCCATTAATGCTAATTTTGTAACATATAAACTATATTAAGTTTCTATTTTTTATCAATCATTTTGATATATTCATTCAGATTTTCTAACAATTTATTTCACACAAAATAAAGTAAACCCTGCACGTTCGCGTTACGCGAGCATGGAAAAAAATGAGTTCTTATCAATGTGTTGCCATCACATTGATAAAAGTTCAAGTTATAAGATTATCTTAACTCTTACTTCTAACTAAATCTTGAAAAAGATAATTTTTAGCAGATGCATGTAAGAAATAAAAAAAAACCCTGAAACATGATATTTTCTAGAAAAATAAGTACAAGATAACTGCTTCTATGATCTTCTAAAATATCTCTATAACTAATTCCATAATTCATTAGTAGTATTTAGAGCAAACATAGTTTATATGCATAAAAAATGTCAACTCTATTCGGGTCTAAACCTTCAGCCATAGTCATATATACTCCTAACAGAGAAAAAAATGGCAAAAATGGAGGGAAGAAAATTATTTTTATACAAACTGAATCGGTAAATAATGTGATGAATAACAAATTTTATATTTTTCTACAAAATGTCAGTCTTATTAATCATATTTAATGAAATAGAATTCAGAAACTTATATCTTAAATAATAAAGAAGGTACACTCTATTGTTACTGAAACTGAATGGGTTATGAAAATTTGAATATTATACCGGATTTACACTTGGCCATTTATAAGACGACCAGTAAGCAGCGCATGTGCAGAAAGGGACTGATTTATGTTTGTCACAGTTTCATAAGATAGATTCAGGCATTCTATGTTTGGCCGTTTTGGCGTCCCTGAACTTTTCTTTTTCATTCCTTATCGTATCAAAATAATTCATATTTATACAAAGAAACATGGTAAAATAAAAAATAAGAAATCAGCATACCTAAATTTGGAAAACTATAAAAAATAAATGGTAAATAAAATGAAAAAAAAAAACTCTTACATCAGAAAGAACAAAGAACAAAAAATGTCGGAATTAATCTATGATAAATGATCAATTTTTTTCATGCCAAATTCTACAAACGCATACGCAGAAAGAAAAATAATATAATACTGCGGTATGTTGTTGTCCCGTTGAGACCATTACTTGCCATCAACCGCCTCCTGGCCGTCTTATGACTGGCCGAGTGTAAACTCGGTATTACTATCTTAAGGTAAAGCGAGATTTTCGATCACGCGAAAGTATTTTGTATTAATTTAAACTTAATTATACCCATTTCAATTTAAAGTTCAAAGTTAATAAGAACTGACAGAAAATTGGAGAAATACATAGTTTAATGAATAAACGGCTTAAAGCTTCTATAAAAGATAATATCAAAATTTGAAACTTAAAAATATTTAAGAAGCCATTACATAAAATATTTAATTGAAAATTTTAGCAAGCATTAATCTTGACGAGCCATCTTGTTGTCAAATGCCGTATTGAGCAAATCTAAAAATTGACTATTTAACTTTACTTTATTACTTCCAAAGTCCAATGACTGATACAGTTTTTCCCTATTTTAATACACAAATTTAACTAACGGAACTAATCCTTACTTGAAAATTACACATTTTTTTTATGATAAAAAAGTATTATATTTCATTGCACACAATATGAATGCTGTTACTGAAAAGATTATATCTTTTTTTTTTTTTGTAAATTTCCAGGATGTTTTACTTCAATTCATAAAATATTATGCATCACATATTTACTGAAAACATAACATATCATCATGCAGTACCATCAACACATACTTTAAAGCAAATTATTTTCTTTTTTGCGTACAACGTTTGAAAGATAAGAAAATAAAACCGGAATTTGTTCAACGAAACAAGGCTTCTTCAGACTTTTTTGAGAATAAAGGATTTAGTGACTTCAGGGAAATAAAAGGGAGAAAAAGGAAGAAAGACAAAAAAACCGACCACCGACAAAGTTGCTTGCTTCCGTTTAAAAAGAATGCACCAGTGAAAAATCTTTCCTTAGTTAAATCTTTTTAAACTTCTTCTATTTTAGAATGTCCCAGTTTAAATGGTTAGGTTTTGAAATGATAATTCCTTTTTTTAATTTAATTTTTTTCTTCTTTCCATTAAGTTCGGTTTTACATTTATGATAAAACGAAAATTAAAAATTTAAATTTATGATATCTATGAGATTGACACACAAACTAGTTTTAAACAACAGTAGTTTCGAACGTTTTCGGCTTCATAAAACAAAGTGCAATATTTTACAAACATATAAGACATTTAAAGTTGCACGATTTTTACATTGCAAGTGGAATATATGATATAATATTATAAAGAAAAAAAGATAAAACTTTTCTTCTATTTTAGTTGGGGACAAAACACAATAAAACATATGCTTACAAAGATCACTTATGTATGTATAAGCAAATAATTCAGAGGATTTTTCTTTGGAAATATTGAATCGGATTTTCAAAGTCTAATCAGAAAGAATCTTACATAAATGCAGTGAATTAAGTTAAAATATTGTAAACATGAATTCGTTTTCTAAGATAAGAAATTATAAGCAACGAATAATTTTTGAAATGTAAAATGACTACATAGAGTTTTAATGCAGCTTTAAAATGTATCTGTTTTGTAGTAAAAAAAGGAAAAAAAAGTTTAAATTAGATTTAAAAATAAATTATATTTGAAATAAAATATATAAATGATGTTGACTCGATTCAACTTAATGACTAGTAAACAAAAAACTGAAAATAAATATCTATTTTTGTCTTTGACTTCATCATCGCCTGTCTATCAAAAAGTGACTTTTTGAAACATTTTAGATGACCGTAAATTATCTATGCGTCACGAAAAAAGAAAATAGTCAGAATTCATACAAGGAAAGCAGTCTTGGGAAAAGTCTAGTTTTACTGTTTAAGATATTTAGGTGCAACTTGATTTTGTTATTCATAATTAATTTGTGTTTGATAGATGAATTAAATTGTTAATTTCATTACAATTTTATACAGTAAATAATTTGTTATGATAAGAAATATTGCTTCTGTATTGTTTGTTTGATAAAAAAATACGAAATATGAAATAAAAAAAAACACTTAAAAACTTGGCAATTCTCATTAATGATCAATTGAGCGAAGAAATTACCACATCATTGAGATGAAGGCTATGATATAAACATCAAAAAATAAATTTAAATGTCATCTTTCATGTTTGTGTCATGAATTGAACTTTATTGTATAATGTGGTAAAAATAAAAAAATGTCTGATATTGCTCAAAATAATTCAAAAAAATGTGCAACGAAGTAGTTATTTCTAACGCCGTTGTCTTTGATTGAATACCAAATAATTGATTAAATACCAAAATAAATGCCACATTGTAAGAGATTTAAAGTAATAGAAATTTTAAGAACTATGTATGATAAAGCATTTTTTTTTTAATGTTATTTCCTAAAATTTTGTTTCTAGATAGTTCTAAAATTTACATCTTTTAGATTTCAACTAACTCCACTCCACAAAACCTTACAAATCACATGTTTCAACAATCGCATATTAAATAACAGCCAACATAAAAAAGAAGGAAATTGAAGTAAAAACATATTTTCTAACATTTTGTATCGAGTATGTATTTCTAACCATTTAAATTTAATTTCTAAACTTTGAAAATAACTCTCCCTTTCTTTATATATATATTTAACGATTCCCTTAACAAAATAAACAAGCAATAGAGTGTGTAGAGATCAAATGTTTTCCAAGTAGAATTCGATGTTTTCTTAAAATTTCGTGAAAGTCAGGAATATATCGTTTTTGTTTAATATTCTGCTATTGCCTTGCTGCTCGATCGTATTTTTGCCACGTCTAACGAAGACGAGAAACTTTCAAGTCGTCTTGCACATTAAAGGCATACATTCGGAAAATCTAACGCTACCTTATAACAGATCATTGATATTAACTACTGTTAGCTCTTGCATTTCAAAAATTAATAACGCTCTTCTGGATCTTTTGGAAAATACTGCTGGTAATCTGTTAAAGATAAGACCATGATGTTCAAAAAATTAACATGTCCATCAGTTATTGATGCATCAGATCTTCAGATCTTAAAAACACTTGTATTCATTTCTCCAAACAGGAAAAAGAAAAAATCATCAAATAGTTGTTTGGTTTAGAACGATAAAGGAAAGGAATAAATAACAAGAGAGAGAGAAGAAGAAATTCTGGAGGAGATGGTTTAAAATTATGCTGTTTTCTTGACAGAATGTCCAACGTGCTGCGAATTCAGTATCTGCGATAACTGTGATAGGAATATTGATAGAGATATCGGTAGGAGTAAGATAAGGCCTAAAGAAAACTAAAAATAAATAATAAAAGAAAAAAAGAGAAAAAAAACCCGTGAAAGTAAAAAAAAAACACACACATAACAAAGCTGCAAATTTAAAACAAAATTTTCAGTAAGCATAAAATTCTTCTGAAAAAATCAAAAAATGAAACCTAATGTATCATTATAAAATTACATTGATTTGTGATACAAATTATATAATTTATGGTTTAAGTAATCTATATATGAGTTTGGACAAATGGTACCATAAGACAAATTACATCTTGGTAAAGTATACATAAAATTGATTATTCCTAATTCTTTTTAAATTACTAAAAAAATACATTCCCAAGTCTCAAGCTATTTCTCAAGGTATAGCTAAAATTATGCTTTTCACAATTAGGAATTTCATATAATATTTTCCCATAATTTCTCCATGAAAGTGCAAGAATGATGTAATTTCAACAAAATGAAGATGAAGGCAACTTATAAATATGTCGTTCACTAATTAATTTCGATGTAAATTCGTAATTTGTTGGGGAAATTGTTAATTGTTATTGTGGCTGCTTTTTTGTAGATAGTGACTTATAGAATTTTAGATAAGTCAAATTTCAGTAATTACTTCTTTCTAATTTATCTTACATTTACATTAATGTTAAATTTGAATTTATGGCTAATGGTGTTAAAATTCCATTTTGTGGATTGTGGCTGTATAAAATTCGTTCGTTTTTTTATGAGCATCATATAAAATGTTTTAAGAAAACACTTATATATACTTTTCTGCACTTGTGGAATTAGATTTTTTGAAGACGCTTATACCGAATTTATTTTTAAGCATCTTTAAGAAAATAATTAAGAAATCCATCACTCAAATATGGAATAACAAGATTTAGCTAGAGAACCAATAACAATTAAAAATGTCTACTGCACTTAAATTAATGTTTAAGAATCTAAATTGCATAAGAATTGTATGTACTAAATTGTATATACTTGACTTAAACAACCATTCGTGGGGTCTAAATAATTAAAGATTGTTCTATTATTTTAAAATCAACCTCTATACTTTTTAACAAACATTTTCTTGCATCTCTTTAAGACGACATTTTAATATTCCCTCTTTCTTCTACAGCGAAGTTTTCATAATGTTTTTTAACAGAATTACAATCAACTTGGCGAATATATAACAACACATATTGTAATAAAATTCCATTTTTATTAAAGAAAAGTACTTTAAAAAAATAGAATTCAATTTTTTTAAATCAATTCATGTATTATCCTTCAAATGATGAAACTATAATAAACGTGAAAGAAAATTGCTATTTACTCATTTAGATCTCATTTTTACTCATTAGATTGCTTCAACCTGCTATATTCCATGATACTAAATAAATTATCACTATTTGACACCCATCAAATTTCTCATTTAAGGAATCTGGAGATTTAAAAAGTAATACACTATCTATGTTTTAATTTGAAACAAGAATTAAGAAGAATCATTAAAGTGGTTCCATTTAATAATAGAAAAAAATCTATAATTTCTTTGAAAATTTGGCAAATGTAAAAAAATGCATATGCTATTTCTTTATTTGAAGAAATTATGTTTACATTGTTTATAACAAGGGTCAGCAATATTTAAAAATCCGAATCAAATTAAAGCTATTGGAGGGGTAAATCATTTACTAGAATGATGAAATAAACTTTTGAAATTTAAAATGTATTTTTGGCCTTAAAATATGCTTACATATTGTATACATTCCATTGTAATTCTATTATTTACTCTCAATTTCACATGAATGACAGTTAAAATAAAGAAAACAAATGATAAATAAGTGAAAGTTTAGTTTAAAACTCTGGTTTATTATTTATTATTTTTTCTACTGTCAAATATCATGCATGTTTCAAATATTTTAAAAACTTTTTAATTATTAATAATGAAATTACAATAAATAATAATAATTTTATAAAACATAAAAATATATTTTTAATGATATTTCTTTTACTGAATTTCTCAATCATGCTTTCAAAATTCTGTGAATAGAAACATTATGTAATCGTGTTTATTTTATTTAAATAATGAGGGAAGAAATTCCTGTTTTTGAATTCAGTTTGTCGCCTGTTTTTTGTCATTTTTTGATGAATAAAAATGAAGGATTAAAAATGTGAGCATTTTAAAACTAAAAATAAAAATGGGGTTGCACTGAGTGCCTCTTTTCGAATAATCAAATAATAATTATTCTAATATTTTGTTATCCTCGTTGCTTTGTCAGAAAATAATGAATTTCTAATTTTTTAAAAATAAGGCAAATGCAGCTATTTTAGTTTAGCTGTTTATGTTTCTACCTCCAACAAATTATAAGTTTTCAATAATAAAAAGGTTAAGTGAAAAATAATTTAAAGCTGAAAATAGGTACAATTTTTTTCTTAAATAAAAATCTTTTTTTGTTATTTTGGTAATAATATTTTATAAGTTAATGAAATTGAAAGGCAGTTTTATACTTTATATATTTATTATAGTCAAGAAAAACTCATGAAATAAAATGTGCAGCTCCGTCAAAGGTAGAAGAATTTATTATCATTTACTTAAAATCATGTAAAGAGAAATTATTTTCTAATAATTTTTTGAAAACTGAAAATGAAATATCTACCTTATTTAGTGATAAGAAACTGAATTTATAGTATTTATAGTAAAGAAGAGTCAACGGCATATTTTAGTATTAGGAAGCATAGGACTTGACGTCATTAGAATGGTTTATGTAAGCATTGAACAAAACAGGTATAAGACAATAAAAATAAAACGTCTTTTATATCTATGAATTTCACATTAGTAACGGAATTATTAGCATTAAGTTCTACCTAAGAGGTTTACTGAAATGAAAGGAAACCTATATTTGCAATAAATCAGCTGGTCACCATAAGTCAATGAACGATCTTGAAAAACTTTCCTCAGTTGCAATAAAAAAATGTATGTAGTATATTTTAATACATTAATAAATGTAAAAATGCATATATTTTGGACTAAATGTTGTTATTTATAGAGCGGGTTTCATTCAATTATTGGAAAAAATTAAATATTATATTTTAAAATTTGAAAAATATTTGAATCAAAAATCAAATAAATGTATCAAACTTAATTTACTCATCATCATCACATGCTATTTTCTTTCCGTATGCAAGGTTCGCATGAGAGGAGAAAAATTATCCCTCCCTTTGAAATACGAAAAAAAATTCTTATAAAACTTTTACAGAATTAAAAAGCAGGAAAAAATCAAATGATAAAAAATTGATTACTGTAAAAGTTGTTTGATTCCTTGTAAGAAAAGAACACACGTAAAAAAATTACTTACTTAGTTTTTACTTTTGAATTTTGTTAACATAAATGGTTAGATTTAGAAATGCTATTTTCTTTTTATCTCCTTCATTGCATTCGACGACGATTCTAGTGAAATGGTATTAAAAATAAAAACTTTCGATATCGCAGAGATTAAGTAACATTTTTTTCAACGTCACACAAGGAATGCATCCGTTATTTTTCGTTACTTTGATAAGACTACGAGTTTAAGTTTGTAAAGCGTGCAAAAAGATTTTAAATGTTACATTCTTTTTTGAAATAAAAAAAGGATCTGAAATAAAATTATAGCAAAAATCAAACATGGCATTTAAAAACAGAATAAAAAAAGTAAACAAAAATGTTTTTTTTTATTAAAAATGGAGAATATTTTTCTTAGAAACTTTTGCTTTGGAAATATCAAATTCGTTTTTCAAAATCTAAAGGAAAGGATTATTATGTACAGCAACAACTAAAATGTTGAAATATTTGAAGCCAATCTACTCTTTATGACGACAGAATTTGTCTTTGGAAAATATTTTTTTCATTACGAACAGGTTTTGAATTAGATTAATGTTTAGAAATGAATTAGAACTATATGGATTTTTAAAAATAATTTGTACTAGAGGAAAATAACAATCTTTATAGTAGATGAAATGAAAGATAATATATACATATATGTAATATTATTCTTGGTTGAAGCAAAGTGCAGATTGAAGACATAGACGAGACGTTGTATTTTTAATTTCGTTTTATTCAATCTCTTCTCTTCAGGGAGAAAAACATGATTATTCACAAGAAGGCAAAAAGGGACGAACAAATGATCACTTGTCTTATATAACATTGGATTTCTGGCCACGCGCCAAGGGAATAAATGCATATGTTGACCTTGAGAAAAGTAGCGGAAGTATCACTTTCATTTGATACGTAGTACTGATGGCGCATTATGTTTTACAGAGGAATAAATGAAACAGAAAGTGGAATTGGATCACTAAATAAGAGAATATTTTGATTTCTTTCTAAATTCACTTGCGAAGTCATAAAAAGAAATTTTGAAGGAACACCTATTTTTTTTTTTTTTTTAATAATCCGAAATCACACAAATAGCACCTGCTATAATTCATAGGGCAGCAACTTTTCAGAAAATTGTAAAATTTTGAAGAATATTTGTGTTTGTGTGTGTATGTTTTTATTATTCGTTTGTTTTTATTATATTATTCTGTATTATATTATTTTATTATATTATTTCGTGTGTATGTTTTTATTATATTATTTCGTCAAATATTTTGCAGCATGATTTTCTTGCATCGTTGAAAGCTAAAGAATAATTCTATTTAATATCTAGGTATATTAGAAGATAAATAAAGTAATTATCTTGCAATAACACTAAATTTAGAAGATAAATATGTCGGATGTTAATGCTTTTAATACTGCTGTGATATCTTAAAACTATCTTCCATTAGAAACGTTCATATACGCAATGCGCATGACATATCCAAAACTATCAAAATAACACAATGGCGGGCTGACAAGAGGACAGAGTCATGAACATGATTTTTTTTTTCTAAATTATTCATCTTAAATATAATCAATATTTCTGGCGAAACAGCTGTCTTTAAAAATGGGGGCAATAATAAGCGGCAATAATAAATGGGAGCAATAATAAGTGGCAATAATAAATGGGGGCAATAATAAGTGGCAATAATAAATGGGGGCAATAATAAGTGGCAATAATAAATGGGGGCAATAATAAGTGTAGGGGCAATAATAAGAGTCTAGTGGCTAAACTACTATTCATTATCAGGCACATTTTTACTTTTGACCCAAGAATGAATGACTCTCTTTGAAATTATTAAAAGTTATAACAAGAATAAGCACTTTCATGAAAATATATAATTAGTTTATTTTCAGTGAAATATATCAAATTTCTATTCAATATAATTGATTTATTGTTTTTACAGTGATAATTTAATTGTATTGCAAATTTGGTTAAAAGAAATTACAAACTTTGATACTTGAACACTAGCCACATTAATAGTTTAATAAAATTTTGATTAAGCTTTAATTAAATAAATTTTTTTAATATTTCTAAATTTTTAATTTTTAATTAAATTCCTAACAAAAATTTCAGAAATGTGGCCTGCTTTTCGAAGTATATCTGTGTCAAATTTGGCATTGGTTAAGCGGGTTGGACTGCAGAGCTCCATACACCTGTACACACAAGCAAACGCCCATTCAATTTTATAAGTAGTAAAGATTTTTCTGGAAAAATTGAAAAAAAAAAATTATTTGAAGCAAGAAATTAAAACAGTTAACTTAAAAACCAAAGCAAATAGAGAATCAAAAGCATAGCAAGGAAATGGAAATTCTTTTATTATTGACAAATATTCAAACACAGATTTATAGGAAGTGCTTTTAATAATTATTTATTTTGAAAGTTATGAAATAATATCTTTTTTCCAGCCAAATATTCTGTTTTTCAATATCAGCTTGGATAAATATTTAATTTGTGTAGAACTTGGGCTTTAGACTCCTTGAATATCGCTCGGAATATGATATACGTACATCAGGATTGCCGTAAAATATGAATCAAATCAATTCATTCAGATGTCGCATCTATTCATGCTCATTCTAGAAGCGATCTCTTCAAGTGTAAATATTACAGAAGCCGGAGTATTCTAGTCAACTCAGCCAAGAAATTAATATAGAACTTCACATCAAAAGGAAGGATGTGCAAAAGATGTGTGTTTGACCACTAAAGTCTGAAAAGCAGAAATTTATTAGATTTATTTGATTCTTGCAAGAGCATTTCGACTATTGAATTGATATTCTATTCTATTTATTTGAAAAATAGGAAAGAATCGGAGCTTTAAAATGTCCCTAGTTAATTTCTTAAAATTTCTTGCTTAGAAAAAGAGTAAAAAAAAATTATTTGATGTTACATCTTGATTACAAAATGGAATTCAAAATACTTAATAGCATTTTAGGACAAGAACAATTTTATAAGGAATACAAAACAAAAAATTAACATAGTAAGAACTAAAAATTTCGTCCAGAGAATCTCTTAATTTTTTCATTGAAATTATGTTTAATCATGGACTTTGTAACAGTCTTTACAGGTGGGGTAAAATCTAAGAATAAAATGGAGCAGGGGTATCTAATTAAAAGATGTTAGTACAGCAACGTCTTAGTATGCATGCGCATGTAATTTTTCATATATCTGTAATAAAAAATAAATTGCTGTTTTTAATTTTGCATTGTGTTGGAAAGTGAAACTGGAAGTTAACTTAGAAAGAACCAAAAATTTTAAGTCTAACGAGTCTCGTTAGACTTAAAAAAGACTTAGACTTAGAAATAATCTTTAACCATGTAATTTGTAACAGTCTAACAAGATAGAAAAATCTAAAATGATATTTTCGTTAAATAAGAGCAGGAATGTCTACTTAAAATACGTTAATATACCAATTTCTTAAAATGCATTTACATGCAAGTTTTCATACATATATCTATACTTATAATAATGCTAAATGTGTATGTTTATGTGTGTTGGCGTATGTTTATGTGTGTAACGTCTATACAGGCCAGACCGTTCTACCAACAGTTACCAAATTTGGCACATGAATACCTTGGAGGCAAGAAATGTGCACCTCTGAACGATTTTTTTTTGAAGTTTTAATTAGAATTTAATTAATTAAAAACTCAGCGAGATTTCGACATTTTCCCACTATAACTTCCAAAAAATATTACAGCACAAAATTGAATTTTATATCATATTGAAGTTCAAAAATAATATTTCAAATCATATTTCCAACAAATTAAATTTCTA
The DNA here is from genome assembly GCF_947563725.1 of Argiope bruennichi. Classification (NCBI taxonomy): domain Eukaryota; kingdom Metazoa; phylum Arthropoda; class Arachnida; order Araneae; family Araneidae; genus Argiope; species Argiope bruennichi. The sequence continues at coordinate 49,548,978 of NC_079151.1, forward strand.
TTTTCATTGAATTTTTAAAAAAATAATTTAATCATATTTTTCAACAATTTATTTCGCGCAAAATAAAAATAAAATTTAAGCTCAACGAGCACGTTGCACGTTAATGGAGAAAAAATTAATTTTTATCAACGTTTTGCTATCTTATTGACAAAAGCTCAAATTAAAAAGAATAAGTTAAATGTCGTTCCAAATTAAGCATACAAAATTGTAATGTTCAGCACGTGACTGTATAAAATGAAATAAATATGAAACATTATATTTTTTTAGTAAATGCGCGGAAACATTTTCTATGATCTTTCACAATGCCTTTAACAAATTCAACTAAGCAGTTTAATTTAAGGCAAAAATTGTTTAATATATACAGGATATCTACTCTAATTGGAACCTAACAGCTCATTTGTAAATCTTTAATAATATACGTACATCTGTTAAAAAATTGTCTAAATGAATCAATTGTCAATAAATGTTGATGAATTACAAATTTAAAAGTTTTACATACATCCTGTGCCCTGTGAATCATATTTAACAAAATATTCTTAAGACGCTGGTATTTTAAATAAGACTTTCACTCCAATCATCTAAATCAATCGCAAAAGCTGACCGATTTATGAAAATTTTAAAATCACTATTCTTTAAAAACGGGTGATTATAGATCATGTCATCGACCGTCTCAACGAAGCTAATCATCGCCCAGAATTTCTCAAGAGTAATTGGCCTAGATTGTGAAAGTGTTAATTGTTCTAATATTATAATACACAAAACTTAATAAATCGGTCAGATATGAAAGCAGAAAAAATAAACGTTTATTTACTTATTTAAAAGTTGGAGTGTCAAGAATATTTTGCAGAATACGTTTTCTTAGGACCAAAGGACTGTTTAAAATTTAAACTTCATAGTTTGTTGAAATATATTTATAAACCGAAAAAATAAAATATTATTATTGACATCGTTTATATTCTTTTAAAAATAAAAATAAAAACTGAATTTTTCCTTGAATCCGTGGAAATTTTGTTGAATAATTTTTTGAGATATTATAAATTATGAAAGTTATTCTGTAGGGCACATAAGACTTCAATGCCGAACGACTTTGCTCTTATTTCTCGTATTTTTTTAAAGACATGTTGAGATTCACTAAAATACGTCTTTATATTAATTTTAGCTTCATTATTTCCCCTTTAATTTAAAATTCAATTTTACGGTCATTATAGAAATTTAGAGAGACACGTAGTACAATGAACAGAATGACTTAAGGCCCACATAATAGCATAAGTGATTAATATGACTATCAAAATTTGAAGCTTACACATATTTTGCTGAAAAACCTATAATGAGAACAAGTTACATAAAATATTAATAGAACATTTTAGCGAGCATTAATACTGGCCAACCGGCCCGTCGCCAAAGGCGGCTAGTACTAATAATAAAGCTCAGTGTGTGTTGGCGCTCTACAGGTCAGACAGTTCGACCTACAGCTATCAAATTTGGCATGTATATACCTTGGAGGCCAGGAATGTGCACCTCGGAGATATTTTTTTTTTTTGAATTTTTGATTAATTAAAAATTAAGAGAAATTTCAGCGTTTTTCCACTATAACTTCTGAAAATCTTACGGCACAAAATTCATTTTTGCATCAAATTAAAGCTTCCAAAATTAACTTTTTAATGATATACAATGCTTTAACCTGTAAATTAAGTTTCCATTTTTAACGAATTTTTAAAAGAAATATTTTAACCATATTTTTCAACAATTTATTCCGAAAAAATAAAATTAAAATTAATCTGTAAGAGCGCGTAAATGGAAAAATATCAGCTTTTATCAACATTTTTCCATAACATTAACATAATCACTCTAATCTGCGTCCATCAACTAATTGTGGGCATATATCTGCTAAGAAAATGGTCTAAGTTAACTAAGTGATTATATTTTATGTAATTTGGTTCAATAAATACTCCGATCAGTCACGAATTTTAAATTTATACATAGGTCCTCTACCCTTTGAATCATATTTAACAAAATATTCATGAGACACCAATATTTTAAATAAAAATTGGTGAACATTCACCTAAATCAATCACTAATATTGACTAATTTATTAAATTTGAATGTCATTCTTCTATAAAAAACTGGCGATTTTAGACAATTTCATCAACCATCTGAAAGAAGATACGTCAATCTTTTGCCATGGCTTCTCGACAGCTATTGACGTTCCACTTTAATCTAAAGTCGAAATTTTATGGGGACAAAATTAAAGAGGGGGATAAGTAGTACAATAGACAGAACGGTTTAAGGCCTACATAATAGTATGACTAAATTATATAAATATCAAAATCAGTAGCTTAAAAATATTTTGCAAAAAAAGCTAGTAAGAAACTAAATTACATAAAATATTTAATTGAAAATTTTACCGATCATTAATATTAGCGAACTGGCAGGTCGCCAAAGAAGGCTAGTCTATAATATAAAATAATTGGCTATGTTGAATTTTGCATTTTGTTGGAACGTAATACTAAATTTTAACTTAGCAAGAGCATAAAACGGCAAATATTTTGTAATCTTTTCAAAGAAACCATGCTTAATTTGAATTATTAAAAGTATTCAATAATAATATAACATTTTTCAAAATTCAATAATAACATACATTTTTCAAAATATTATAGGATAAAATTTATTTTAAATTTACCTTTATTTTTATTATGTTAAATCAAAATAAAATTCTATGTATTATATCAAAGAAATTAATTTTCAATTATTTTTTTCAATGTGAAGCTACAGAGGTTTTTCTAAGATATCAAGCAATTGCTGAGAAAAATTAATCATATTTGGACAGGAAAAACTTTAACGCATAGACTATGAACATCAAAAACTATAGCAATTTGTAATACCTATATAACTATTATAATCAATTAAGATACTTATAATCGGAAAAAATGACTATGAGATAATTTAAGCATTATAAATCCCAGCAGAGGGAGAACCCATGACAAGTTTAACGTTCACTGGAAATGTACATGTTTGGTCATTTTCGTGTATCAGAACATCAGCAAACAGACCCAGATACTGAAAATACATAAAGAAACAACACACGAATATACCTGATTTCGCAAGATATTGATTGTTCTCATCTTAAAAGTCCCTTTTCCAAGTTTTCTTATCTTTACAAATCTTATTATATTTTGAAAATTAATCGTTAATTCGCGAAATTTCTGTTTTATGATTATTTATTATTTCTTTTAAGCAAAAGATGTAAAACCACATGTTGAATTACCTTTACTTCTAATGAAACCAATAAACATATTTTTTAAATTCGAAATCATTAAATTTGCTCTAAGTATTGTGTTACTTACTTTGCATGTATAGTTGTCAGTATTTCCTTTCTAATCCATAGATTTATTTGGATTAGGGGGATAAGAGTATTATTTCTGAAAGTATTTATAAAGATACAATACTTTTAGCAGTAGGCAATTTTTATGGGTTAGAGACATATCAAATTTTCTTTCAAATGAAATCCTAATGAACGTCTTACAGTTTAAACGAAATTTAATGGAATTCATTTAGTCTGAAAGAAAATAGGCCTAAATATTGCATTTATGGCATTAGAACAAATCCTTTCGTATGTCTAAACCCAAAATGCGTGCAAGTTTTTGTGTGAATTTCTTACAAATGCAATTTTTATATAAATCAAATATTAAAAAATAGATCAGAAAGATACTGAACAGAAAATTGTGCACTTTCTTAAGTGCTAGTGTCAAAGGAAATTTAATACCAAGAGAATTTCGCGAGTTTTATTATTATATCCTCCACTAATTCAATAACTGAAGCTTTTAAGCACGATACTTCGGTGACAGTTTTTGCTCAAAAATTTCTAGTACATTTTAAGAATAAAGATTATTACACATGACATGGCAAATGGAAGAGTTTTATATCGCCTTTTTATTTAGAGAGAATATTTTAAATGGAATGTCTGCAGTATTTTGCTTTTCAATTATTGGGCCTGGGGATTTAAATATTTATGTATTTATTCCTGAAAATACAATTAAGTTTGTTGCAATTTGCAATGGTTGGAGCTTAATACAAATATAAAAAATTGTAAGAATTAGATTGTTATTCATATATATTTTTTAAAAAAATAAGCAAATTTGTTACTAGAAAATACAAAAGTCTAAATAAAAAGAATAATTTAGCTTAGTTTAGTTATATTAATGCCCCATTTTCATTTAGTTATATTATTGTCTCATGTGTGTGTGCGTGTGTGTGTGTTGGTTCTCTATGTACCAGACCTTTCGACTTACAGCTACCAAATTTGGTATGTGTATACCTTGGAGGCCAAAAAATGAGCGATTTTTTTATTTTTAATTAAATTTTAATTAATTAAAAATTGAGTGAAATTTCGGTGTTTTTCCGCTATAACTTCCAAAAATACTACAGCACAAAATTGATTTTTCAATCAACGTAAAGCTCAAAAATTATCTTTGAACGAATTTTTAAAAGAAATATTTTAACTGTATTTTTAAACAATATATTTCTCGGAAAACAAAAATAAAATTTTATCTCCACTAGTATGTCAATGGAAAATAATAAGCTTTTTTCAATGTGTTGCCATCATATTAACAGAAGTTCAAATTAAAACATAAATCAATTATTATTGCAAATTAAATATATAAAAGTGTTATTTTCAGCACCTGTCTAAATGAAGTGAAAAAAATTTGAAATGTGATATCTTCTAAAAAGTAAACGGCAAAAAAAGTTTTATCTGATCTTTTACAATATCTATATTATTATTTTAATGATACAGTTTAATATAAGGAAAAAATGGTGCAATATATATAGGATAATCATCTAATAAGCGCCCATTAGCTAATTTGGGGCATACATCTACTAACAAAATGGTCTAAATGAACTAAATTATTATATTTTATGTAACCTGAGTCGATAAATGCTCCGATGAATTATGAATTTTAAATTTTCACATAGGTCCTCTGCCCTTTGATTCATATTTAATAAAATATTCTTGTGGTACCAAAATTTTAAATAAAAATTGTTGAACTTCAATCTATTAAATCAATCACTAAAACTGTCTATTTTATGAAATTTGAATAGCACTCTTCTATAGAAACTGGCATATGATTATGAAAATGTTGATTGTTCTAAAATCGATATATATATATAAAAAAACTTCATAAATCTGGCAGATTTGATTGTAGAAGATAGTAACGTTCATTTATTTATTTAAAAGTTGAAGTGTCTAGAGTATTTCGATGAATAATTTTTTTTAAGACCAAAGGACTGTTTAAAATTTAAACTTCATAAATTTTTCAGAAATACATTTATTGACTGAAATAAAATAAAATATTTTTATATTTTATCATTTAAATACTTTGAAAATAAAATTAAAAGTTGAATTTTACGATGAATCAGAAATTTTTTTGTTTAATTATTCTTTAAGATATTATATAAATTACGAAAATTATTCTGTACTGCCCATACAACTTCAATACCGAAAGACTTTGCTTTTAATTTTCACATATATAAAAAAGACATGGGTGTTTTCAGTAAAAAAAATGTCTTTTATTAATTGAAGTTTGACATTTCCACTTTAATTTAAAGATGAAATTTTATGGGCGCTATCTGAAAATTAAAAAGAGAGATCAGCAGTACAATGAACAGAACTGTTTAAGCCTACATAATAAAAGGATTGAATTATATAACCATCAAAATCTGAAGCTTAAAAATATTTTGCAGAAAAAGCTGTTAAAAGACCAAATGACATAAAATTTTTAATTGAAAATACTGGCGAACTTTAGCAATCTTTGGCCATACTGGTCGCCAAAGGCTGCTAATATGTCAATAAATGTGAAATGCAAAGAAGTAAAATTTTAAAGTTATGAAATTGTAAAAATTATTACAATAAGCTTTATGCCGTTGTCTTGACATTAGGGTAGCGTGTCTTCCTCGTGATCTGGGAGTCGCGGGTTCGATTCCCGGCTCGAGCATGGTTGTTCTTCTTCTGTGTTCTATCTGTGAGGTGTGTGAATGTGTCCCCCCCCCTGTAGAAAGGAGTTGTGCAAACGAATATGGCGCATGAAATAGCTAAGTCGTACTCTTAGACCTAGTTGGCTCTACTGAAAAAACAAGAGAGGCTCACTCGGCTTAAATCATTGACAGATCTATCAGAGGGCTTGAAAAATGCCATAAGTAATAACAACAATAACGTTACTATCTTAAAGTAATTAAATAATAAATAACAATTCAGTGAGTAAAGTAAAGCTATTAAATAGTAAACACATGTTAACAAGAATAATAATGAGTTTGTGTGTACTAAACGAAAATAAGCAGTTGAAAATACTGCACTGAATTGAAAAAAAAAATATATATATTGCCTAAACTTATTTACCATAAATCTTGATAATTGTTTCAAACACACACAAAGGACAAAACCATTCTTAATGTGAAACCATTTAGTACCGCTCAAACCAGTATGATCAAAAAACTGAATTACAGACAATTCGAAATAACGGAGTAATATTCTTAGCACCTTTTTGTTTTATGTGACATTAACATATATCAGTATTTCCTGGATTATTGTCCACCTCAGATAAAGCAAGAAGCAGTCGTATGTATTTTTTCGCACATGTTATTCAAATGTTTAGAGCTGTGGCCTGGAGGCCGAGAATAATACTAAAGACAGGCTGCTCGTTCGACACCATTTGCAGATAAGGATTCTGGCCTGTCCTCTGCTTGGAATGAAGGAGCATGTAACTGTTCCCAGTTATGTCAGCTCAGTTCATCTTCTGGTACTAGGCTCGCCTCTGATTAAGAGAGGAAACTCGTCTTCGCTAATGAAATCTTATAAGATGAATTACAATAATAAATATCATGTGAATTTAAAATATGATGGAAGTTGCTAGGAGTTTTACTGTATGATAATTATTATTTTATTATCGAAGAAAAAAATTTTAATGTTCATAATGGACTTGTCAAATTTTTGAACAGGGTGGTCAAAATACATTTATATGAAAATTATCATTTTTTACTGTTAATTAATTAAACAATGGGACTGCTTAAATTATAATTAAATGAGGACGGCTTCTACATAGATGAATCTTGCAAATGAAGATTACATCATATTTAAAATATGTTTTCTTAAAAGGGAAAATAACATTTTCTCGGGGTTACAAAAAATTTGTGATCTATTGATAAAAATGTGAGGCTTGTTTGTTTGTTTTTGAGTTACAGAAAGAGAGTTTACAATCATAGATTTTAGAATTTTAAACATTTCTCGTAACTTATTTGAGATAAATGTAGTTTTGAATCTTCAAAAATTTTAAGAAAAATCGCAGATACATATAGATGTGGGTATCTAACTCTAGTATAATTTCTTAAAAGTTGCTTTCATAAATAAAAATCTTAAAATATGAGTCCACGATTTATTAATTCATTAATAAAACCATACATTACATTAAATTTCCTTTTTTATATTGAAATTTCAAACTCACTTTCAAGCTACCTCTAATTATATTGTGATATGCGAAAACATATCTATTAAATTCCTTTTTGTAACTGCATTGCAAGAAGTAATTTAGTTCGAAAAATACAGCAAAGAGCTATCTACACAAAATTTCCCGATATTCTGGTAAAAATAAGTAAATATAAGGTGTAGAAAAGGAATTATTCATTCATTAAACTTATTTATCCATGTTGTAATAATTTTAAAAGGCATTAAGCCAACATTTTCTTAGATTAAGGATTTGAGCAGAATGTTAGTGAAGAAAACAATGTGGACGACCATAATTAAGTCCCGACAAAAGGAGGAGCCATAATGAAAAAAAAAGGAATATAGAGTGAACCAGTCCAAGCCATTGGGACATTTTTTGAAATTTTTGCATTCTTCAACAAGAAAAAGAGTAGATTAAAGTTAATTGTGTACCGACTCCTTATATTGTTTACTATCCATTTTATCCTTTAGTTGAAAAACAATGCTTTTATGATCATAAGATAGCTTTTCATCAATGGCATTTCCACACTAAACGACTCCCTCTGTAACGCCATTTCCAAATGGTTTTCTACAGACATTGATTACAACACAGTTATAAAGTACATGTGTTTTACAACCATTACAATTTAGACAAACAGTGTTTTCGGACCATTTTCTTCAAAAAAGTGTTCATGAAACAACTATTTCAGTTCTCTAAGTATGAAAAGTCAAATATTGTGTGAAACATAACAATGTCTAAATGGATGGGGTATGTGACTTTAGCAATATGCATCCACAAATATTGCTGCATCTCCAATTCCTAATTGATTGAATTTCACACTAGCGATATGACTTAGCAGGAAAGTCTCACATATAGGGAGTTTGAAAATACAACCTCCATTTTTGCATATAAATTTAAACACAATAATAAAATATTAATTAAATACATTATATTTTACATATAATAATAAAATCTAATGCAGATCTAATGCAATTTACTTTAAAAACGTTCAGTTTTAAAAGAAAAAAAGACAGTAATAATCAGTATATTTTCTTTTGGAAGGAGAGAAAATTTATGGAAGGTGCACGATTTATCACAGCCTCGCTTAGATGCTAGACACAATACAAATTTTTATAAAGTTTATGAATTATCATCGGCTACATTAAAGCGCTTATTAAAAGCATTTTATGCGCGATTTGTTATGGGATAAATTTGAACGATATTTTGGATTACGCACTCTCACTTATCTCAGCTGCTGACCGTCGTTTAATATGATGACTGATATTCAATATATGTTGACAACATAGACTTCCGATATGTTGCGTAATGCAAAATTGACGTAAATATTATTCATTGCATTATTATTAATGATTAGGTTTTTATCATGGGAAAGAAGTAGGTAGAAACATATGGAAAAAAAATCACAAGGAAGATATTAAAATATATTATTGAAATATATATATATATATATATATATATATAAAGCAATTAGATCAAAAATTTCCAGAAGTTTTGCATATCATAGTACTTCGGAATATATTTTATTATAGTATTTATCTTGGAAGTGATAGTGTGAGACTTTTGTTTTATTCTTCAAGTTATACAGCATAATCTTGTACCAACTTTCTCGCTAAGACCAAAATAATTCTTGCCAATTATCTTACATAATTCTTTTTTTGTTATAAAAAATTTTATAATAAAAACAGATTAATGTATTCGGCAATTTATCGTTTTAAAATATCTACAAATTATTGCAATACGCTACTATGTTTTAAAAAAAAATATTATACTAAAATTTTTCAATAATGCAAATATTGTAGAAAACTTATATTTGTATATTATTTCTATTTTTTTTACTTTGATATTGTTTATTTTATGGTCAATACTGTATTCTGAGATAGTAATATCAAGATTGTCTATTGCAGCTACAATATGAAATATTTCATTGTTACCTTTTCTTGCATGAAGTTTAGAGGAAGTATTGTAATCGTTAAAAATTCATACTCGATATTTTGACGATTCTCCTCGTTTCAGGTCTATCCTGAATCCGAAAAACAGTTTTTGGCATTATGTCTGTCTGTCAGTCTATCAAGGAAATTCAAAAATGCTTTGATCTAGACGACTTATATTTGGTTTATAGAATTACGACCAAATTTGTAGATTTCTATCAAATGTTGAGCAAAATCCATTTATAGGAAGTCTGTCTGCCTGGATGTTTGAGTACAAATGAATTCGATAGTTACAAAATTAAAACAAAAATTTTATATATTTTTTTCTATTTAAAATACAAAATAATCACCAAACTATAATATTTACTGCAAAGGAATCAAATTTTAACATACATGTTTATTAAAATTCATGTTGTGTATTATTTTATGGTGCAGTTTTTATCTAATGGAATTATTTACAAAGAATTTCTAGAAATACGAGAGGAAAAATTACATCCATTTCTAAGTGCTCGGTCAAATGCAAGTTAAAAGCTATAAGTACCTTGCTTCAGCTATCCTTGCATTATCCATTAATTCAATATCTAAAACTTTTGGCAACAGCGTTGTCAAAAAATTAGGTTTGTTTCCAATGTTGGGATAATTTATATGGTAAAGTAAGTCGGAAATGCATTAAAACTGGAAATATTCTCATTGTCTAGTTTATTGGGCGACAGAGAACTTCATCCAGTTTAATCAATACACCATTTTGTTATTCGTAGAATAATGTATTTCCATCCTTAGAGACTTTTTATATTCATATTAAGCCTTAGTTAATGGTTTACACAGACGCACAAAAGATAAAAATATAATTCATTCAACTGATGAATTTACATGCATTCTACAGAATTTACATGCAGACCAATTATTTGTCATTTTTCAATAGAATACGCTAACGCATTAATTTCAAAGCTTTAAATAAATAAAAAAAGCAATATTTCTTTTAAAGTAAATTTATAAATTTCTTATTCTTGTATATTGGAGAATATATTTAATATAATAAAATAAATTTATAAGTAAGTGATATTTGTTTCAAATAATGTTTCAAGTATAGATATTTATTTACTAATTCTATTTTCTGGGTTAAGTACTTTTTATTAAAAGTTTTGGTATTTATATGTTCTTTAAGATTTCACCCTACTTAATTTGTATGGTTTCATGATTATTATGAGAATCTGTACCAAAATTTGAATCAATGTTTTATTGAATAAATACGTAGTTTTCTTTTCTTTAATATATATTATGGAACAATTTAAAAAGTGGAATAAGCTTTTATTTCCTCGACTCGTAGATGTATACTTACAAAGTTTTACTAAATAAAGTGGGTAATTTAAAGAATACGTTTTGTGGTTTATGAATGTTCATAATTATGAACTAAATGAAAAGTAATTTTTTTATGTAAAGAAAATAGTCAAGAAGTAATATGTTTCTTTTAGTACAGCTATATATACAACGTATCTCTCTTCCCTGTACAAGAATCACAAATACATTACAATCAAAATTATTAATTTAGACTATATACAACATTTTGTCTTAGATTATATGTAGCATTTCAACATTTCGTTTACTAACACACATTATTTTTCAGAAATGCATTTTGTCTTATGCTCATTTGCTAGCAAATTTTTATTTCCTTATAAACTGAACTTCTTCTTTGAGAACAGTTAAATTTTCCTTTTTTTTTTTTCTTTTTTTTTTATTTATTTCTTTGAAGATGCAAATCAATATGATTGCATAATTTATTGCTAGATAAATATTTGAATACGCCAATTTTTATGTATATTCGAATTTTTATATAAAGACAAAGAATGTATTTTCTTTTAAATATCATTGTCACATAATTTAGAGCAAATTATTTGCTTTTTTGCATGCAATGCGTAAAAAAAGTAGGGAGAAAATTGGAACTTGTACGAAGCAAGATTTCGACTAAAAGATTTTTTACATAAAGGATTTAGTCAATTGAGAGAGAAAAAAAAAGATGCAAGAAATGAAAAAGGAAAATAAATCGGCCACCGACAAATTTACTTGCTACCATGTAAAACGAATGCGTAATTAAAAAATCTTTTTTTTAGTTAAATCTTTTTATTTTTTTTATTTCAATTTTTTTCAACCTAAATGACTAGATACTTGAAATAATGGTTCCTTTTATTTTCAATTTCTTTGATTTTTTTGTAGACTTATGTTACGGCGTTTTTTATGAAATAAGATTAAAATTATAAGTTCCCAATATCTCAAAGATGAATGGCCAAAATTCATTCCCTCAAAAAATATGTTAAATGCGCATCCTCTTTGTAGATTACAAATGTAATATTTGATATGAAATCAAAGGTAAGAAGGATTAAAATTTTGCTTCGTTACATTGAAAATAAAAGATATCATAAAATATATGCATTGAGCAATTTCTTTTAAATATATGAGCCAATAATTTAAGAAGTCTTTTCATTGAATCAGATTTTCAAATTCTAATCAGAAGAATTCTTATGCTAAGGCTCCCGAATCCTATTGCAATGATTCTCATGACAAGGCGTGGTGAAAATTTCTGTATAGCATACCCTTTGTTCAAAATTATTTAATCCATAAAAATTAGTCGAATTAGCATTTCATTAAGATGAACAATTTCTTATATAACATTTTTAATTGCAAATTTTTGGAAATTAAGGGCTAAAAAAGTGATTTTAGGTTCCAAAGTTTACTGTTTTTATCATCAATAATCTACGTTAAAATTTTTGAGAAAAAAAAATACAAAAGCACTTTTGGCTTTATTTTCTTTCTATACTTTGAAATTGTGCAAATACATGTCAGCTAAAAATTAAAAGCTACAATAAAATTTAAACTAATTAAATAAAAATAAAGGTAAAGAGGGATTTATTTGCAATGTTATGTAAAAATGATTAGCTACAAAAATCCTCGAAACTTTGAATATTTTAGCTCTTTTGTATATATTTTATTATAACTTTTACCCTGGAAACGAAAGTGTGAATATGATTGCTTTATTTCTCAACTAAATGAGGAAAAAGAGGAGACTTCTGTTAAACCAGTATCAGCTTTCTAGCCAAAAGAAGGGGAATATTCTAACCAAACCTATCAAAATTCGCCAAATTCATTAATATAATAAGAAATTAAAAATAAGACTAACACATTTGTTGAGTTATCATTTTAAAAATATAGCTTCCATACATCAATATATATCCATTCCTTATATGCGACTTTCCTGCATGGTCATTTCTGATTTTAAATTAAAGAAATCATTTTTTTAAATTTCATTTTCTTCGTGACAATATTTATAAAAGTGAAATTCACTAATCTCAAATAAGAATTTTTTGCAAAATCTATAAAAAAAACATCAAACTAAATATAATATTTTAAAAGAATTATTATTGTTGGTGACTCAACATTTATTAAAATTACATTTTGACACTATAAGCGCCATGTATCCGAGTCTCTCGTATGGCTATTTCTCCTTTTAAAATAAAAAAAAATTATTTTCTAAAATTTCATTTTCTTCGTGACAATATATGGAGCAGAAAATACTTCTGTTGGGCTATTCATTTTATGTTTCATCTAAATATGCAAAGTTTATGAAAGGTAGTAAAAATACATAAAACAAACAAAAATTGTCTATTATGGCATAATTTCTCAAATATCACGTATATTACCAAATCAAACTGAATATATTTCGCATTTTACATTACTACATTTACATTTATTAAAAAACATTTGTCTGTGGTGAATTATTATTGTAAAGGAAAACTTCTTGCTTTTACAAAATGTTTAGACGATAGTTCTAACATACATTATTTATGTGTACTTAACTTAGCAGCATTCAAACATCTAAACTGGAAATCTTACATAAGCTTGATAATTCCAGTGAAAGAAATGTAATCATGAAGAACTGTTACCAAGAAATCGTCATTTATTTTTCTATAATAATCCTTTACAATGAATTGAAAAAGTAATTCCTTTTGATAGGTAAATATTCAAATTTTATGCTATAAATTCTATTAAAATCAAACAATTAATACACGAAATGGAATAATATGTTAGTCTAATGAGTTGTTTTAATAAGTAATTTCTCTCAGAATTTACATTGGACAAAATATCACTTTCGTGACACATAAGTCTTTCTATCTCTGATTAGCACACTTTAAAGGGCTTAGAATTAATTATTTAATCATTCCAGAATTTTCCACTGTTCCAAAATCACGCTTTTACAAGATTACTCTAAGTTTAATTTTAAACTCAGCCGATGTTGATTGCTGGTCATTTAAGTTAAAAATACCGGAATGTCTTCGTAATTGAGTTCAGAGCCAAAGTTAAATTGTCTTTTCGCACGTAAACAGCCTTAATTGCTAGAGCGCGATCATTCTTCGCCAATGTTGGGGACTTGGCGAAGAATGATTTAGCCTTCCTGTTTATAATTATCCTAATTATGAAATGGCAGATAAAACGTCTATCTTACAAGCGAATAATTTAATTTTGTGTGAACATAGGCTGAAGTGCGAGAAATTGACAGGGTTCCAAAATTTCATGTCTAAATTTGAATTGTCGTCCATTTGGGAAATAATATATCTAAAAAAAATCTCAATTTTCTCTTCATAATTTAAACATTTGTATAAAATGCTATAAATAAAAAATAATCTTTTAATGAAATTTAAATGCAGGCCTTCTTTCTGAAACTTTATTAACTTTCATTCTTGTAGCCTCATAATTTTATTTTTTAAAATGGCTAAATTGTGCGAAAATTAAAATTCCATGATTTTATTTTTCATGCAAAATTAAATTATTAATATGCAAAATACACGTCTTAATATACTAATAATTCAAATCCATTGAAGTAAAATTCGACATTTTTTTATAAAAATCCAGCGGCTCTTTAGATCTTCAAAATATTGAATCCATTCCTTCAAACAGCAAAATAAAATTCTACAAATAGTTGTTGATTTAGAATGAGCAGAAGAAAGAGTTACAAGAATGATGTAAAAGAAAATATTTTGGTAGAGAGGGTTTAAATTATGCTGTTCTCTTGACAGAATGTTAGACGTGCTAAGAATACAGTATCTTCATTGGCCGTGATAAGAATATTAAAAAAGGTTCAGTAGAAGTAAGATATGATGTTAAAAAAATTAAAAAATAAATGGATACAACTTAAGTAAGCAAAGAAAACAAAGGGGAGATCAAAAAAGTCATATAGAAATTTATACGTTCAAAAAAACTGTTTATGAAAACTACTGAAGATCAAAATGTGAAATTGTGCAATGAATGGGGTATCTGGTAACAAGAATAAATGAACTGATGCAAGATTGAGAATATATTTGCATGGATATTTACAAAAAGTTACGCTTTTTATTGATTTCTGTAAAATGTGGACACAATTTCTGCTAAATAATATAAACAGGATTTTGTATCAAAATCACGATTTTTATTTTTACTGGAGAGTTGTGCTCTTTGTAATATATAAAGAAAATCGATAAATCTGAATTCATTATATGCCATAGGCGAACAAAAGGTTGATATTTGCATGCATTTAACATTTTTACTAATCCTACAATCTTTGGCGATTTTTGGTGACTAAAATTTAGCATGTGGTTAAATCACAAGTATTAAAGAAACGCATTTGTATTTTGATTGCCTTTCCGTCTATCGATTGAAATCGAAAATCTACATTAGAATAACAATTTTAGTCACAAGATCACATATCAAATGTCAAGTATTAATGTAACTGCGTTTTAATGTCACGTTTATATGCAGGCAAAAGGACAGACCAACAGACGGTCAGGCCCTTGATGGATATACTTCCAAATTTTTTTCGGTTATATTTATAGACGCTAAATCTGCAAGCCAATTTTTATCTTACATTATAAAAGGTTAAGCAAACAAAACAAAATTTTACATATCTGTCTATTCAACTATTATAGAACAAAATTTTTCCTATTTCTTTACGTTTTTCAATTGTTATAGAACAAAATTTTACCAATTTTTTACGTTTTTCAATTATTATAGAACAAAATTTTACCAATTTTTTACGTTTTTCAATTATTATAGAACAAAATTTTACCAACTTTTTACGTTTTTCAATTATTATAGAACAAAATTTTACCTATCTATAACTTTACGTTTTTCAATTATTGTGCTCATTTATATTTGGATAGCTGGATAGATAGACTTCTTCAGAATATATTTCGTTCAAAGTTTGACAGAAATCTACAACTTTAGTGTGAAACCCAAATACATCTGTGTGATTAAAAATGTGTTCAGCTATTTTGTTTACATACACCATAATTTTAAAACTTTCGTTTTAGGATGCAAAAAGTTCCAAAGAACAGAAATTCGCCAAAATTTTAATTCAAATTTTTGACGATTGCAATATTTTTATTTTGAATACTTCATGTATAAGAAAGTAAAAATAAGGATCGAGAGCACTCTTATACGTTTATTTCAAAAGTTCAAGTTATATATAATCTAGAGCACTTTACTTTGTGCATTTACTATGCACAGTTTTTATGCAAAAATATATGTATATTTTTACAAGTGCATTGCTATTCTTTTGGCTTCAATGTCTCTTGCATTTGGATTATACTTTATTGGAACCCAGATAAAAGTATTGAGAGAATACTTATGGAAATCTCTATTAATACACGCGGATTCTTACTTTATTGTTTACATAATATATAAAATTTATTAAAACTGTTCTTTCCTTTTTCCTTTTCTTTTCTTTTTTTTTTCTTTTGTTGATATTTTGTAAATTGCAAAATAATTTAAAGTTAAAAAATACTATCTCCAAACGCATGGGTTAAAGCAAATTTAACTAAAATATCAAGAAATTAAATAAAAAAATATGCTAATTAACAATAAATAAGCATATATGAAAATTTCAGCATTTAACAATACTGAAGCAAAATTGTTCTCGCTTATAAAATTTCTGGAAATATTTGCTATAATTGTAATGTTATCATCATTAAATCAGAATGATGTTTTTAATACAATTTCAATATATTTATATTTATTAAGTTTAATATTAAGAAATGCATTACTGCTGAGGTTTATTTTGTATCGCGTTTTAAATTCATTCCGCAGAATAGATTTTATAAAATAAGTTATAAATCATAAAAATATTCTTTGACTCATAATCTATAAGACGAACAAATTCTCTTTCTATATATATAAAAAAATTCATTTATTGAATGACTTTCCAAAAAGTTAATCGAACTGTTTAAATAAATGATAAATAGATTTAAATAAATAGTTTTTTTAATTTAGATTTTAAAAAAGAATTTAATATATTATTTGAAATATCCATACATTTTGAAATTTGTTTTAAAAAAATCTTAATGTGGGAAACTTTTTTCGAGATTTTGAACAAACGTATTTGTAAAAACAAGTTAAAAATAATTTCCTTAAAAGACTTGCCATCCTAGACTATAAATGCCTCACATGTTCTACACACAAAAATGTGTTTTTATGCATTTAATGTCTAAGCTTTCCAATAGAAGTTGAGATAGCAACTTTCAATAAGTCCTGTAAAATTTATTCTAGGAATAATTATTGTTCAATGCAAGGGTGTTTCAATTATCTTTTATTGTTTTTATTGATGATTCAATATGAAAACTAACATTACTCGCAAATTCGAGTACTACTGAATAGTAACTCTGAGTTCATGCAAAATTATGTTTACAGTTACGCAATTTTATTCTTTTAAGGAGAGAATCAGCATACATTATTCTATCACTGTTCTCTGTTGATAGGGCTCAAAGAATCATTTACTTGACCTAAAAAAAAAAGATGATACTTACAGAAACACAGTACACTTCCGAGTATCCGGTCTAATGTGGAGAAAGGGTAGGCCAGATAACAAATAAACCGGAGTTTCATGAGCTCATTTATTTGCCACCAATACCATAAGGAAAAATTTTTATACCAAAACTCACTGTTATAATATGTCTAGTCATTGTATAGCGCGTAATTTCTTCTCCATAGTCACTACAACGTTTTTTCGGTTATCACCCATTTTGAAATCTTCACTGTGCTCCAGTTTAAAAAGATTAAGCATATCCCAAGAACAATTTAAGAATAATGTACGTACTGCGCAGTAGGAACAGCCTCGACAATAGGTCCGTTATACATTGAGGAAACAAAGAACAACGAGCAGAACACTGCTCTTTTCCTGTCACAGCTTGTATTTTGCACACGACACATAGGAGGATCGTAGCAGACACCCGCTTCCAATGCCTTGACAATGTTGCCAATGCAAGCCTGCCTTCGCCATTTAATAACGGCAAAAGAAAAATTGGCCAGATAGTGCGGACGCCAGATAATCGCGAACCGGTTTGGCTTGGTTATATTAACGTCCCGTTTGAAGCAACACTAGGGCTATTTTGGGACGGACCTCGTAATTTTGAACCGCGGTCAGATGACGAGGACAACACCTGAGCTGGCACCCCCCTCTCCACACCACAACAGCGGGAGGACGTTTGGCATGACGGATTTAACGTGTAACAGACAACCTTACACGACGGTTCTTCGGTGGAATCGGGTCACGAACCTGAAGCCCTCCGGCTCCGAAGCCGAGACCTTACCACCAGGCCACCGCGGCCCAATGGCGAACCGGATATTCGAGAGGGTGCTGTATATCATATTTCTGTTCAAAATAAACAATTTATACATTTCACAGAAAAGCATTAGTTAAGCTTAAATTTTAATGGAAAAATTTGTTAGTTTGGATATTCGGACACTTCTTTAAATAATGCAGTTTAAAGCAAGAAATTAAAAAGAAAGAAATTCATCATATAGTTAACAAATGGAATGTTCTTATTGTAAACAAATATTTCAAAACTGAATTATAAAAATGCCTCTAATAACTGTTTATTTTGATAATTATCAGACATTTTTTTTCATTGATGCCTGCTTGAACAAATACTTCTCTTTTTCTGAAATCGGAATTCAATCTTTCCAAATATTTCTTCAAATAATATATACCTGAAATATAAATCAAATAATCGTTGAGGCGTCGCATCTATTTAAGATCATATCAGAAACGCTCTCTTCAAGTGTAAATATTGCAATAGCTGGAGTATTCTAGTCAACTCATCCAAGAAATTAAAGTGGGGAGGACTTACATCAAAAGGGAGCTTTGTAAAACATTTGTGTTTGATCACCGCAACGTGAAAGGTTCAAATTTTCTGGTTTCACTGATTCTTGCAAACATTCTCTGAAGGTGATAGTTGATTGAAAAATGGAAAAGACTGAGAGAAATTTTGATTTCAAAACGCTTTTAGATTGTTTCTTCTTAAAACTGGATTGGAAATTAAAACTATTGTTTTTCTTGCTGTTTCTTACTGAAAATAGGAAATCGAAATTTGCGTTTATTTAGAAGAAGGGCAATGAACAAAAAAAATGAGATAGAAGTGATGCTCAGAAAATTTTGCAATCATACGTTGCAACAGAATTTACATTAACGAAAAAATCAAATATAATGCAGGTGCTAAAAGAAACTATGAATAAATTTCGCAATTATATCTGAATAAAATATGTTAATCTAGCGGAAATGTTATTTGAAAGCCCATGTGACATTTTACAAATGTATAATCGAAATTGTATAGTAAAATTTTGCGAGAGGCAGTTTTTAAATCTATATTTATTGAATATGACAATTCTTTTTGTAGAAATAATGTTCGATTAGAATGAATAAATAATAATTAATTATTTAACATTTTTTTTAAAAATAATGACTTTAAAAATAATGACTTTTTTTAAGAATAATGACTTTTTCTATTAAATTTCTTTCATGGCAAAGAATTTGTTCACAAAATTGTTTGGATAGAGTAAACAAAAATGGACAGAAAAACCAGGAAATACGTACGAAAACAAATTTTTGAACACTTATATTGTCTGAATATTGTTTAAAATAATTAAAACTGTATCATGAGTTTAAAGTTTTTATAAAAGAAAAATATTAACACATAATAATTAACCTGAACCTTCAACCCGATTTAGGTCTTCGATTTTTGTGAGTATCCATAAAGTTCAATTATTCTTGAATGTTCTTTCAAACACAAGAATAGAAACGTTTTTTGAATAATAACTATTTATTTAAAAAAATAAATTGATAGGCCATTTTTAAATAGCCGTAAATTTGGGGGGAGGGAGGTATTTTGTGGTTTCGAATATAGTTATTTATTTATTTATTTTGAAATGTAAATATAAGTTTAATCTTTAATCGAATAAAATGTTTAATCTTTATTTAACTTTCTTTGGAACTACATTATTGATGATTTTAATATTTTTAAAAACAAAAATAAGATTGATAAGATTTCGATCGAGGCTCCATTTCAAAATTACAAAATGAGATCCATTTATCCTCATGAATCGGGATCCTAAATACGGATAATGGACTAAAAAGGATTATTGCTCACAAAACGAAACAAAATCTTCCCAAAAAATAGCAATTTAATAACAACAAAATTGTTTGTCTTTTATATACTTGCATACTCCATTTCAATATTATTGCTTAGACATATTTCATTAGACATTAGTTTTGTTATGTTATTGTTTTTCAACGAGAATGATTTTCTTTCTGGATTTTACTTTATTCCCTTTAGAGAGATTTGAATATTTGGGTAATAAGGGCAACTGGATTTCAGATCATTGCATTTCTATAGTACTTCTGAGAATGTTTACGCCGATTTTAAATTTTTATCCATACTCAGACAGCAAGGACCATGTCTTATCCCACCTTTTCCATCTCCAAGTAACCTAAATACATCAGTAGCAGAACATTTAACCCACGACAATCATAAAACCCATTTGATGCTTTGGTATTCTTACGGAATTGAGTTTCATAAAAAGATCGAAACCCCAAACTGCTTCAAGGAACAGCATAGATAAAATATACCTTGTTCTTGGTTTTCAAAATGTTGTCTTGGTTTTTTATCTTTTAAATATTATTTAAAAATATATTTATAAAGTTAATTTGTAATTCATCTCCTATCTACTTTTATAAATTATTTATCATTAATTTTAAATAAGGAAACATTATAGCAAGTGATCTATTCATCTCTCATGGAACGAATATTAATAATTAAAAAATATTCAGAAATCATCTAATTCATTCGAAGCATTGTATAATTGCACTTCTATATTTCTTAGCTTTACCTTTAATAAAGAAATCAGGAGCTGCTTGGAATAGGTAGTAACAAGCACATTATATAGTGAGTTTTATATTTTTGTATCAGAATTTTGCAGAAAAGTGTTGTTACACTGGGCTCTACTACATTAACATAATGCTTTGTCGAGATGTGTAAGGGAAAGTTGTTAGTAGATACTCCTTTTTAACTAGTTAATGGTGGTTGTAGTGTGTTGTATTTCATAAATTTTGTTATAAGCTGTGTATTTTTTTAAAGCATGGTTTTGACAATTTATTTTTATTTTGTGTAAGATTGTAAAATACTGCTTAATTTTTTTTTCTAATCATGATATTTTTTTTTCCTTAAGTCATAAAAATATCTGAAGTTAAATGATTGAGTAATTCACATTTTGCCCTGTCATATAGTCTTACCCATCATAGTATCGTCCTATTATATAGTTTCACTTAACAGCGTTTCATCACTTAATCTCTATCATTATAAAATCGTTCCATTTATTATATAGTTTTTCCAGCCATAATATCAGTACAAAAGATAATCGGTCATTCTAACTGATACATTTGAAAAAGAAGCAATGGAAAGAGACTAAGTCTCATGCCTATTAAGAAATGAATAAAAAGAAGAAGAGAAAAGGAGAAAATAGAGTAATTGTTAAAGGAGAAAATTCAAGAAAGAAAGCGAAGGTAATAAGAGCGAAGGAAAAAAATACCATACTTTGTAGATTCGGAAATACAAGAGTGACTTGTAGAAATGTATACATCAGCTCCGATTCAAAGAATTAGTTTGTTAAATGTAAACACATATAAAATACGTTAGAGGAAACAATCTATCATTTATTTTACTGCCATTCTGATAATGGCTAGCTTTTTTTATTAATTAGTTAAATAATATTGTCTTTATATTACTATAAGTTACTAGATATCGTTCCTATCATTGCAGCATTTAGTTATAATTATTAAATACTTTCAGCATTTTAATTGATAAAAGAATTCTATCAAACGTTTATTTTTAAATTTTGCAGATTAAATTGCCACTATTCGGTCTAGTTGCCGCAGTGAATCGTAATAGTGTATTAATTAAAAAAACTATTTCTGGTTCTAAAATAAGTGAAACAGTTAATTTATGGTGAGTGTGATGAATGGAAAAATATAAAATAAGATTTTGGAAATATGTTTAAATATGCAAATATTTTTTTCGAAACGTTGCAAGTAATACCTAGCTCTCCGATAGATTCTAAATAGATTATTTTTTTGTTGTTGTTGTGTTGGTCAAATCTTTTTATTCGATGGATTTTGCAGAATGATGACATTTTTATTAGTAAGATTTTTTTATAAGGTATTAGTTTTTATAAAAAGAATAAAATCATAAAAATTATCTTGCTTTTAAAACATTACTTCTCCAAAATAGTCTAAGACAAAAAAAAATTAATTATTGCAATTATGGCAATAGAAACTAATCTCTGCATTTACTAATACAAATAATTATTTCAGCTTTGGAAATAGAAACTGATCTCTGTATTTACTTATGCCTAAAGTTTAAATTGTATATATCTTACTGAGGGAGTTTCTCTCAAGATCAAATATTAAAAAAAAATAGATGATGGAAATACGGAAAAGAACATTCTGCACTCCTTAAGTATGAGCGCTAAAGAAAATTTAAACCAAAGTGGATTTCGATAGCTCTACCATTATATCATCCACTAATTCAATAACTGAAGCTTTTAAGCACAATACTTTAAAGACAGTTTTTGCTTAAAATTTTCAACCACATTTTAAGAATGAAGATTATTACGTATGACAAGATAAATGGAAGAACTTTATATTAATTTTCTTTATTTAGCAGGGGTATATTTAGAGGAATTATTATTGCAGTATTTTTCTATCCAATATTAATGCTTTTTTTGTTCTGAAGACATATGAACTAAAACTTTTAAACTAGAATCTTTGGCTCTAGTTTTTATATAAAAATTTCGATCACGTTTTAAGGACAGATATTAATTCTTATAAAATGGATAACGAAGAAACTTCATATTGCTTTTTTAAATTTAGAAAGGATATATTTGAAAGAATCATTGTCCCATTTTGGCGATCAATAAATGTACATTTCCTGTTCTGGTGATTTGTAATTTAATGCTTTTATTCCTAACTATTCTAATATGTGTTAATAGATTACCAAATATAACAAATTATAAATTCTTATGATTCAGACTGAAATTCTTATTTATTTTTATTAATAACAAATAAAACGTTTATTAGTAGAAATTAAAATTACCAAGTATTAGCTTAAAGCAAATCTGAAAAGAATTTTCTTAAATAGTTATTCATTAGATGGACATTTTAATTTAATATATTTATTCCTAACTATTGTAATATGTGTTATTAGATTACCGAAAAATGCAAATAATAAATATTCATGATTCAAATTGACATTCTTATTATATTAATAATGAATAAAATTTTTATTAATAGGAATTTAAATTACAAAGTTTTGAGTTAAAGAATATCCGAAAAGAATTTTTGGAAATAATATTCATTAGATGGATGCCTTAAGAAATTAAATAAAAATCATGAAACGTCATATGTTTCTTAAATATACAGAACAAATGATATGGATTGATTTTTTTATCTCCTACATTTCTGACATTTATATGAAATTTATGTTTTTAGAACAGCTTGGAATCCTATAAGACACATTACATTGTTCATCGTAGACTCTGGTGGCTAGACTAATAAATGAGCACATTATTTAAGTATATATTGTATATTATCTATGGGAATGCACAATAAGTCATTTTCAGGTACTATTTATCAAACTAAAACATATGTTCAGAAAATACACTTTAGTTTTAATGCATTTATTATATAGTTTAAAGTTTTCATGTTCTAAATCATTTTCTTTTTTATCAATGTATAAATTCTTGAGAAGTTATTATTATTATTATTATTGTGAGTAGTAAAATAACACGATTCCTTTAATTTACCTTCGACTACTTTTTTTTTAAAATTTTTTTACAACATTCTCACAATTTTATCAAATTATACTATATTTAATTTTAAAATTCCACTATGTTCATTATTTGCATCTTCAATTTGAAGTGCCAATATGTTTTCTTAACTGATATGAAAACCGAATTAGAATTGTTTTATTACACATAATAAATTTTAATTGCTACAAAACAAACATGCTTCATCGAGACGGAAATTGATGTGGTAATTTTAAATTGTTCTTTTTATTAATAATGTTTGTTCCTTAAGGTCAAATTTAAATAACACCTTTAGAATGTGGAAATTTATGAAGAGAAAAATAATTTTCTAACCTGAAATTTATTCTTATGATTCAAATTTACTGCTCTTCACATTCTTTTCGTATATTTACACGAAAATATTTGTTCAGCTCAAAATTTGCAAGGAATTTTTTACATATTAATAAGATAGAATTGTTTTGAATTAAAATTTGTTCATACATTTTAAAATGTAAATTTTCGTGCTGTTGAATTCCTTTTATCCACTGCTAAGAAAAGGATGAAATTATTTTGAGATATTCTGGTCGTAATGAATATTTCGGTACAAATACTTACTATTACTTTGCTTCATTTTCAAAAAAAATGTTTTTTTTTAATTGCTTGAGTTTATGATGTATTATAAAGTTGGAAATAGGAAATCTCTTATGCGACTGAAGTATGTTAGAAAAAAATAAATAAAAAATATTAAAAAAAACATTAGTTAAATAAAGAATTTATAAAACAAACCTAAACTTTTAAAATGCATTAATTGATATTTTAATATAAATGATAGTTTTTGCCTTTTTATTTTACTAACTCACTAATTTACAATATTCAAAATTAGAAATTAATGTCAGATAAACAGCTTTATATTTCAGCAACATACAACATGCATGATTCTGCAAACGTAGTATCTTAGATATTTTCCAAAAAAAATTAACTCTTCTGTCTATCTCTTACAAAGAAACATAGTTTTTCTAAAAAACCATGACATTTTTCACTGTTTTTAAATTTTGAGAATTTCAAAAGTTTTGGAAAATTTTTAAATAAATTTATTTACGTAATATCTGTTTTATCATTCCGAAATAAAATAAGCTTTCCTAAATTTTTCCAAAATTTGAAAATATTTCCTTTTCCCCATATATTTCCTAATTTTTTTTTAATTCCTGATGTTATAATGTCATTTTTACATCATGTTGGGGCGAAAACTGTTAGGATCATTCTTAACATAAAAAAAATGCAATTCAAAAGCCCAATACTATATGATAATAGTTAATTCAATACAAATTACGCTATAATCTTTAACTTTTCAGTCTGCACGGATTAAAAAATCTAAAAGGGCAACATCAAAGTATCTGTTTGGTATCGACAGATAAGGTCCAACAGATCAACATATCCATAAGTAATTGATAAAGTGTATCTCTAGATCTTAAAATATTTGTATTCATTCCTCTACAAAAAGTTAAGAGAAGAGAATCCATAAACACAGTCGTTTGGAGTATTACAAGCAAAAGAAAAAAAAGAATTGGAGGGTGTAAAGATTCGAAGAAGACGTCAAGATTTTACTTTTTCTTTGGAGGAATTTCTACGTGCCACGAATGCGATATCTTAAATAATTGCGGTGTCAATAATAAAGAAGTGTGAAGCGAAAAATAAATAAAGTGAGGGAGAAAAATAAAATTGAGAGGGGAGTTGAAAAATAAATAAAGCTCCAAATTCAAAACAGAATATATATATATAACACATTCTGAGGTACATTTTCTCTTTAGATTTGTCAATCATCATATACACATATCATCATCAGATAATACATACATACATATATATATATATATATATATATATATATATATATATATATATATATATATATAAGTATTTAAGTCACAAGAGTTAAAAAAGCAGTTAAGAAAAATCAGGAAACAAAATGAAATAACAAATATTATAATCGATCACATCACTAAATTGAGCCAACGTTTCATGCCAAAATAGAACACCATTTTGAAAAGAAGTTGCTATACATATTTAGATACCATTTATATATTTTATTTTACTAAAGGATTTTTATTCATAGGTAAATTACAGTTTGGGCATACGGGGGGGGGTGAAAGCAATGCATAGGGATTTTTATTGAATACAAACAGAAATTAATTGTAGATTCTAAAGTTTTAAAAATATTCGGATGATGACAATTTCTAAAGAAAATTACTTGATTTTACATTTGAAAAAAATACTTGATTTTACATTTGAAAAAAAAAATACTTGATTTTACATTTGAAAAAAATTAGTTGATCTTACATTTGTGTTTGCTTTCTTTATGTTTTCTTTTAAGAAAACTATATTCTTCAATGATTAGTTTGTAAAAATTTAATTTTAGCTCCAATGAAAAGTTTTTTTTTAGATTTCAAAATCAAAATGCAAAGCAAAAATAAAAGTATTTTTAAGTTAATTAAATAATAATAATGATCACCATAGCTCAAGCAATCGATCTGGTGAAAAAGCATATTTTAATTAAAAGAAAATATATTTTTCAATGACTTTTTTTGTAAAATTTTATTTTTTTAGCTTCAAAAAAGGACTTTTTCCAAAATTTCATAATCAAAATGAAAAACAAATATTATAATTTTTTAAACTGATTATGTAATAGTAATGAGCGTTATAAACCAAGCAGTTATTTTTTTAAATGTTGAAAACAGTGAGAATATAATACATTAGAAAACTCCCTGGATATTTTATTAGATTGAATTTTAATACTTGTTCTCATATTGAGTAAGAATTATATTTACTTGAAGACTGAGATATTATATAAATATTTATGCTTCGTAATTTTTCATATCAAAATTTATCAAAAAAACGTAAAAGCATGATTTTTCATATTATTTCAAGTATCTCCGAAACTGGAAACATACACGAATCTCTAACAGTTTATAAATAAGTTTCTGAGTTAAAATGATGAGTTCTGAAATGATTAAAGTCAGCTCTATCAGTCAGCCCCAAAAGTTTATTACCACAGCTTTAAAAATTTGTAAAATGTAGGATTTTTATATTGGATTATGGACGGAATTAGCTAAAATAATTTTTAAAGAATTATGTTATTGATGTTTTATAAAGGGCAAATTTTTAATTTTATAAATAAACAAAGAGGAAAAATTTGAAGAATAAACAAAGGGATTAAGCTTAATATGTGTATTTTATAAATGTTATACTTAATTTGAAATAAAAATGTTTTAATTCGATATGTGTGTATAATAATAAAACGAAATGAATATGATACAATAATGAAGTTTTTTCTGCGCTCTGAGGATTTATTACATTTAATATTTCTTTTCTAATTGAAATTATGAAATGCATTTAATATAAATAAATCAAAATTTTGTTGTTTCAAGAAATTAAATCCATTGGAAACAATTTTTGCCATTTAATATTAAATGAATTCATGCTTGGAAAATTTATAATTGTTTTTTTAATATGAAAAATTTTTGAAATGAAAAATGGCTTCGCCATTGATTTAAAATAAAATAATTTAAATTCAGAGACTTGAATAACCTTATCTGAACACTAAAATAAGACAAGTAATAAATATATTAATTTCCTTTCGATAGTTAGGTGAGGTCATTTTGAGATTTCCTAAAATATATTTAACTTGATTATATGTCGATAATTTAATCAAATTTATGATTTCTTCAATAATTTTTAGAGGCACGAAAGGTGATTATTATTTATATTTTAAGTGCCTACTCTTATTTCAGTATTTAAACGAAAGATTAAAAGGAAATAACTAATCTGTGAACTGTATTTCACGATTTCTTAAATGTTCATAATTATTAAATTCTTCATTTCTGAAGAAATTTTACACCATTTCTAGGAATAAACTACATTTTAAGTAAGCACAACTTTCTTATTCTATATTCTTCAACGAATCTATGTGAAGATAAAATATAATGATGCAGAATGCACATATCGCAGTTAGAATTTACGAACATGTGATCTTAACATATGAGATTTGAACCTGCTATTCACTTATATTTTAATATTTGAAAATTAAATAAGATTATATAAAACATTAAAATGTTTTTATATTATTTATACATACATATATGATGCATAACACTATATTAATCATTTCAAAATAATTACGTGAAGTTTTTATCTTTACATATGTTTCCAGTTTAAATATTTTTCTACGAGAATTGTGCTTTAAATTTTCTCGGAAAGCAGTAGCAATATTGTTCATGGTCATATTTAGATGATAAATATGGTAATACGTATGATAAATATTATATTATATATGATAAATATGATAAGAAATGGCAGTTTTGTTGATGATAAAACTTGGTGAAGATCATAAAAAAAGAAGCAATTTGTATAACATAATTATGAATGTTAAGTAAATTTTATGACCGTTGCCCGGATAAAGTTGAAAGAACAGAATAATTGCACATTTTTAAATGTAATAAAAATTAGCTGGATTCTTTATTAATATTTTATATTAATTAAAATTAATTACTGATTGCATTATAATATATTTGCATTCGGAAGCAGACAAGAAACGATGTAAAACGCTTCTTTCATTTTGCCTCAAATAAAGTATAAATTATTCTCCTGTGGAAAATATTAACTATAAAATGTTATAATTTTAGGCGGAAAAGTGTGTGAGAATTTTAGTGAAGAAATACTTTATTTCACTGAGAGAAAAAGTTTATTCTGTTAAAAAAAAAGAAAATGCACTTTTATAAAACATGCTTCCAAAATTTGAAGGACATTTTACTTAAATAAATAGAAAAGAAAATCGAATTCAAAGAACTTCCGTATTTATATGCTTAAGTAAAATCTATTTTCTTTTTACGTACAACGTAAAAAAGAAACAGTAGTTTTGCTTAGAAAGAAGGAATTTGCTAAAGCTTCTTACAAGAATAAAAGATTTGAAAAAGTAGAGGGGAAACAAAAGGTAAAAAAAGAAAGAAATGACCACTGACAAAGTTGTTTCTTCCCACAAAAAAAAGAGATGAACATTTGAAATAGCGTCTCCGATCTCAATCTTTTTATTCATTTTATTTTATTTCAGAATTTTCAACAAGAAAATTCGGAATTTAAAATAATTTCCCCACTTTTTTTTCATATTTATCAGACGCATACTATAAACAATGCAAGCGTATGATTCATTTGATGAAATGAACTTAGAAATAAAATTCTGGGGCATTTCCAGTTGACAGCAGGATTTTTTTTTTTCAGTAGCTCTTGAAAAAATATTTTTTTCTTTCTTTTTTTTGCATCAATGAAATAAATTATTTATAATAATAAATTTAAGGAAATATATTTCTTTCTTATATTCATTTTTTTAAATTAAAAGTTGAAATATTTGAGATAAAAAATTATAGTAAAATTATAGACTGCAATAGTTGCTCAGTAAAATAAATTTTAAAAAAATATTTTTGCTTACCATTTCAGAGATGTTACATCTGGAAAAATCCTTAATCTAATCTGGAAATTCGAATGAATATTTTTTGGAAAGTGCAACACAATAGCTGTAAGCAATTAATTATAATTTCTGTTTTAATTTAATTTATCAATAATAAATTTCTGTTTTATGCTGATAGCAATAAATACTTTTACTTGAAAAAATAATGAATAGCAAAATGATTTTTAATTAAAAAATATCATTACTCAGAAATGTATCAGATCTAAAAAATAATTTTTAATATATAAAAAATACTATTTTCTTTGTTGTAACATTCATTAAAAAGTGACACATCTTGTTCTTTTTTTATCTAATATATGATGATGAGAATTGTTACCTTTCTCAATACTTATTTTATCATTCTCAATATTGAAGCGAATTCTTCTTTTAATAAAACATCTATGACCACGATATGAAGTAGAAATATAATTTCAAATGATCATTTATTCTTAAAAATAAAAAGTATATATTTAAAAATAATAATATATATTTAAAATATTTATTTTAAATGAATAACAATAGTGAAAAGTATTTCAATTGATTCATTAATTGATTGAATTGAGTGTCCTTTTCTGGCACAAGCGCCAGTATACTGGCCAATCTCCACCAACGTTGATGGAATTGCTGAAACGAACGATAAATGCTGTTTTTTTTTTTTAATGCATACAGCATTGTTACATAAAAAACATCGAATTATTTTTTGCCACCTGTGAAGCAAATGGTTTCTGGTTGTTGAATTCATTGTAACGATTCCATTTCAAAGATCTTAAAGAACAACAAGCATAAGTGTTATACACATACTCTATTTTAGGTTATTTTCACAAATAAAGGGCTACACGTGGCAAAAGTTCAATTAAACAAAATATTTTGACTATTGTTTAAGGATGACCAATGTTTTCTCCTTTGCATATGCATCTATTTTCCATGAGTTGCTTCAAACCAGTTGTAAACCGGTTTATGACGAGGTAGCTCTTTGCTGAACTTGCAATGAAACGCACAGTGCTGCAACAATGTATTCAATCGCTACATACCGTAAAACACAAAACAATTCCCAAGACTCCGCCGTTTCGTAAACGCCGCTTTTTCTGAGATTTTTAGAAGGCATAAAACAAAAATTTGAGTTTTCGTCTGTTGTGAAATGTATCATCTGTGCTTATGTATAGCCCTTCATTATTAATAAATATTTTATATCATCTCCTTCTTTTTGAATAATCCTGTATTTCCTGCAAACTTTGAATAAAACAAATAACAGGAAATAATTTAAAGAATATGTCACAAGAGAAAATTATTTACTCAAATTTCACATTTATATTTTCAACTTTTTGCTGTATACATTTAAACATTATCTTCAAGCTTTACTTTATACTCCCGATTACACTTCAAAAAGGGGGATGGGAAGCTACTTCTGTGATGGTTGGCTCTCGCTTCCGTAGTGGATATAGAAATAGTGTGTTATTACCTATCCTCTGCCGATGACGGAATGTGCCTCTTATGGGAATGGTTGTACCTTAAGCGGTGATGAATTTTAAGATTCAGTCATAGTTCCCGTCATTGTCATAGTGTTCCGGTTTTTAAAATTTTTGAGTGCGCCTTAGAGCTTGCTGGAGTAATCGATTGTGATTATACGTTATTGGATAAAAAGAGCTTTTTTTAAATAAAGGGATAATTTTTTTAAATTTTAAAATAAGCGGGGACAACTTAGCATTAATAAATATTCAGCATTTAATCCAGTTTCGATTGTATGATCAAATATTCGTTTTATATTTTGCAGATATACATATTCGGTAATTTAAATTTTAAGCGTCTATGTTCTTGTAATTCCAAAAGTAATGCAGAGAAAAATTGCTAAAAATTGAATTTTCTCTCCTTTATCCTGAAAATTAAAATTAAGGAAATTAGATAAAATAAAAATACGCATCGGTGCATTTTATTTATATTTCAAACAGTTCTGTCAACACTTAAGCCTCTTACCGTTTAAGAATACATATTCTTCGAAAATATGCCAAGATTCAAATAAAGTATTGCTGATTATAGTTAAAAACATGCATTTCCCAATGCACTGATAAAAATTTTGGATGAAACACTTCATAGAAAATGAGACAATTCAGTAGCGATATAAATCAGTTTAATTTCAAACTCAATTATCACTTAAATATTTCACAAGTGGAATGCAAGATTTAGAAGGTAGCAGTTGAGGCTATGACAATTCAGAGATAAGGTTCCTAAAATATCACGACTGGCAAAATCTTTCTGTTTGATTCGACGACCCCGGATGAAGATATCCAGCGCTTTTTGAACACAATAGCAGCCGGGTATGAAATGAATGGGTAGAACTTTCAAAATCGAGGATATTCAATTTCCGAATAGAAAAAAAAAGAAGAATGCTTCATACGCGTTATTATAAATATTTGCGAGCAGTTTCGATCTGTATTTTTAGCAAAATCTGCTTTTCGAGAAGGAGTATCAGCATCAGAAGATTTCCGCTTTCAGATATTCTGAAGAATCAAATCAAGCCAAGGCATTATTCCTATAAGAGTGTCGTCAGTCATACACACAAACACGAAAAAAAAAGCTAATGCCAACTTAAGCCTTTTACAATTGGGTAAGGTAATGTAACAGGAGAAAAAAGATTACTTTTATGCATTGAAGTATATTTCTGTAACCACAGAAAAACGCATAGCATAAGCACTATTTTCGGAAATTGAATCTTGCATACTCAAAGAAACAGGAGGACGTAAGCTTGCTTAAGGTAACCAGAGGATATGATATTACCTCAGTTTGTGAGCATAAATTGGAAAACTAAAACATACACGAATATTGAAATATAATTATACTTATTTTGTCAAAGGATCCAATGTGTAATTGAAACATACAGAGATTCATAATTTCATTTCAATAGAAAATCACGGGTAAGCACACACAGGTTACGGAAGACAGTAACATTCAAGGCATTCTTATTGTAGAAAAATGACACAACTTGCCAATTGAAGTATAAAAATACCAATGACTGAGGAATATATGAATTAAACACTCGTTGTTTAAAATTTCAATAAATTTTAAAACATTTTTTAAGCGTATTTTATAACAAAATATATCATTATTTAAGAGAATTTCAAATCGTTTTCATAATTGCTATTAATATTTCTTCCTGGATTTTTTTCGTCATTGATGATCAAGATATAGAGTTTCAACTTATTTTTCAATTTGAGTAGATTTCAGTATGTTTTTAATGAAATTTAATTTCTTAACTTAAAATTAAGTTTACACAGAATCAAGCAACTCTGGAAAATTATTATTTATTTTGCAATCTAAAAGAACATGTACCACAAATGTATGCCCTATTTTCTGAATTTACAATTTACGATTGAATGAAATAGATAATTGACTTATCAATATTGATCCTATTTTCTTTAAAAATATCCATCAAAATTGATGAGTTTCTTTTCTTGAACAAATTTATGGTATTATTTATTTCTGCATTAGTAGTCATAGCAGTGAAATTCATCATGTTTGTATTCCATGAATTTCAGGAATACAAGTCACCTCGCACGACACACCAAGGCATGATTGAGGTCCAACAATATATCTCCCTTTATCAGAATCTTCTGAAAAGACAGATATCGTCAGCAATAACTTTAAAGAATGTTTCGGTCTTTACATGAACTTACTGATTCTTTACTGAAACTACTATTTTACGGAAACTTTTTTATGGTGTTGTGCTTCTAAAGATTTTTTTTTTCTGATAAACTGCAACTTGAATTATTAAAGAGAATGGATCCCTGAGATCACATTCTACCCGTTGCCACAGTTCGCAATGACAGTTTCTTCTGTTTCTGCTAATTTTTATAAATTTGGAATCTTTTGCTGTGTACGAAATAAAGTTCAGTTTTACGTGCAATAAAAAATCGTTAATTTGTTGCAAGAATTTCCGGATTTCTTGCTATGACCATACGAAAATTACACGAAATCCAGATATATTCGTATCAACCAAATATATATCTTTATTCAAGCATAAATAATTTATAGAATCCTATGAAATAATTTGCTACGATATGATTTTTTTATTAAAATAATTCTGTCATTCATTTTCTTTAATTGAATATGAAAAAATCTGATTTTCTTTGAAAAGACTACAAAGTTCCTTGTATTTTAAAATGATAACATTTCTGAATATAATCATTCAGATGTATATTGATATCTAATACGTTATTTTCCTCTTTAAATAAATATCAAAATACTTTTTCAAAAGAAATAACTTCTAAATGACAAAAGTTATCAGAGATCCTTTTCAATTTTCTTTACCCGAGAAAATTAAGATGCAAAATAAATGCCTTTTAATAAATTCCGATCCTGTTTTTCCCAATATTTCACTGAAAAGATCGAGATTCACAAAGCGAGCTGGAAATTTGAATCCAATTCACACATTCAAACATTCCATTTATTTATGCTCAGCTGATTGAGTTTAAATATTGCAGTAACTGGAATATTTCTGTCAACAGATCCAAAAATTTTATATGGAATTCTACATCAGGAGGTTTCATAAAGCGCTGAACTTTAATTGGTTTAACTGATTTGTGTAAACACATTTTGGAGGTATTTAAGTGAATAAAAGCAAGAAGAATAATGTCAAATGTCGAAGGATTGTATGGGACTTCTTAGATAAAGTCTGATTTTAAGAACTTATTAGCTTTCCGTCTTCAAGAGAATTTCAATATAGCTAATTCAGATTCAAACGATATTTCGCTTTTCTTTTTCTTAAAGATATATTAAAACATACCAACGTTTCATTTAAATTGTGTATATATACACATCTTAAACATAGCCTTTTAATGCCTATGTAAATAATTAATTTGATTAATTTTTATTAGCTTGATTAAATATTGGATTGCTAAATGCATTCGAAATATTTTGAAATACACCTTTCTAAAAATAATTAAGTTGCTTTCATGCTTATGCAAATACCTTTAAATCAGCTCGAAAGTAAATTGTCCCCTCAGTAGTAAAATTTGATTTCATTTATTTGATTCCTTTAAATAGGTTTAATCTTCTCCGAATTTTAATTATTTACATAAACTTGAAGCAAACATTTAACTTTGTTATGTGCAAATGAAATACTACTTAGCTATTTACGATAAACAATCTTCTGATAAATAAGAATCAAAATATTAAGATTCAAAATAAGCATAGATTTTGGTAAACATAAATCTAAGTTCAATTCTGGTTGAAGTTTTCTTTTAAGAAAAGCCATTTAATCTTCACTGTTAGAACAAAAATAAAAGAAGTGACAAAATAAATTTTGATATGAAATTCAAAGTACTCGAACACTGAGAGTATTTCACATTAGTTTACATTATATTTAGCATATTGTAAGGAAAACTTTTTTGTAGCGAGCCAAAATTGAGTACTTCACTTTGCAAAATTTTCTGATTTTGTCAAATTTTCTTGAAACGGATTTTAGCCAATATTACTGATTTTACTTTCTATTGAATTTTCAAAAAAATTTTACTGGAGATTTATTTTCAATTATTAAAAATATAATTTAAAATTCTTAAATTTCAAATGAAGCATAATGTTTGAAGAATATATGATTATATTTCCAAAATAATTTTGTGGATTCATGAAAATTTCATCTGATGTAGAATTTCAGTTTGAATAAAATGTACTAGATTTTCTGTTTTCTTAAATTTTGCTGCATGGTTCATATGAAAGGTTGCATGAGTTCAAGAATTCTGTTGTTTCTGTATCGTAATATATCTTCTTTTCGGAATTCTGCATAACAAAGTATGAAAATAACAAAGAAGAGGCGCTTCATTAAGACGTTTTACTAAAAGTTAAAAAACTGCATTAAGATCAATACATCTATCAGTTATTAATGATGCATTAGACTTTTTATATTTTATTTCATTCAAGTTTCTTTGAAAGCGATTTTTTTTCAATTCAAAGAAAGGAGATAATAATTTTTATGGAATAGGAACACTCAAACCAGTTTAATAGTTTGCTTTAGATAGAATAATATGCTTAGTAAAATAGTTTGTAAGTAAAGCAAGCATTTTTAAGTGATAGTTGAAAATGGGGAACGCTTCAAATTCCATGTGGGTTTGTAAGATGAAATAAATGTGAGTATGAGAAATAATAAGTGAAATTAATTTCAATTGAAATTAGTTCTTTTTTAGTATCTGAGATTCAGATACCTTGAAAGGTTTTCTGACTTCACCAGGAAAAAATATAATGGAAATTCCAAAAGTTTTCTTTTTTTTTTTTTAATTAAAAGTCTTCTTCATTTAATCCAAGTTTCCCTTTGTGCTGCTACAGAAAATTTTGAAAAAAAACCCATTCAAATATTTAAAAATTTAAATAAATTTTTACTTTGTTATTGAAAAAAAGATAATTGCTGGAAGTAATTAATTTTTAATTATTCCGTATAGCTTTATATACATTACATATATTAGCTTTAGCTTAAGAAGATTAAAAAAATTATCAATCAGATTCGGAGTTGTTTTATTTTTAAATTTTTGTTTACTTTTCACTTTCAGATCAAACTACTGTTTTCTCTTCTTTAAATTTTTTTTAAAATTTAAATTACTTATAATATGATCAAAAAATGTCTATTTAATATTTGTATTTATGAGCCAGTAGCTTTCTACGAAGAAAAGTTCATTTTGATGCAAAATTTCAATTGGAAAAGTCAATTTTAAGACATTATTTATTTTTCATATACAACATCTGGCAAGAAGTATAAACCGAAACCTTAGTTAATTCGATTACAATAAAATCATCAAAATGTAGAAAAGAGTAATAAACGAAAAGGTGTATTTTGGGACAAAAGTCAGAAAATTTTTTTAAATATTTTCCTATGATCCTGCAAATTTAAAATGAATTGAAATGTGCAGTTTTTTAAAATTGTTTATTTAATATTTTAATACTAATGATTATAACTATCTTCTTTATAATACTCAATACAAAAACTAATAATAAATTCTGAAAGTGCTTAAAGTTCTTAATATGATAAATATATAAAAGATAGGTTTTCAAATAATTTTTTAATGATTCTAGCTTATTATATCATCAGGTTCTCCATTTAAATCTATTAATAACTTATGAGTTCAGTTCTTAAAATTTAGTATTGATTATTCATTCCTTAAATCAAAGCAACTATAACCCAAATAAGGTTTTTAAAAGATTATTTGTTTAATTTTAAATCCCACAGAATCTAATTCTAATTAAAAATATGATAATGGCTCCGTAATTGCCCTGAGAATCTAAATTGTACTCTCGCATCAAAACAACCTTAAATTCTGCAGTGCAATTGTTCGTCGACGAATTAGAATTCGTGCCATGGTGCGAAATTCCTCTAGTAAATTCTACTTGTTCTGTAGCCTTCCTATTTAACATAGAGTAAATATTTATCAAATAATACACAGTGTCTGTACTCTATTCGTAAAATGTAGTCTATCGAAGTGAGTATACAATATATGCATATTAAGTTAGTCATTTGTGAAATAGCATTTCACTAAATATAATTACACCATATGAAAAGCAAGGAACTAATTTTGCTACATTGATTACAGATAGTTAGTTATTTTCTTTGATAAATATTTATTCATTAAAAATACTATTGCAGTAAATAATGAAAATGAATGAGTGTTTTTAGGACAAGGTGAATTTAAAAGTAAATTGAAAATATTCTATATATTGTTTGTAATCCGTGATCAAATTTTAATTATTATTTAGGAAAGATTACAAATTTTTAAAGTTACTATCAAGATTCTATTTTTCATACAAATGTTTGTGTTTAACTTTTGTTTTATGCTGAATCCACAAATATTTAATACTTTTAAACTTATGGATGTTAGGAAAAAATTTAACCCTGTCTTTGTAGAATTGTTTCTTTCAAATATTTAATTGAAGCATATCACATGATAAAGAAATCTTATACGTTATCCTCAAATAATGTTGAAACTGCGGGAGGAAGTTTGTGTACATGTAAAAAGCATTCTCTCTAGATTTCCTTTAGAATTTCCAGATTGCTTTTCCAAATAGACTCTTTCGGCATTTTTCTGTCTAAGCGTAAAAATTCAGTTTACATTATGAACACTACTATCATTTAAGTTAAGTTAATTTCCAGAATCTTGGAAATTTACTTAGGTAATGTTTTTTAACTGAAAAATTCTGGTTTTTTTTTTATTAACAAATTTAGCATTTCGATGTTTGAAATGTTTTACAAAATCATTCACTCTTCTTGATATGAATAACAAATGAAAAATATCAGCATATTAAACTCAAATAAACTATATATATATATATATATATATTATAATAAATTATATATTATAAATAATATATTTAAATTATAATTATATATTTCCTATATTTATTGTCTGACTTATCCATAAATGGTACTGAAAAATCATGAGAAAACACTTGGTAAGTTATAACCTCTTCCAAAGGAGAAAGCCTTTACATGAACTTGAATTTGTCTCTAATAAAAGTTAAATTATATTTCAGTTTGATGAAGTCTTAATAAATAGAAACACATTAATTTTTATTCGTAAACATATGAAGCACTTAAGGTAGATGAATATGATGACATTTTTTATTGAATATTCTTAATATTTGAATAGGAATCTTTATAATCCGTTAGAATTTTGATTATAAGTACAGTTTTTGACAAATTACACTACTTTTTATATTTGTTACATACATTTTAGTGATGTTATATCTGTAGTACTATTATTACCAAATTCTAATCTCTGATAGAATATTTTTACGAATAATTCCATAAACCAAAATCAATATTTCTCAATATGTTCTGCAGTTCCATAACTAGATAATAAATAATATATTCATTAGAAATATTTTATAATTGTTTTATTACTTCAAAAGTGGAAAAAAAATTTAAAAAACTATTTATCAGTATAACCCCAATATTTAAAGAATGGATAAAAGTACAGCTTATTTCTGGCTTAATAAGTGCTAAATGATATATTTCTTAAGCTATCTACGAAATTTTAAGTAAACCATTTGATAAATCTCGAAACTAGGAGATTTTTATACCTTTTTTGAACTTTAATTTTTAAAGAGCTTTTACCCCTCAACCGATATATGTTGGTTTTATAGATGTTTTGTCAATCTGTTTTATTCAAATATTCAAAAATATAGCTATTTTCGGACGTTTTTCAAAAAAAAAAATACTTTATAGTGATTTACCTTAATAGTAATGTATCCATGTAGCCATGTAATATACCATGTACCCATGTACCTTAGGAATGAACTGTTTATGTTTTTATTATAAAGTTAAGAGCCTCCTTATATGGTATCATGACAAATAAAAAGTGTCAATATTTATAAAATGCTCATCAATATTCATTAGTTTCACGCAAGAAACGAGCATTTTGCTTAAAGGAGCAAACTTTGTCGTTCTATAATATTCTTTCCACGCAAAAAAGAAACTTCCGCATCATTCACCAAATAAAAGTAACACACTCGGGAAATCTGACATTATTGTAAAATAGTTCTTTTAAAATCAATTACATTAAACTCTTGCATCGTATAAATGTATACAAATGAGCCTCCTGAGACTTCTATATAGCAACTACAAAAATAATATG
This sequence comes from Argiope bruennichi, assembly GCF_947563725.1. Classification (NCBI taxonomy): domain Eukaryota; kingdom Metazoa; phylum Arthropoda; class Arachnida; order Araneae; family Araneidae; genus Argiope; species Argiope bruennichi. The sequence continues at coordinate 49,587,640 of NC_079151.1, forward strand.
GATACACTCACACAGTTCAATAAATCAAAATGTGCATACATTATCGAAGCAGCAGATCTTCATATTTTACAAACTGCATTTGTTATACTACAGAAGAAAAAAAAATGGAGTGAAAAGTCCGTAACTTTTTATAAAGAATTTAAACATGCAGAGAGGCTTATTTTCGATAAAAAGAAAGTTTAACGTGATGCGAATGCGATATCTTAAGTAATTGTGATATGAATATAGAAAGGAAACAAAATGCAGTGATGAAACTGCAAGATACATAGAAAATGAAACAAAAAACAGAACGGAGAAAAAAACGAATTCTTAAAAAACGAAAATTTGCATGTTCAAAGCGGAAAACCATATTTTCTTAACTTGCAGTAAAAAGAAAGCATCAAAATTCAAGTGTTGAGTATCATGTTTGATCACATGAATAAAAGAAGTCTGCGTTTCAAAACCAACTCGATGATATTTTTGAAAGTATAACACGTTTTGCCCAAGAGAGCTTAAATATTGTACTTTATCAGATGTTATATTGATGCAAAAAGATACGCGTTTGTATAGCGGCAATAATAATGCTTTTTTCGATAAATTTAAAGGAGAGAGAATTATTAATGCAATGAACTCTCCTATACTGCTCTCCAGTATAAGATAAATTCATTTAACGTGGCAAAATATATAAATATATTCGTATAAGCATCATAAAACAGGCCATATTCCAAGTAAGGTAAATTAAATTTCTGACTGTTTATGGTTTGTTTGCTCAGAAAAACAAATTTATACTTTTGACTGTATGTTAAATATTTTTAAAAATGTATATAATTTTTTAAAAATAAAGTAGCACCTCACTATTAATATGCGCAGTTATAATTAATACATATGTTTCAATTTGCATAAAATTGTCCCAAAATGCATAACTTGTTTAACAGTTTTACAGTTGGTAGCTCAAAGCCGAACGAATATTATGATGGTATTATAAAGTTAATACCATCATTATATGTTTCCACTGTATTTATTTGCAATATTCTAAATGGTTAGTATACTTCAAAATATTTTTTTAATAAATTCAATATTTTTTTAAGTATATTTATCTTAGAACAAAATTTATGCTCAATACAATTGAAATGAAATTATTTAATTTTTTTTTAATTTGCCATTCGTCAGGTCGCATGATAAAATTTTGTACAAATGATTTTCTGTACGAATACCAATATCAAAAGTTTTTCTATAATAATAGAACATATAAAATTGATAAATACATTAGCAAAGTTCTTGTTTTTTTTAATGTAGAAAACATCTAGAAATTTTAACCTCCAAAAATCGTTATAAATGAATTCGAACAACTGAAATATTACTCTATATCATTGCCTCCAGAAATCACTTGACAAGTTTATCTTATCAGTTTTAAAATCACTTTTATCTCCTTATTATCTTTTGAATCTTAATTTTGAAAAGTCATTCTTGAATATGATTGGTCACTCAAAGTTTTAAATATACTCATTTGGAAATTTAAACTCTTAGGTGAAAAAGATATGAAAAGAGCTGTTCTACTTAATTATGGGCACAAACATCTCGCCGAAAAATTTAAGATTATTTTAAAACATATTTCTTTTTAATTGCACATGTTATTTTGCCAGAAAAATGAAGTTTAAAGAAATAAGCTTGAGAAAAACAAATGTTGGCTATCAAATTCCGCAGAAAATAAAAAGAACAAATAAAAAGAGCCCAAAAGGAGAGAAAAATCTCTCCTTGCCTTTTTATATTTAAAAATTTTAAAATATCTGATAATCTTTTCACTTCAATTTTTATGATTATTATTCGCTAAATTTTGATACAACTATCATTTAAATGAGATAAATAACTGCATTTCCTCAAATAAAGTCTAAAATCTTCTCAATTATATTCCAAGCACAAAGTAGAGCTAAACCAATTTATTAACTCAACTCAGAACTGAGAATACAGTGACTGACAAATCTTCTGCTTTTATACTAGCAGGGAAAGTTCCAGAATACTTTTCTGGAGACAGTAAGAAAAGTCCAGAACACTTGTCTGGTAAACTAAAGAAATGTCCAGAATCTTCTGGAACATGAAATAAAGAGAAACATAAAATTAATTAATTAAATATTTAAACAAACTGTGAATCGCGGGATACGAACTCACAATCCCTTGATAATGAGATCAGTTTTATGACCATTCGGCCATGAAGAGTCGGCTGATTCTCTTCAATGCGGCAATATTGCTATTTAATTGCTATTTGTACGATAACGATTAACGGAGATATAAAAAGTTAAGCATAAATCTGCTACAAATTTTTAAAGGTTTCATGCCAGATATATTGAAAAAGGCACTTAGATGGTTCCATTTTAAAATTTAACAATCTAAATCAGACACTTTCGAAATTTATAAAGCAACTATATTTCTGATTAAAAGATCGTTCCTGTTAAATCTGCATAATAGCTGATTGTCCGATAATTACTATATTATTAAAAATATAATTTTTAATTTCATCATTTATTTTATAATTTAAAGGTGCTGTTTAGGTAAGATTTTGGCGCGATCGAATCCAGTTGCCGGGAAGCAACAGATGTAGAATTGATTTGGGTTGAAAATATTTTATTGATAAAGGTTGCATGTTGCACACGTATTCCTGCAAGGCTGGTGTGTTGGAAAAGCAATTACTACATTTTTTGTTCAGCATTTTCCTCTGGGAAAAAACCAGAACAGAATCTTTCCTGTAATCCATTGTTAAGGAAATTTTGTGCGCGATCTTTCTGATTTCAATGCATTTCATTCTGATAAACGCTTCTCCGTCACTTTTACTGTTATTGACTTAATTGCTTTAAGTATAAATGATTATTTTTTTAAATACATTTCCTGAAAAAAATATCTGAAGAAATTTTTAATTGTGTTTACAAATTCAATGATAACTTTAATTTTCCATGTATTAATATAGTATTATTTGAATAAATATATTTAAATTATAACTTTGCAATTAACTCGATATAGGTTTTTGCAAATCGGATGCTTTTCTTTCCTCCAAAATTATTTTTTGTATGTATTATTGAATTGGAATTTTATTATTTATTATGTACAATAAAAAGAAAATTTCCTGCTTTAAAAATGCTTTAAAATGATATTGGCTATCCAAGAATACAACAAAAATAACTGGATGGTCTTTTGCACTACGTAGGAGGAGAATTATATAAAAAATTGCATCATCCGTGATTGTTATGATTGTTGATATGCAGTACAAAGCAGCAATATTCATGCTTTTCATAACGTTCCTAAGTCGTTTTGATTTCTTTTATAAAATATTCTAATAATTCCTTTTAATAATTCTATACTTTAATTTCATTAATTTTGTTCATCATCATGTCCATAGGTTTGGCAGTCTTTACAAAGTCATCTTAAAGTCCCTTCTGATCATTCTTAAAATCATCTTCTGATCATCTTAATGTCCCAACATCAATTATCCACCTTATTTCTTAATAGGCGATATAATATCTGTACTGTTCAGCATAAAAATGGGAAACTATAAATTCAAAAAGAAATACATAAATTAAAACTAATTTAAAAAAAAATTATATTCCGTAAAAAGCTGAGGTTAATATTGAACAAGTATTTTCCTTTCCAGGAAGTCTAAGATAAGAACACCTGCAACTCTATGCAACTTTCTTCGAAAAGAATTTTATTACTGAAAAACTTACAGTAATTGCTAAGAAATGTCCAAGAATAAAACCGAAATGTAATTCGGACCCAGCACAACTACCACCATCACATAATATTTTTAAAATAACAGAAAAGAAAAGGAAAGGAAGTGCCCCATAAACAAAGTTTTCTCAAAACACTTGTAATATGAATAAGTATTTAACGAAACGGAGAAGAGACAGAAAACAAAAAGAAGGAAAGAAAAAAATAGCCACTGACAAGGTTTCTTGTGTCTATGAAAAAAGAATAAACACATGAAATAGTATCTCTAAGGTAACTATCTTTAGTTCTTTTATTCAAAGAAAATTCTCAGAATAAATGTTAGACTGTGATTTTTTTTTCTTTTTTTACTGCAGTTGAGTAGGTTCACACAATAAAGTTTAGATAAAACAATTAAAAATACAGTTTCGAATATGTCAAGGTAGTTTCGAAGACAATGAAGAGACTTTCGATTTTTTAACTTTGTTTTATTTCCATCCCGGGATCTATGATTTTTAGCACAAGCAGAAGCTACGAGCACAACACAAAACGACACACCACGAAATGAGGAAAATATGATGAAAATGTTATCTCTGTGAATATATACTGTGAGAATTCAATAGGAATTTCCATCACGTGTAAATCAAAGGCAAGGGAATCATAGGGATCTTCAGCAGAATTTTTGTAAGTCAGCAATATTTTATCCCTTCACTCGGAGTGTGGGAACTTGTCGGCTTTTAACCGATTCAGCAATTTTACAAAGCTTCTGATGAATTAATTAAATAGAAAAAGTGGAATGGGATGAGGAAATTAGAGAATATTTTTGAATGTTTTAGAATGAAGTTAAGATATATATATATATATATATATATATTATATTATATTATATTATATTATATTATATATATATATATATATATATATATATATATATATATATATATATATATATATATATATATATATATATATATATATATTATATTATATTATATTATATTATATTATATATATATATATATAAGTCGTTCAACATGCTATCTGCGATTATAAGAAAATTCAATAGTGCTAAAAGCCGTACATAATATGGAATTGGAAAAAACGTAATATTTTCCATAACATCCATTTCCTTTGAATTACACCCAGACGTAATTTTGGCAATGTTTAATCAGTCGTAAGTAAAAATGCTTTATTAAAATTTCGTACAGAAAATTTGAAGTTTTAAAAACATAGATTAGGAAGAAGAGTTACTTTATTATTTTCTTTTTTAACACATCTCTCGAGATTACCTTTTCATTTCAATCTTTAGAAAAATTTCGAATTCGGTTAATTTTGCTCAAAAATTTGAGAATTAGAGGCCTTGAATTCTCTCTGCTTAACTACTTATAAACAATGAACTTCAACCTCAATCTCCCACAACCTCCTCCTCTCCGCAATTTTCTAAACTTAATTTTGCTGCATTTTGAAAATTCACATCTTAACATTTTTGCTAAGAGTAATTTATTTTCTTTAGATATTCTAACTCAAACTATATAGTTAGAAAAATGAAGAAATCTTATTTATCTAAGTACATTAACTGAAAATACGAAAAAAAAAATGCTACTAAATGCACACATCTGAGAACATAATTCGAGATCAAGATTAAGAGACTTACTCTGCTGAAAGAGTTACCCATTCATTGCTAATTGAAAATACAGGTTAAATTCCAGATACCTCTCCGTATTTATGTGACATTAATCGACTTAATGGAAACTGGAATTCCCCGGGTAAATCCGGTCCATCAATAAATAAAATGGAAGAAGTTGTATGTATTTCTGGGCACATGTTGTCCACTGTTTGGAGATGTGGCCTGTAGGCAGGGATAAAAAAAAAATATGAGCTCCGTTTTTTACATCATTCGTAAATAAGGATTTTCCGTGATATGAAGGAACACCTAACTCTATTTGATAACGTTACTTTATATATTGGAATTCATCTTCTAGTTTCAGCTAATTGAATATCTTTGTTTAAGCGATGAAATTCAATTTCGTTATTAAAATTCTCTTATGAAATTAAAGTCAATGAAAAGTAATTGTAAAATGCAGTTGTAATTTAATTATTTGTGGTATTTTAATAAAAATTTATTTGGAAGAATAATTTTGTTTGAAATATGCATGCCTGATTGGATTTCATTATTAATATGTTTGATCAATTTCAGAACACTTTACATGAACGCTTGTCTGCACCCGCAAAATGGTTTCATTTAAAATTTTTAATGCAAAAGTAATCAATCATCTGAAAAATATAAATATATTGTGTTTTAATTTTGAATTATTTGTTATTGTTCTTTTTATTTCCCAAGGATAGTAATACGTAACAAATTTTAATTATTCAATAATAAATTCAAATCGGTAAATACCTGACTAAGATTTTTGTTTTTATTTGTATGTCAGACATGCTGGCTATGTTCCTTAGAGAAGCATGGAAGGGCCATATGGCATTAAGAATATCAATAATAAGTTATCAGAAGTCAACTGACTAATAAGAGAAAAATTAATATTATCTTATTTTAGTATACATAATGACTTTATTTATTTAATTGAAACACCGCCTGATAAAATTGTAGAATTTTCCACTGACACCTCGAAAATTCAGTTAAATGTAATTATAATACGAAATGATTCAATCATTTCATATTATATGATGCATATGAAATGATTGATCATTTCATCATGGCAATAAATTAATTTCTCTGTACAATAAATATTTCTTCTCCAATTATTGAAAAGATGGCATACTATTCATACTAAATTGCATGCATTCTATAATTTTTACATTTGTACATTTTATAAAATGTTAATATACACCAAAGTGGTTTCTGTCTAAATTTGAATACAAAAATCAATTTTAACACAAGTAGCGGTTCTTTGTTTCTTGCGTATGGTAATACAATGCTATCTTTAATTATAAAGATGTAACTTTATAATGAAAAAAAGAATAGTTTATCACTGTTGTTTAGGCAATGTTTTAATACTGTTAAAGTGAAACCAAAGAAAATAAAATATCTAATATCAAGTTTTTTCAGCTTCAATTAAGAAATAATTATTGTAGGGGAAAATCTCTTCTGATTTTCAAAGCACTATTCTCGTTAATAGATTCCATGTTCCTTGACTTCTGTTAGTTGATGACTACAATATTTATGACTATTTTCATGTTTTAATCTCCTAATAATATAATCTTATCTGCATTAATTATGCCATGATTGCCTCATTTTAACAATTTAATTTCAAAATCCAAAAAAAAAATATTATCATTTTTTAATCAAACATATTGGAATTCTTCCATAAGATGCATCACTATATCTCCATTTTGATTGTACATTTGTGGCACCACAGCATTCATAAACCTACTCAAACATGCATTTTTATCATTGCTAATGATGAAGGAGAATGTGCTTGTACATATGTTGACACTGTGCTGAGAAGACAATTCGACCAAATATTACCAAATTTGGTACAGCTAATCTTTGAAAAATGAAAATATACATTTCGAAGCAGTTATTTGTTTGAAATTTTGACATGAATTTTAATTAATTAAAAATTAATCTTTTACAGCCAAGGGACACTACTACATTGACAATAGGTTTACACACACTGTTTTAGCTTGAAATACATAATTTTTTATTTAAATATTATTGAGAAACATTTACTGAGATGTAAGTTATTAACTTTTTGTTGATAATCAAAGTAATTACATCGAGGATCATTAAAGAACAATAGTACTATATGAGTTTTAAGCTTAAAGAATGCTTGCATCCCATTATCATCCTTTGTGAGTCAAGTACCAATGTATAAACGAGATTTAAGGATTTATTCATAAAAGCATACAAAAATATTATAGAAGAAAAATTGTTTTTACCCTTTTTAAAATTCAAAAAGTATCTTTCAAATAATAGCAATAAAATTAATGTAATAATTTTCTAAACTTTTGCTTATAAATAGTAAGCAAAATAATTATTTTAGAATAATTTTCAGACTAATTTTCATTGTTAAAATAAATTTCAAATCGTTTTCATTACTTTATCAAATATTTCATCTCCTGATTTTCTTCTAATGTTGAAAACAAAAATTATTCTGTTTGCTATCTACTCATTTCATATGAGGAATATGATACTGAAATTATACCATCACGAAATTTCAGTATGGATTAGCAGGAAATTTGCACTTTTAGTGACTTCATACTATATTGTGACTTGACGCCATTATGAAGAAAAATGATGTCAAGTTACAAGACAAATTATGTAAATAATAGCCTCATAAGTTATTCAAATTATGTAAATGGCAATATTCGATACGTGCTTTTAGCTTTATATTATTAGTAAAATAATCATCAAGGAATTTTCAAAAACTTCTAGAATCAAACATATTTAATTTGTTTATACATCAATTCATAAGTGAATTTCTATTACATGACTGCTTTCTTCCCTGTTTTCATAGTATGAAATGCTGTCGTGTCATTTGCCAGTTCAAAATAATGTTTTCTGAAAATATCAATTTAAAATTATATCGTTTTATGGAAATCAATCTAATGCCTTTGAAAACGCTTCAGTTTTTCAACCAAAGAAAAAGCAAACAAGAATCTAGATCTGATTCACCCAAAAAATAAAAACATGTCCTCTCATTTAAGATGTAATGGATCTTAAGAACTTAAACCTATGTTTTTAAATAGAATATATAAAGAGGAAAAACTGAGGAATCGCATTTCGGTGTTCACCAAGTACAACTAAAGAAAACAAATAGTGAAGAGAGGGAAAAAATATTCAGGCAAAACCGGCTCAAAATTACGGTTTTTTTCTTGACGAGAGGTGTGTAGTGTCACGAAGAACTAACTTAAATAACCGAGATGCGAAAATTATGAGAAGCAGCAACAGGAATAAAATAAAAGACAGGTTGTGAAAAAGCAAATAAAAGAGAGAGGGCAGGAGGAATCGAGGAGAAAAAACATAAAAGTCTGTATTTCAAAACGCCAAATGATATTTTGTTTGGTCACAAGAGTCCGAATTGCGTGGAAAATAAAGCTGAGTGCTGAATATCAGGTTTGATCTCACAAATAACTGAGCTTATGTAACTTTTCAAACAAATGGAGTCAACAGAGAATTCAAGTGTATACCTTTTTATTATATTAACATTTTTCCTAGAAATGGAATGCTCTTACCACAAGTAAAAATAAGAATTTTTAAAAATATTTTTTTCAAATATTAACGTATTTGAGATATTAACGTCTATTTTTTTTTTAATTAAACATATGTTTCGGATGGTACATAGAATCAGAAAAACAATCTCAATATATTAAAATTCTATTACATAATATAAAATTATTTATTATTTAATATATATTATATAATTATTAAGATACTTAAGTTAATATTAGAATCAAAAATAATCTGGACATTAATATGCAGAGATTTTTCAACGGTTATATTTTCTTTTCTCTTAATAATATAAAAAAACCTTTTTAATTTTAGTACGTTAAATTTTAATTTTATTTTGTGTGAATTAAATTTTTGGAAAATATGTTTAAATATTTTTTTAAATTGTTTAAAAATAGAAACTTAATTTATATGTTGAAAAATTAGTATTATTAAAAAAACAATTCCTTGAATTTTATGATAATATCAAATCATTTTGGTGCTACAAAATATTTTGATATTATCGCGTAAAAAATTCAAAATCTAGTGGAATTTTTAATTAATTGAAATTTTAATTAAAATTTTACAAAGCAGTTCGAGATGCAGTTTTCCATCCTCGAAAGTACATATGTCAGAAGTTTGGTATCTATAGGTGAAACGGTCTATCTTGTAGAGAGCCAACACATTCTTTCTGTTTCTTTCTTACATACGTATTCATCTTTATTAAGTATAAGAAAATATAAAGTTAACGATAAAGTTAAGATTACCGTTTTATGAGTATTCGCAATGCATTTAGATTAATTTTAATCTACTTTTGTTAAGCATTCTTTTCAAGAGTTAGTGGAGCAGTTTGCTCTAATATGACTCTTATTTCACTAAATTCTAATTATCAACCAATCTTCAAGAATTAATGCTTAAATACTATGCTTATACTTCAAGAACATAAATTTCAATTTTTTTTAATTCTGATAGCATAAAAATGTATATAGTCTCAAAAATGGTTTTATATATTACATGGTTTTATCTAGCAAAGAACTTTGTGAGAACCATCTTCAGGAAAGTGGTTTTTACTTTCACATTATTTTATACTGTTGCACTTTTAAAAGTAGTTCTTATATGTTGAATTTCTTAAATGAAAATTGTGACTCTGACTATCATAGAGGGTTGTAACAGATACAGATAGATATGGTTTAAGTAAGAATCCTTCGTCAGTTTATATATTATTTTAGACTCTAGTATTTTCATAATTTATGCATTTTAATAATTTTTTTCGCTATACTATCTTTAGAAAGACGGTAGTATTGTGTAGTATTCAAATTTAAAATAATTAATGAGAGTTTCAGGTATTTTATTCAGATAGCGTGCCTAATGCTTGACGAAATAATGAGGTACATAATTAAGAGAAAGATAGTTAAATTTCAAGATGTCCTTGTGCATTCTTTTATCGTGTTCATTTTATGATAATTATTAAAATTGTTATGCTGTAAATTGTTTAAAGAAACACAAGTATGGGCATATGTCACATATTTGTATTTCTATTATATTCTTGTATTTAATATGTGCAATTATTATGTATCAATTATGTGTAAAAATTAATTTTGTTTTTCATAACATATATTTTGTTTCACAGCCACGAAAATAAAATGATATACTTCCCCAATATCACCAAAGATTTTGATAAAATCATAAAAAGAAAGAGAGAAAATGCATTATTGTTTATTTATTTTTTACTAGTACAGAATCCTTTAATCGCAAAAAAATCATTTAAACAAAAAAACACATAAATGTTACTGAATATTCATTGATTTAATTATTATATTTCCTTCAAAATTTATTCCTTTCAATTTCCATCAAGGACGGAAAATTATCAGATCTTCGTTCCGGCATACTAATAAATAAATAATTTTTTATTTTTTATTTTTTTATATTTTTTTTAATGAATGCTTGAGCAATACACTAACTGAGTTAAACCTTAATGTCACAGTGCACGAAATCTCACCATAAAAAAGAACTTTTTATACAAAAGACCAAATTTTATTAAAGGAAACATGGAAATCTCGCGTTAGAAAGAAGGGAAACAATTCATTACAGTTATTGCTATTTTAAGTGGAACATTTTTTGTGATAGATATAGAAATAAAAAATATATATTTTTCAAATTAAAATAGAAACTTAAAAAGGAAGTGTTGTGATGGGAATATTCATTTTCACTCTTCGCCTAAATTAAAAGCTATTATTCTTGTTATTTTTTATCAAAAATAAATATTTTTTGTTGAGTATCAAAAAAGTATTTTAGGTAAAAAATTTTAAAACTCTAGAAAGAATTTCAATTAATTAACGAAAACGAAATATTTTATTAAAATGGTTATAACTTGAAATTGCTCTAGGGTCACATTTTTAAATTCTATTATAACATATATTCCTATATAAATAAAATTACCTTTAAAATATAAATAAATAGAAAATTTCTATTAATGCAAATAACTTTGCTTTATTGCTATTTTTTCTTTAAAGATTTGAAATTGATTTTACTTTTACTTATCACCTTCGAACAACAGCTGATTTACTTCAAATATTTTAGTATATAATTTTACTTAAATCGTCTAAATATAACTTCATGTCCATGATTACGTCAAATTCGAATAACGTATGTAAGACTATTAAAATAAAGTCATGTTATTTTAAAACTCATTCGTGTTATTGTGTACATGAACTTTTCGGCCATTCCATGATACTCTAATGCTATTATGTCCAGTTCATCGCTCTTCTAAAATGAACGATATTATAGTTTCATTTTTTTGATTATAGAGTAAATCACTTATATATTAAATAGTGCCCATCTTTAATTTTCAATTCTTCTGGAAAGCTAATTCTTGATTTTATAATAAATTTTTTAGCTTTAAATACAATCACATGGTAAGTCAGGAAATCTAATCATTTGTATCTAATCCTTATCTGTTATGTTCCATTGTACTAATTCCAATTATAATTATCGTTAACATATAATTCTGAATCAATAAATTGAAAAAATATATATTAAATATTTTATGCACATAACAAAGAATAAACAAATGTACGATTTTAAATTTTAAAATCATTTTCTCTTACAATACAAACATTATGAATATTTATATTATTTTGTGCCACGTTTGATAACAATCAAAGTTGTAATTAAAATTTTCATCTCAGGAATTGATTTATGTAACTTTCAGTGAACGCTACATATGTTTTGTTTTCAGAAATAAAATACTTAAATATTTCCAAAATTTCAAAGATATTTTACTACAATGTAGAATTTTCTGTGGCTATTGCCATTATATATTTATGTACTTTATTTTCTTTTTTATCTATAATGTCTAAAAGAAATGTCTAGAAAATGTCCCTAGGAAAAAAAAGAGTATTTTGCAGAAGCGTTTTCAAATATATATATATATATATATATATATATATATATATATATATATATATATATATATATATATATATATATATATATATATATATATATATATATATATATATATATATATATATTATTTCTAAAAAGGCAGAGGAAATAAAAAGAGAAAAAATGGCCAATGGCAAAATAGCTTGTTTTCCCTTAAAAGAATGCACAACTGAAAAAACGCTCTTTAGAAAAATCTTTTTAGAATTCTTTTGCATTTGATTTTCCTAATCTGAACGGTTCGATTTCGAGATAGTATTTTCTTTACTAATTTATTTTATTGTTTAGTAAGCAAATTTCACTTTGTTTTTTTACAGAAAAAATTTTTAATGGTAGTTTTTGACATCAGTTAGGTTGTAGAAAAAACATATTTTTTTCTTTGTCAGTCAAGAAATATATTAGTAATAGTTCATCATTTAAGGGGAATTTAGTGGATTGATATAGAAACAGAGGACACATTTTAATTTTTGTTATATTTGGTTTATAAATTTAATATTTGAGATATAACTGCAAAATAAATAACAAATAAGAACTTGCTATTCCTCAAAGATAAAAAAATTCAGAATGAAAAATGTGTTTATTTCTGAAGGTAAAATAAGAATCACGTACCTCAAAAAGAAAACGCTGTTGCATAATATCAAATTCTCCTTTTAAAGACAAACCATTTTATGTAATTGAAATATTGTTCAACAAAATTTCTCTCGTCAAAATATTCTCTTAATAGATTTGAAAGGGTAAATAATACATATGATTCCAAAGTTAAAATTTTTTGAATATATGACTTATTTCCTGTATTCTATTATATCAAAATCAACAGAAAAAACAGTTTGTTATGAAATTTTCAACATACAAAATTTAACTTCTTTAATAATATTAATTGATACTGAAATCTGAGAATTAGCATTTTACATGGAAAACTTCCTTTAAGCATTTAAAAAGCTATTAATTAAGTTTTAGCAATATATGAGATAAAAACTCTTCAATTAATTTTAACATGTTCCAAAATTAACTTTAAAGACAAAATATTACTTTTAAAAAATCTAAATTGAAATATTAAAAACATTAAAAACTTTTTAGAGATATATTAAATATCTTTCATTTAGAATCTCTGAAATCGTAATTATATATTCAATTACTTCTAATAATTTAAATAACATTGATTACATATAGACTGGAATTACTTTAAAGAAGAAAATTGATCTAGTTAAGTCTTATATGTTACTCATACAGAAATTTTAAAACTTTTTCTCCTTAAATGCCTACATAATTCAGGAAATAAGCTTGCAGTAATCATGCAGTATATTTGTGGGGCGCGAGGAAAAAGTAATGTTCAATTATAAATAAATAATTATTGAATAACAGATTTTGTTCTTTATGCACTTGCAACAATAAGAATTTACAGCTTTATAAATGCAAAAATTCAATACAAAAGATTGCTTGGAATTCTTGAGTCTGTAGAAAAGTATTATTTTTCCGCAAGTTATAATATATTTATTTTAATCTCTACATAACAGTTAATACTATCAATACAAAATTCATTAAATAGATTAAAATACTATGTATATAAATAACCAATTACGTTCATTGTTCGGGCATTCCTCATTTCTGATTTTCATAAATTATTTTAATTATGGAAAATGTAATCATAAAAATTAACTTCTTTCTACCTCCAATAGAAGGATTAAACCTTTTTTTTCGTTATATTTATAATCATTTGCATTTTAAATCAAGCTTTATCTTATAATCGTGTCATTCAACATCTGCTTTGCGACTTTATTGCTTTTGAATGAGTAATTCATTAGAAAAACTCTTTGCTAGTTAGCAGATAGTTTCGAAAAATTCTTCTATATTATCTCTCTTGTAACTGAAAATATGAATTAAATTTTTTAAAAAAAAAATTCTTATTTATAAAAAAAGTAAATGAATCTTTGGCTTTCTAGAGATTAAAATAATTCTGAAAACTTCAATTTCATTGCTTTTTTTTAAAATCTTTTAGTTGTGTATATTTAGTGACCATAACTTAGGAATGGCACAGCAGATTTTCTAAATATATGTATATAAATGAATAACATTTGAATAAATGAATAAATTCAATAATCATCCACCCAAAAAAAGAACGAATGCAGGTTATGCAGATTGAAATATACCCACTATATTAGTGCCTCAGGAAAAAAATGATGATTCTATTTCTGAAATATTGTATAAAAAATCTGAAATATTTTGATAAATTTTAAGCAAATATCTATTTGATATGTAAGAAGTTCTTTTTACTTATTAAGTATTTTGCAACATTGTATCAACAAAATGAAATATACTCAATCATTAACTAATATTTAATGTATTTTTATCCCAGACAACATTTAGTAGTTATCATTTGTGAATCATTTGTTTCAATCGCAATTCATTTAATTTGATTCTTCAATTGCGTTTCCTATACGAACAGAATTCCTTAAAAGCTACTGATGAAGTTCAACATCTGTTGAATGAAAGATAAATGTGCTGTGCAGACAAAAATCGAAGAAATTCAATTCGTACCAAAAAATGCTTCAGCTGCGTCAATATTAACTTTGGAGGACGATTTCAAACTATATTTGCTCAGAATCTTCTTTTCAAAGAGGAAAAAGATCGACACCAAGAGGTTTCCACTTTTGGATATAGTCAAGCAAAAAATCAAGCTCTCGCTTCATTCACCAAAACTTGTTGAGAATTGCGCATATGATGTAAGGATGATCACAATAAAGCTCGACGTGGTAAACGTCTCTCTGCAAACACAAATACAAGAATAAACAGAGCTGATCTTTGCATGATATGAAGAATCATTTATTAGAATAATGTTAACTAACTATAGAATGCCGAAATAAGTCATTTGTAAAATCTTGTTCTGGAATTACGAATCATATGAAGTGCTTTTTGAATAAGTAAATATAATAAGTTATTTTATTTGTAGTAAATTAAAGAAAATTTCATTAATTTCTATTATTTTTACTTCTTCGAATAAAACTTATGTATGCCGGCGTCTTGGTATAGTGGTAGCGCGTCTTCCCGGTAATCTGGGCGTCCCGGTTCGGGCTTGGTTCTTCTTCTTCTCTGTTCTATCTGTGAGGTGTATAAATGTGCCCCCTGTAAAAAGGGGATGAGCAAGCGAATGTGACGCATGACGTAGCTAAGTCGTACTCTTCGCCTAGCTAGCGCAACTGAAAAAGCGAGAGACTCTCATTCGGCTCAAATTGCTGACAGATCTGTCAGTGGGCTTGTAACGTGACATAAATAACAACATATTTACGTAACAACGCCTTCTAATGCACATTTGATTACCTCTATACTGTAGACTTACTTTACATCCGATTAAAATTATGTGACCTGTTTAGCACCTTCAGATTATGACATTAAATGAATGAAAATAAATATATGATTCAGAATCAGAGAAATTTATAAAATGTAGTTTTAAAGACACTTACCTGGCATTATTCGTTCTACCGATTACGATTGATTCCAAGTCATAATATATATATATATATATATATATATATATATATATATATATATATATATATATAAGAATTATCACGTGGGAACATTAAATTTAATTAGTCGCATAACAAATGTCTAACCAAAATCGGTGAATTACGATTGATTACCAAAAATTGACTAATTTTTGGTAATCAATCCAAGAATCTGACAAATAACAAACTAATACTACTAAAACTACCATCAATTAATTTCTTCTTGAAAATAAATATTTTTATATATTCTTGCTCTAAGTGACATTAATAAAAGACATAACGCATGTCTTAATTCCACAATTACATCTCCTTTTCTATAGATGAAAGAAAAACCAGCTGCGTGCACTTCTAAATCCAATCCGCCCTTAGAATTGTGATTTGATCTGAAAGAAGGAAAAAAGAATACAAGCATCCAATTTCTATATCATTAGCAGACAAGAGCTTCGGCCTCTACTTGCTTAGAATGAAGGAACACTTAATTGATTCCAATTGGGGTATTCTCACCCTCTTCTGGAATTAGGTTGTCTTAACGTCTTTGTATAGGATATAAAGCTTATCAACGTCATTAAATATTTTTTTATAAAAACTAAAGTAGTAAATAATACGTGAAAGATTTTTTAAATTACATTTATTTTTAATTGGAAGATTATAAATTTCAAATAGATATTTTATTAATGAGAATATTTAACAATTAATCGTGCATACAAGGAACATTGTAAAAGAGTTTCATAGCTTCATAAAAAGTTTCAAGAATTGCGATAGCTCTCTAAGATTCATATCTCATTAGATTCAAATATGATTCTGTCAAAACATTGCGCATAACAATAATTTTCAAACATCACCTTATATATCCATTTTATTACAAATAATTTACTAAAAGCATATATTCATAGAAAATTCTAATTTAAAAATAATATTATGCATTAATGTTACTAACATTTTATTGACAATTCGATTTTGAGAATAGAGCAGAAAAGTATCGTGTCAATGATTGAGGAACAAAATTGATTTCATGTGAATTAATTTAATCAGGCAAACAATTCTAAATATATATAAAGAATCTGGTTGTTGATCTAATCAGATTCTTTATACCTAATCAAATTGGTTAGGTCTAAAGAATATTTCCATATGTTATAAAACAAATCTGGTATACGACATTAAAACAGTAGCCGTTTTTAAAGTTATTATTATTAAAGGATTTTCTTTCATTTTTTATAGATAATTCTGAAGATCAAACATTAAATAAAATAAGTCAAGAAGAATTTAAGACTAGAAGTGTATGAAACATACGATGGCTCAACTCCATATTTAAAATCTCAACAAAATGATGTCAAACTGCAACGACTTAAACAGTATTTACTATTTGGGATAACTCACCGATTATCATATTCAATAATGGAATATTTTAGATAGCCTTGTGAGTTTAGCATGTTATAGCAGATGATAAATAGTAGATTGATACTAGTGATTTGTTTCAGATATAACAAGGGTTGTCCTATCTAAACGGCTAAATCTACATCTGAAGACTTCGGATGGCTGAGAATGCCTGATATAATGACCAAACATTCTTATCCGATCTCAAGAATAATTCAGCATTAATCTATCTCAAAGTGTCAAGGCACCCTTGCTGGTTTTTTGTTTATTTTTTGGTGAAGTTTTCTTTCGAATAGATTGAAGTTTTCCATATGAAAATACTTCACTCTTTCCTCCAAATCAATGTCAGCTTAAAACTGAAAAGTTGTTCGGTTTGTAACTTATCAATCCAAAAAATGATTGGAACCTCGTAAAAAAATCTATGGATATCCTCATGCGCTCATTTTAACAAAACGGTAAGCAATATTTTCTCGGTTGAAGATATAAAATCACCTATTGAAAATCATTTAATTATAATATTTCAGAAAGAATAAAATATGCCAATATCAATTAAATTTTAGGAATGTCATATATGTCATTTACACAAAATTATTCTTTAAATCCACTTCAAATTGTGATAAAAATTAAAACTATCCTAAAATTTAAGACTCGCACAAAATACCTTAACAAATATAACAACAAACTAATAAGAACGGAAAATATTTTTTTACGATTTTCGGCGATAATCAAAATGTAAGTTATTTATTGAAGATAATAGAATTGTGTAATCTATAAATAAAAAAAACATTTACTTTTCCATGAAACACACTTACCATATTAAAATTTATTCATTTACTCAGGTACAATGAATAAACGTCATTAAAATAAAAAAGTTCAAATAGTTTGCTATATATATATTCTTGGAATAAAAAAGGGGATATAAACAATGTATGCTCTAAGTTCTGAATGTATAATACAACCATAGAGATAAATAATCAGTCAATGTTAATCTTATCTTTTTTAAAAAAAACAACATGGATTATAATCAGTGACTTTCTCTTCTTTAAAAAAATATCGATGCAATATTTACTTCTGTATGAGTAAAGTCTTATCTGTCATTTGGTTTAAAGTAAACCTTTTCTAACTTCACAATCTGTCATGTGTTATATGGATGAAGGTGAAACAGACTGTTCTCTCTGCCAGAAACGTTTGAAAAGTAAGTTTCTTCAACAATGTATTTAAAGATTGCTTAGAATTTCAAACTACATGAATCTGTTGTTATCATCTTTATATAACGAATGGAGAATTTTGAGAAAAACATTTGTTGTCTCCTTTGTGAACTTCCCTGTGCTGATGGCCGATTCTTCAGGTGAATTCATCAATACGCCGTAGGAATTCCAAATATTACAATGACCTTTATTGAAGGTGTAAATTAGGCGAAAACTCTTACAAATATTAAAATTGTCAATGTTCTTTAAGCATCTATATAATGCTGATGCAATTGTATTTCTAATTTTTTTTTCTCTGTTAAAGATGCTACCAAAATAACTAAAAAATTTGGATTCTAACAAAATATTTTTTTAAAAAAGCCACTCTTTTAACTATTAAAATCTTCTGTTTTCCCTTAACTGGGTTAAAATGGGCGTATTGCAAATCTAGACATTTTCTCATGCAAGGCTCTTTTCCAGGCGTGATATAACAGTCTTTAATCTATTACATTAATTTCGGAATTTCTTGTAAAGGATAAAAAATGTAAGAAAGGAATTCTACAAATAATAATATTATGACATAAATGCACATTTACATATATTTATAAATATTATATAGATTCTATTGACACACTCTTTCACCATATAGATTTTTTAATAAAATGAGTTTTAGCAGGTATTTGGCTTCTTTATTTAGAAATATAATATTGATATCATAAAAAGACTGAAATCAAAAACTCTACTAAATGAGATTTGTTTTGAAGTTAAAACAAGATCTTAAATAATTAGAAGATTATAGATGTATAACGTTCTGTTTAATATTACTAATAAATAAAGATGTGATTAAAATAAGACATTTTATAAGAAATAATAACATCAGTTACAAACAAAATTGAGATATAAAAACAGGGGGCATTATTTGTTCCATCATCATAAAACATGAAGATGAAACGAATCTTCCTGTATTTTCCTTTTAAATGGCGGAAATCAGTAGATATCCCTTTTAATTTTCTCCACCTGAGATTCGACAAATACCACTCCTTTAATAGATTTCAAATTCAATTTTACCAAATATTTCGGTGAGTAGAAGCTAGAATCTCCATTCGAGCATGAAATCTGAACCTAATAAATCGTTCATCTATTCATGAGTAGTCAAGAAACGATCTGTTCGAGTGTAAATGTTGCAATAACACTAATACGTTTGGCCAATTGAACCAAAAAATTAAAGTTGAGTTCTCAATCAGAAGACAGGATTTTCTAAGACATTTGACCGTTGCAGCGTAAAATGTCGAGTTTTAATCTATTTAACTGATTTTCGCAAACATGGAATTATTTAATTGGATAATGGAAAACGCAATCAAGATGTATCGTTTGAGATGTTGAAGTTTGTTCAGGACTTTCTGTTAGAAAGGGGTTTTAAGAAAACATTAATTTACCATCCACCTTAAAATTTCAATTAAAGGAACTTACATTCAAAAGACTTAGAAAAAAATCAGAAAAAAAATGTAAAGAAATTTTTAAGCGATATTTAAGAAAAATCTTGTTAAACATATTTTTAAGATTGGAAATTTTCGTTAAAATTTTGTAAGCATGCATTTTTAAATAAAACTGGCACTAATACAGATTTTTTTTTTAATATTTGCATTTCTTAATTAAATACTGAACTATTAAAAGCATTTGAAATCATTTGAAATTCAACTTTCTAAGATATAATAAATTGCTTCAATGACCATTTTAAAATCTCTATATCTATTTCGAAAACTAATTTGGGAGATAAGTAAAATGTAACTTTAGTTGTTTGATTCCTTTAAATAATATTCTACATATTTTCATTATTGCTATAGATTTGAAGCATGAATTCAGCTATCTTATGAGACACTGGCATGTTAATTTATCGGTTTCGGGAAGTATTTTTAAATTAAATTAATTTTTAAATAGGAAATTAAATACCAGAAATAAATAAACATAGATATTTATAAATAAAGATTTAATTTTATTTTAATCGATACTTTTTAGAGAGAATAGCCATTAAATTTTATTGTCAGAACTCTGTCAGAAATAAAATAACTAAGAATATAGATTCGAATAAGAAAAACTTTTCACATAAATACTATCTCACATTAATTTCTATAATATTTGGCATGTTGTACGCAAATGTTAGTTTTTTTTTAAATATATCATTTTTTTAGAAAGCCAAAAACATTAAAAATTGGGTATTTATATCTGTTTGATAAATTTTCAGATCCTGAATTTAAGCCAGCCTTCTTGAAATTGCTCCCTATTAAGTTTTTCTATCAAAAAGTATCAAACTCATAAATTTAAATTATGAACAATCTTTTAAGAATATACTATAATATTTCCTAAAAAATTTTGCACCTGAATGGGAAAATTCACATAATGAAAAATTTGAATGTTAAGAAAACTAGAGTATTTAATGATTTTCTTAATTTTTTCTGCACAACTTATTAATATTAATTTATATAAAATATATAAGATTGAGAAATTGTTTACGGGTATTGTTATCTTAAGGTGTTTAAAAACATTCATTCTTTCTTCTTATTCTACATTATTTGTTATGAAAATATCAAAGAAACTCCGTCTCATTAAAACATTTCATTAAAAACTAATAAGTTATTTTGAAGTTTTTTTTATCTATCAATTATTAACAATGAATTTATGTGCTTTATTTTATTTTATTCTTGTATCCTTGATTTTTTCTTTTCAATTAAAACTAATGTTTTAATAATTTTTTTCGAGAAATAAATTTTCAAACATGTTTTATAACTTGTTCTAGATAGAATAATATTTTATTCAAAATAACTTAATGGTAAAGCAAACAAATTTATGTGATATTTATGTATGGAAAAATCTTCAAATTTCATTAACATAACATATGAGTTAGTAAAGGAAGTCAGTTTCTATTTAAAAAACTCATTTTATGCATATGAGTTTCAATCCATGGATTAATCCAAATGGATAGGAAGTACTAGAGATCAGAGTAAGGTGACGATGTTAACGGTTGACAATATTTTAAATAAATTCATTTTATGAAATAAATAGTTTTATTTTGCATATATTACTAGAATATCCTTTCCTCGTATTGTACCAAGTTTCATAAATTTTCATTTTAATTTAATCTATAGTATTTTGTTACATAAAAAGATAATGCAAAACTGTCCTTTTCGGTATTAGAACAAGATTATAATCCAGATAAACTTAGAAGCATTTAAATTTTTATTACATATTAGAGAGTACACGAATTAACTAAACCGTGGATTTTGCTTTATACTGAATGGTATGAAATGAAATGGTTATTATGTGTAAAACTCTACAATAAAATAATATCACTCCAATTGAATGTTTTTTATTAACAAAAATTGAAAGGAAATTCCAGTTCTTTTATTTTTGAGAATACTTTGGTCACAATGTGTAGCATTTCGAATATTCTATCCTTATTTGCTGTAGGATTTTTTAAATCGACATTGTTATAAGGTCGATTTGAACAAGTCAAAATTACACTGTATTTTCTTCAAGTTTCATTTGATGCAAATGATTTCTAGTTTTTTCCCCTATTTCTTAATAGCAACACCTTTTTTTGCATTCCGTACATCTTCCTTCGTTGCCTTAAGAGATATTTTGCGTCTTATGTGTTTCCCTTTAAACTGAAATAACTTTTAAAAGTTAGATTATTCTGCCATTATGATTTGAGAAGTTTGAGGATCATGTTAATTAAGACAAACACACAGCATAAATTAAAAACTTATCATTAAAATAGAAAAGATTACACATTGTTTCAGACAACACAATGAGGTCATCTTATTCGGACTAGAAAAGTTAATTGCTTTCTAATAATTAAAACGAATAAAATATCAATAAATAGTGATTGTAAAAAGTTTATTGTTTAACGAAGTCAAAGATAAAATTTATTGTTATAAAAGCCAAAGATAGATATTTTATGTTAATCAACTATTCTTAAGATAAAGATCATAAGTATTAATAAAAGTCAGACAAAATATATGAAAATCACCTATCTAACAACGAAATGATAGTAGTGGTATTCTTTTTAAGAAATTTTAGTACCTAGTACTGTGGAGCGCTAGCAGTATCCGTAGAGTGATAAAGTTAGAGTTGGGTGGAGAAGATAAAGAATAACTCAATCATTTTCTATTATATTCGGCTTAACATTCCCAGATTCCTCCTAAAAACTTTACTGGAAAATCACGCATTTGTGAACTTTCTGTTGATAAACGTTTTCACCAGTTTGCAACGCCAGGAAACTAAACGAATCAAAAAAATTCTCCAAATTTCTTTTCCTGAATGTAATTTTTACTTTATTTGTTTCAATATGTTTTATTTCTTAAGCTATTAAACATGTAGAAAAACGTAGTGTCAGTAATTACATGCAGACTTCCTACATTTAATTACTGATAATTAAAAAATATCTTTCAAATCTTTAAAATTTTATATAAATCTTCTCTTTATTATAAAAATATATATTGTAGTAAAGCGAGACTCATGATGTTGTGATAAAAACATTGGCTTTTGGGAATCATATTTTATTGAGATTTTTTTCTAGATTCCACATCAGAAGACACACAAAACATCAAATTACACACACATACTTAACATGCAAGAATAAAATAATCATGGGAACTATATAAATACTCCGTCTCAAAGTGCCATCTAGAGGAAGGTGTTGAGAACTATATATATATATATATATATATATATATATATGTTTCTTGATTTTTTCTGAATTTATGTTTTTTAATTTGTTTATTAATATATTTTTCTTTTGATAATCTTCCTGTTTGGGGTTTATACATTAATATATTACTTGATTAATATATTGGAAATGATAAATGTTTTTTTACAACTGTTATTATTTACACACATATTCAACTAAATTTTATCAAACGACAATTCATTCTGTTGTCAAATTTAGCCGAGAAATGAAAATTTAAAATAATTAAATAAACGCCCTCGGAACTTTGGAAAATCCAATCAAAGTAAAAATATTTATATATTTTTTTAAATGCAACATTTATTTTTAATTTTTTTAATTATAAAATTTTAATGAAATGTTGCATAATTGTATTTCAATATCATTATCAGAATATCAAATAAATAAATACTGAAGAGTTCTTATAAGTAACCAAAATACTGCCTTATAAATTAGATTTACAAGAAATTTCTAATTGTTTCCAACTGAGAATATATCACCAGGTTCTCTAATTCAATCTATTAGTATCTCATTAGAACAATCCACTAGAATTAATATTGAATATTCACTCATAAAAATGAATCAACCAGAAACAAAATTTACGCTTTTACAAGATTACTTGTTTAATTTTAAAGTCCATCGAAGTTTATTCCAATTAAAAATATGGTAATGGTTCCGTAATTGACCTCAGAGCCAAATCTAAATTGTCCATCCTCACGTAAACAATCTTAAATGCTGCTACTCCCCCGCTCTTCGTTTAGTTGCGAGTTCACGTCGTAATAGTGAATTTGTGGGCTCAGGTGATTTCTACTTGCCCTTTAGCATCACAATTTAACATAGAGTAAGTAGTTACGAAGTAATCCACAATTTCTATTCCCAAATTCACAGAAGCGGAGCTGCAAGTATACATTTAATGAAGCTCATTAATGAACCTAGAATACAGCATATTATTTTAGTCATTAATGAAATGGCATATTACACTGTAACAACATGTAGAAATGCACATGGTCATCTAAAATGATTCTGATACCCTGTCAAATTTAAATTTATATTAAATTTTGTCAAATGTTATTCTACTTTTATATTTATTAATCTATTGCACACGCTTGCTTTAAAGTGCTTTAATGTATGTTTAAAACGTAGGATATGTACTAATATAAGAGAAGACATTTATTTTATTATCTATAATCCAAACTTAACCTTAAGCTATTTATTTATGAGTGTTTCCAGTTTTCGAAATTATAATAAAATTTCTAACTTTAAAAAAAATCAGTCTAATTATTTTTTTTTTTTTTTTCATTTTAACACCAACACTACAAGCTTATGATGATTTTTAAAATCATTCACTCGGAAAATAAAACATTGTAAAATAGATTTTTTTAAAAATATTTAATTGAAGTATATCGCATAATTAAAAAAAAATCTTACATATTACTTTCAAATATTATTCAAATGACAGGAGAATTTCATACTGTCGGAAATGCATCTCTGTGAATTTCTGTTGACAAGATAGACTACTTTTCCTATTTAATTTACTAATTCTTCTGTATAAGAGTAAAATTTAAAATTATAATACAAGTAGGACTATTATTTAGGTAGATTGAAACCAACTCCAGATTTAAAGTTTTAACCGTCAATCAATTTTAAAGTTTTGATTCTAGAGATTTTTTTCAAAGTTTACTTAATTTTTTAAAAATTTGAATAACAATATGATAAAAAGTGAATACATGTTAAATTCATATAATTCATAATATGCATTTTTTATCTTTATTCAATATGATCATAAAATATTTTTCTATTAACCTTTCTTCTTACATGATATATACAAGAAGAAAAAAGCACGTAAGGTAGAATTTTATGTCTACACGAGAAGCTAATGGCACGATTTGGAATACCTGTTACAAAAAAAAAAAAAAATGTCCAGTCTTAATGAACAAATACAGTTTTTCCACTTATAGACACGTGACTTGAATACACTTTTAACTTCATCAGAAGCTAGTGGTAAACTATTTATCTATTATTATTTAACGTACAATCGAAAACGTCGTTTACTAAACAGTCACAAAAAACTCGTACGCTATCTATCTCAAAATAAAATTTATGTTTTGTATTATGTGATTGCTAGTGTCACTCACTTTATTTCAATCCCAGATTCTACGCAATAAAGTAGATATTTTTAACAAAAAAAATATTATCCTTTTTTAAATGACATTTTTTTTTATTTATGGATTATTACAACAGTTTTGCCACTTGCGCTAAATTAAAAAAAAAAAAATAATGAAGTTGCCATTTACTTAAAATTTTCAATTACAAACGTAAATAAACAATATTGAAGATCAAAAAATTATCCTTTTAATGATACTAATGTTTTAGCCAACAAATTAAATTTCTATTTTAATTTATTTTTTAAATAATTTAACCATATTTATCAGCAATTTAGCTCGCACGAAATAAAAATAAAATTTAAATTGCACGAGAACGTTACACGTGCATGGGGAAAAAATTAGCTTTTATCAAAGAGTTGCCATCACATTGGCAAAAGCTCAAATTAAAAATAAGTTAAATATCCTTTCAAATTCAAAATATATGAAATATCATTTTTCTAAAAAGTAACACTTATCATGACGTCAAATTTTTCTCAATTTAAAATCATGACCTGTGAGAAGTGTTAATATTTCCATGATGCTCTTCAATCAATATCACTTTGTTGCAAGAAACGAAAATACTCGTTTAGTTAAAATTTTCACGTACAAGAGGGTCTCTACTATTCAATGATATTCTACCCATACGAAAACAAGATACTTCTGGATTTTTCTGCACATTATAGAAGTAGACTAGGGAAAATTTCAATGTTACCAAATAACAGATCATTGGGTATCAATTACGTTAAATTCTTTCAGCTTCAAACTGCATATGAATGAATATTCTGATTTTTTTGAAGTATAATATCTAGTGCGTATCCATTCACATACTTCAATAAATGAAAATGTATAGACGTGAGGCATGCAGATGATGTTCACATCTTGCTATATATTTTTTTTGGTGAAAAGACTATAAAATGCTGTTCGCTATATGATATGCAAAGAAAAAGTTCATAGAGACATGCTTTTTTTTCTCGGACAGAAAGTTCGATGTGACATGAATGCGTTGTCTTAAATAATTGTGACGCGAATTTTAAAGAACACAAATACTGCAGTAAAATAAGAGGCATGGAAAATAACAAAACAAGGGTATGGAAAAAATGCAAAATTACACAATTATTGCAGCAAACCATATTAAATATGATTTTCTTATATTCTTTATTATTCATATATTCCTTAGATATATCTTTTATATTAAATTTCCTTATATTAAACAATATATTCCTTAAATTAAAGCACTTAGAAAAACTTAAGAAATGTTCAGAATTTAAATTTCGAATATCAGGCTTGCTCACACGAAGTAAATAAGCCAGAGTTTCATAACCAAGGTAATGATATTTTCAAAATTGTAACAAATTTTCCCCAAAAGAGCTTTAATACTGTACTTTATCAGATATTTTCTCAATGCAAAAGGATATTTATCTTTATAATGGAAACTATAATATTTTTCTAGTAAGCATTTCCCATCTCAAAATTGCTTTGTGATTCCGTCTCGTTTATGTATTTCTTATTCTATTATTATTCTATTTTATTATTTTTATTCTCTCCTATTATCTATATCTTATTCTTCCTAAAATTTTGAAACGTATTTTGAAGGTATCCTGTGTAAATAATATAGTTATAATTGAAACTTTAATTCCATTAGAGCTCAGACAACATTATTCACATAATTAAAAATTTTATTATTTACTGCTTGGCATTAGCATTTCAACTCGTTTATTTAAATAATTCTGAAATATTTGCAAGCACATTTCTTATAAATGATTATTCAAAAAGCATAGTTAAGGCAAGCAAAGTCTTCAAAAAAAACGTTATTTTGAAATCGGAGTTTCATCAAAAATAAAGAATATCAAATGTTCAAAGCATAGTAATAAGAGCGTGCATCGTTTTTTTAACTTCTCAAAAGAATACTCTTGTTTATTTTTGTTTATAAATATTTGCAATGATAAAACTTAGTATTGTTAAAAGAATTTATTATTAGAAAGTACTCCTTACTATAAATTAGACATATATGCCAGTAATTTGATATTTGGATTATTTAAGTATGGAGTAACTATAATGCCTGAAAATAAAAGTCAAAACATAACATAAGTTAATATATAAATTTTGAAAATTAAAGATTAATAAGTATAAAAAGGAAATTATTTTTATTTTTACTAAAAATACATGTTATATAAAATGTATTTCTACCCTCAAGCAAGATGGGAGCAAACGAATTTTCGTACGATTTTCTTTGGTACATTAATTAAAATTTCCTTCTTTGATCAACAATGAAGAAATAAAGTTTATTCACATCAGTCATTTAATATTTGTACAAATCAGTCATTTAATGTTTGTTTTCACTTATGTGCAAAATAACAGAAATAAAATGGAACTTGTGCGTCTTCTAGTTAAATGGTCTTTTAAAATATTAGCTTTGATAATTAATTTTCATCATAATATTCTTTCTTTAAGTAGATACATGGTGAATCATAAATATGCTTTATTTCATTCATTTCATTTACAATAGAAAAATGAATAACATCAATATCAAACTTCATAAAGGGAAGAATTCAATGATTTATTTTAAAAATTAATTGCAAAACTAAGATTTCTTTTATTGAAAGTTACATTTTAATTCCTTATTCCAATGAACTATATTAATGTTAATTCTCAAGTTTATGGTGTATATCTTTTTAAACCAGAATTAATAAATTTTCTCTGGATGAAATATTTCTCTTTAGAAAAGAAAGCAAAATTCTACCTGAAGACGCGACTCAAGCATAAAGCTCAGTTTTCTGTTGCATGATTAAAGCAGCAGAATTATAAACACGTTTCTTGAGCTTATCTGATGGTAAATTGTAATTTGTCATTCGTCTGAGAGTGCTTGAAATTTGCCCGAATAGAAATAAATATAATTACATAAAGACAGCTGTATTAAGTAGGATTTATTACAAGAAAAGTGAATTTTTGCATAAAAAAAAAGGAAAATAGGTCATCTTATGTTTATCGCTTCGTTTCCTTTATGAAGAGATATAAATATTTTACAATGATTCTATAGTAAACATTATACAATGATTGAATTAAAGGCTTCATTTAAATTAGTAAATGAAAAAGGAAATTTCTTTAATAATAGACTTTTTCAAACTTTCCGCCTTGCTACAACTTCATTTCGCATATAGATGTTTATGAACAAACGGATAACTGCATTAAATTATAAATAAAAATGCATTATTTGTAAAACATTTTTGGTCCATCCAAATGTTTCTTTTTAAATATTTGAAACTTTCTAAGAATTCTAATACTTTTTATACTTTTGAAATGACCTTCTAAACACCATCAGTACCTAATCTTCAAAACAGTACTCATTTTGGAACGTTCCTTTTATTTATTACAATAATATATTTTAACTTACGAATATACAATGAGGTCAATTTATTATTATTTAAATTGACGTAACAAATGAGTAATTAATTTTTAATGTCAACATTTAAAGCAAAATAAAAAGAAAAATTTGCAAATGTGGCAAATATATTATTGAATTTGTAAATATTCATATTATGGATTGTGTTCTTTATCTTAAAATGGATTCAATTTCCTTTTTAATTTTCAAGAAATTCTTCTTCAGTGCAAGGAAAAAATTCATGCTGTTTTAATTTATGATAGCAGCTATTTACTATATATGTATAAAATATTGAACTGAAACTTTTAAGAAATATTTATAAACTGAATTATTTAAACATTTAATATATCGGTTACATTTTATGAAATTTTTTATAAGACGTTTATTAAAAAGCGCACATATAGGGTTTCATTTTTAAAATTTAACTATGTGAATGTACAGCTTTGGAATTTCAAAATGTTGTGAAGGTTATGAAAGTTTTAATTTTAAAGTTATGAAACAAAATTTTCGAACTACAAAAAAAAGAATTCGTATTTTTATCTTTTTGATTCATAATTTGTTCTTGGTCAATCTATAATTATAGATAATTGTTCGACAATTTTAAATTTTATGGATTCATTCTATTTATAATATAATTTTATGACGTTAAGATAATTTAGACGAGTCGCTGAATTCAACCATCATTAAGTAACAGCTGTAAAATGTTGGAAGTATAGTTTGCCGCCTTAGGCACAAAAGGTTTTCAGAATGCATGCGACATTCGACGTATGATATAATTTATTTAATGTACTGATGTGCAGTACATTCATTTATAGAGGCTAGGTGATGCATACATTCTTCTAGCAAGATTATGGTTTTCGAAAAGTAATTAGATTCCATTTTTGCAGCATTTTCTATAGTAAATATTATACAATGACTAGCAAGTTTTCATAAACTCAAAAAAGCATTGAAGATCCAAAAATTTAATAAAAACAAATGGATAGTCCTTTCCACAGCTTAAAAAGAATATCGTATAAAAATTACTATTAGCCGTAACTGTTGGAATTGATCACTTGCCATACTGATCACATATTAATAGTTTTTATCATGTTTCTATCGCATTTTGTTTCTCTCATAAAGTATCAACCTGATACTTTTCAATAAGTTCTTCTTTAACTTTCATTATTGTGTTTGATCAACATATTCATATGTTTGAATTCTTTTTATTTGCTCGTATAAAAAGTACAAAAAAAAACTGTTGTAATCATCAAAAAATTCGAGGTGATTCGAAACTTTGACCAATCTACAAGATTCAGAATTCACATTTTTGGAATTATCTCAATCAGTCTTTGAACAAAATAGTTCAAAAACATTTTGAACTAAAGATGACATTTCGTATGTGGTCTTCACATCAAAATTGTAGTTTCAATTAA
Source organism: Argiope bruennichi (assembly GCF_947563725.1). Taxonomy (NCBI): domain Eukaryota; kingdom Metazoa; phylum Arthropoda; class Arachnida; order Araneae; family Araneidae; genus Argiope; species Argiope bruennichi. The sequence continues at coordinate 49,617,645 of NC_079151.1, forward strand.
ATTATGAATGAAATTCATTTAGAAGAAGTCAGTCTGTCCGGTATTAATATCGGAGAACAATGAAACACTATTACTGCGAAATGTAAAGAACTAGAATAATAAATTAGATAGACATATAAAGCATTCCAAATTCAAATTATTTTCAAATTCTGAATCAAATATGTAAAAATGTTTGGCAGTCAATACTTTCACATGCATGCAAACACAAATAACTCAAAATCACAATGATTTAAATAAATGAAATTTGGTACATGATTTTTGCAGTTACAATTGCAGATGCATGACAGATTTTGGTATTGATCGGTGGAAAATGATGTTCTAAGTACACATTCGATTTTCAGATACATATGTATTAACCGCATGGATTTATTGAAATTGCAATGATTTAAATAAATGAAATTTGGTGTGTGCTTTATAACTAAAATTGCAGATGTATGTTAAATTTTGGTATTAATTGGTGGAAAATGACGTGCAAAATACATATTCTATTTACTGGTACCTATTTAATAATTGGATTTCGAGGATGGATTGCCAAAATATTTCACCAAACATCGTACGCTGGATTCACGAAGAAGATGCATATTTCAAAACTCTTTTTTTCCATTGCCATGCAAGATATTTTAGGCCTTATTCAAGATTAACAATTTTATTCTCCTGCTAGTTTGAAATAAAAATATTTTGGATCACCTTACTTTCACGAAATAAAACCACTTAAGATGTTAATTAGTAATAATCAATATAATAATAAAAAACTAATTAATTTCATATTAAAAATCTTCAAATATATGTTTTAAAAACAAATATTTATATTCTGATTAATTTCAAAACTCACATTTCGGAAATATCGTAACTCTTTTCAGGGCCATGGAAGCATGTTTCCCACCTAATTATTCAATAGTTGCATGAAATTATGTTGGTTGATATAGTTGATTTTTCAATTAGACATAAACTTATGTTTCAACTCTTTCCTTATCTCACATAAAATTGTGCATATTTATTCGTTACTTAATTATTAATTAATTTAATTAATTGATTAATCAAATTAAATTTATCTAATAAACTAAATGAATAATCTTTCTTAAGCCAATCTTAATCGTAAAAATATTTTAATATATCATGACTAGAAAAAAATGACCTTTTAAAGCATTAAATCAGCATTGAACAATTATTTTTCTTTCACTTAGTTTTGAGACAAAAAAAAAATGAATTTATATTTTCACTGAATATATATATATATATATAATATATAAATGTTATTTCATAAGACTTTTTTCAGAAGAAAAAAAGTCGGTGAAAGAGAAACCTTGATTGTTTTGAAATTTCCAGGAATATCACTTAAAAAAAATCGTTATTATTGTCAGCACTTGAAAAATATGTAATCTTAGGAGCCATTGTCATCAAATGCTATTTTTAAAACAGTGAAAAACAAGAAGATGAAGAAGAAATTGGCCCAGCAGTCAAAGTTTCCACAAGAAGCTTCTAATTAGAATAAGCATTTACTTAAACAAAGAAAAGAAAGAAAACAAATAGAATAAAAGAGAAAATAATCATTGACAAAATTTCTTGTGTCTGTTTAAAAAGACTGAACAGATGAAAAGCTAATTTTGAAGAAACTATTTTTAGTTTTTATGCTATGGGTAATGTCAAAATAAATGGTTAGATTTTAAAATGATATTTCGGTTTTTCATTCTCATTCAGTTAAGTTCACTGACAGATATCTTTGATAAAACAGAATTTTAAAAAAATGTTGGTCATAGCTGAAATTATTGAAGAAAACACATTTTTCAACGAATATCATAAAAAGTTTCCAGACTTTTTGTCTGCTGATAGTTGATAAAGATTTTCGACATTTCCTAAAATGTAAAAATGTTCTAAAAGTACGAATTATTTTGCAAATTTATAGAAATAATTCTTAAGTTAAAATGAAACAAATAAGAAATCTGAATTTCCTCATTTTTCTCTCTATAATGGACATTTATATACGCAGATCAGCAGATAAATATCATATAGTATCTAGAAATTTAAAATTATTTAGTAATTTATATTTCATATTTTTGCAAAATAGTTATTTATAGTTAGAAATGCTTTTTTTATGGTTGAAAATGTTCAGCAGTAATTATTTCAACACCAAAATCGTGTCTTCTTAGAAAAATAAAATTTTAAGCATTTCCAAAATTATGCTTTTCTACATAATATAGGATTTGAAATAATAATTAAATTATTTTTAGACGTAATTAAAAACTATTTATACAGTTATCATTAATAAAAATGACTCAATAAGCTTTCATGTTAAATGTTTGACATTTTAAAAAATATCGCTAAGTTATGAACTAGAAATAACTGGAAATATATCTACAAATAGCACACACACACACATCTGATAACTCAATTCAAGAGCAAGAATAAAATACTAACTCTTCTGAAAGTTCTACCGATTCATTGGTAATTGAAAGCATAAGTTCTATATTTGACAGATTCGTATATATGTGACATTAATCGACTTAATGGATACTAGTATTCCCCTGATAAATCCCGTATACCTATAAATAAAAATGAAAAATTTGTATGTATATCTGGCAATTGTTTAGCTGTGGCAGGGATAAAAAGAATATGAGTTCCTGTTTCGACTTCATTATATGATAATGATTTTTCGTGAAATGAAGGAGTACCTAACAGTTCTCGATAATGCAATTTTATTTGTAAAGGAGGCGATGAAGCTTTCCCTTATTTCCGTTATTTAAATTTTCTTATTAAAATTATGATCAAAAATAAAATTGTCATTAAATGTGTATAAAATAGAATTTTTTTGTATGTTTCTTTATAGAAATTCTAGTTGGAAGAATATTATTTTTTTAATGCGCGTATCTGACTGAATTTTATTCATTTATTTAAAATTCTTATTGCAAAAGAGTTAATCACCTGAAAAATATTCATATAGCGAGAATTTATGGTATGTTTTTAAAAATAATAAAAATAGTAATAATAAAAAAGAAAATTTAAAAATAATCTGTACCAAATTTGTGTTGTTCGTATAAAAATGAACACTTAAAAAAAGATTTTATTTTTATATTTCTTAACATATATTAGCTAATTAAAAGCTAGAAAATCAATAAGTTGAACATTGATTCAAATTATTTGCAGCATGAAATAAAGCTATATATTTAATTCAAAATTTAAGTGATGAATAATTAAATTTCTTTCTTTCATAAATAAAGAATTTTATGACTTTCAAATAAACGAGAAATGATCAATTTCTTCATGAAAATAAATTAATTTTAATGTACAATAAACATTCACCTGTAATTATTCAATACTTTATTACCTGTCATTATTTATTATTCTCTTTCTATATTTATGAAATACTAACATAAATAAAAGCCACTCCTAATATAAAAATTAAATATAAATACTGATCCTTGATTATTTAAAGTAAATCTACTTAAATTTCAATTATAATGCTGTCAAGTTATAATATATTGAAATACATAATTTTATCGCCCTTATTTAGACCAAGTTTTAATGCTGCACATTGAAACTTTGAAATCAAATTAATGAAAATACCTTAATATCAAATTCTATCTAGCATAAATGAAGTCATATAATTATTACTCAACGTAAAACCCTTTTTTATTTACAAAGAATAATTTTTATGAACGAATAATTAAAATTATTCATGGATAGGCAGCTATTAATTACAATACTTTTACTTCATTTCCATCTTTTAAATATCGAATCAATAAAATCAGTTCTCGTATAAATTTAATCTTGACTGCTCTATTTCATAAGTCTAATTTCATATTCCAGTAAAACAGGTTACAAATTATTTCAGTTTAAATAATTAGAATAAATTCATAAACTTCATAAAAAACTTTCAATACCAATAAAAAAAATTCAATACCAATAAAAGATTACATCATGATTAAAAACTTTTAACATTTATTGGCGCAAAATCACCGATATTTCCGATTCCATTAATAATAAAGGGGGATAGAGTGACCTAGATTAATAAATTTGGTTAAAATATACTTTGGAAGGTGCAAATGTGCTCCTCGGAATACTTTGGTAAGATTTATTTAGAATGTTTTAAATTAACCCTTTAAAGGACAATATTTTTCTAGTCATATTATGTTTAAATACTTTTAGGCTAGAAAATAGAATAAGAAAAGGGATTCATTTAGCTTATTAAATAAATTTAATTCGATTAATTAATTAATTTGGTTAATTAATAATTAAGTAACAAATCAAGACTCATCATTTTGTCTGAGATAAAGAACTGAAGCCTCTAAGTTTCTGACTTACAAAAAAAATTTGTCAGAACTTATGCCAACCTACATAATTTCATACAAAGATTGATAAATTTGGTGAGAAGCATACTTCTCACCAAATAAGGGTCAAAGAAATTTTACGATTTATTATATTCCTAAAAGCAATTTTTGCATCATTTAAAAAAAATTAAAAATTCTTTTAAATGGTATCTATCTAATTGCTGGGTAATTTGTTTCTAAATTTTGAAAAAATAGTTTTTAAAAATCATATTTTTAAATCTTTCATTTATGACTAAAAGTTTATATTTTTAACCATATATTTCATTGTTGTAATAAATTTCAAACTCTAAATACTTAATTACCTGGTTTGCTTCTAAAGTCAAAAGGAGTAAAGAATAAATTTAATATTTCAGCGGTATCTACGAGGTATATGGGAATTAAAATACTGTACCGCGAATGACAGAGCACTGTATTTCAAATTTAGATTACTGGAATATTTATGTTTTTAGTAACAGTAACCATGAGACTCAGTTCCATTAAGAACTTGATCCTATCAGTAAGTTTAATTGACTCATTAATGGAACAGTGCATTCTATTATTGGGTAAATTAAATTTCTGTAAATTAAACTTAAACTAAATTGATTTTTGTTTAACAAGTAAATTAATATAGTATCCAATATATGTGTTATTTTTTTGTTTACAATTACTTTTCCGGGGAAATCATAAATATCCAATTTGTGTATCAATAAATGAAAATTAAGTAAAAGCACTATTTCTGGATAACCAGATGGTTACCAAAGGCGGCTAGTATGAAAATAATTTGAGGAATCGGAAAACAATACATTGCTTTTACCTTAAGATTCCTCAGAATCGATGGTCATCAAAATATATAATTTGTAATACGTCATACATAATTCTAGCGAAATATTATAAGCAAAATACTTCACTTTTTTAATATCTGGCCTTTTTAAAATGCAAAACAAAGATAATTATTTTGCTTATATTTCCAACTACATGTAAATCGTTTTGCACAGCATTACTCCCATATATGAGAAATGGGTGAAAATGTGCCATATCATTTACCGCTGAATATCAAACTTTGCCAAATAACAGCTTTTAAAGATTTTGGCTGCTGTACTTTTCAATCTAAAGAAAAAAACAAATAAGAACTTAATCCTTCTCCACCAGAAAAGCCAGTTAAAATATTTGTATTTTATTTCTTTTAAATAAAAAAATAGAGAGGAAAGTTCAATAATCGTGGTTTTGTCTTCTAGATGAAAGAGCATAAGCAACTACAGAAAGAGAGCAAAAAATATTCAGTCGCCAATGGCCCAAAATTATGCTTTTTTCCTTGACAGAAAGTTCGGCATGCTACGAATGCGATATCTGAAACAGTCGTGATGTGAATATTGAGAAAGACAGCAAGGAGACTGATATAAGTGGAATACTGTGAAAGAAATGGAGTCGAGGTAGAATGAAGAATAGAGGAGGTGAAAATGTATACAATTCTGCATTTCAAAGCAGCAAATCGTATTTCATTTAGCTCATAAGTGTCTGAGTTGCTAGGACAATGAAACTGAGTTCTGAGTATGATATTTGATCACACAAATAACTTGACGCCTAACCAAAAATATATGATATTTCAGATAAATAAAGCGGAATTTCGTAACATCCATAAAATAGAAATTTTCTAAAAGTTTAACTATTACAAAATATTCATATTGTGATCTCAATTTTTTTTGGATGCAAAAATTAAATTAGCTGAATGATATATGGAATATAATTATTTTTCTTTTCCTTTAGTATTATAAAAAAATATTTTTTCACAAAATTCTTTGAACCTGAACAGTTATGAATAAGTTTTCATGAAAAGAAAAAAAAATATTTCTAATCTCATCGCTGGACGCATATAATTAAATATATTTTAAACGTAAAAATAAAAATTTATTAAAAAAATGTGATACCATGAATTATTTGTAATAAAACATATGATGCATAACACTTAATAAAATAATTCTTTTCAAACTAAAATAAAATGATTCCCAATATTCAACAGAAAAAATTATCATAACCATCAACCTCTTCTTGAAATAGACACCTTACATAATCAAAATGTTTCGTGAATTCTAAATTTACTGAATTACATCTCTTCAAGTGGCAGACTGATATAAATCTTTTGACCCCAAAAATCATCAAGATTGAGTTTTTCATTTTTCAGTAAACCACAAGCGTTTCATTTTAAACTCTGCTCCGAATGCATTTTTCCTATTAATTTTAATTAAATAAAGTGTTTTGTCTCCTAAAGTGTCAGAGATTGTATTTTATTTTAAATTATCATCTTGTTCGCATTTCTGAAATTTTAGAAATAGTATGGAGAGAGTATGAATATTTTTAAAAATTGTATATATTTTTATTTTGGAAGAGAAATATATCACCATTAATTTGATCGTTTTAAAAAAATGTAAAAATTGCTTCAATCTACTATAATAGACTATGTTAGCGTTATAGTTAATGTAATAAATTCTCTCTTGTAAAATTACTGATTATTTGGAGCTCTGATTCTTTCTGAATGCTTTGATAAAACCTCAATTTTTATTTCACTTAATTATATTTGAATTTTAATATTACAATTGCAGAATATTTTAAAATTCTTGGAAACTTCTCTTATAGAATGAATATTATTGTTTAAACTAAGAAACAAATGAAGAAAAGTTTAGTTTTAAATCCTCAATATATGTATTTTTTAATTATTTTATTTTTTAATCATGTGGTTATAACAGATTTTATGCATTTTAAAGTCTTTAGATGCAATCAGATAAAGTTCAAGACAAGACAATTGTTAAATTTATTCATTTATTTGTTTCCTTTCTAAACATACATTAATCTCGTACTGATTTACTAGAAATTAAAATATTTAATTGTCAATAAAACTTGTAGAGCTAAAATTTAATACAAATTTTCAAAAATCAATAAATATTCGCTATTTATTATAATCTTTTACTTTGATTCACTTAAAAGAATGAAAATTGATCGAAAATTATTATTAGTCTTATTTATAAGTTCAATTGATATGTCTTGATTTAATTTTCTACATTACAAGTTCCTTTCCTATTGATTCAAACGTTATCAGAGGAGTTTAATTATATATTAAAAAATCTAAATCTGCAGTTTAATTTTTATTTTCTTTAAATATATATTATCTGTAATATTTTCATATCGCATTGAATTTTCGCGTCCCATACAGATTTTTTCTTTATTATGTATTCTTGAGAAACAGCAAAGTATTTTTAGAAATTTTAAAAAATTATTTTCAAAAGTTAGAGATAAATTTACCTGACGAATCCCAGTGTTTTTCTTTTTTTTCAAATCCTTTGAAAAAACGATTTGAAATGTTTTTCACTTTTTTTACTTTTGAAATCTAATGTATAATAATCCCTAAAATGTACTTTAATATAATACGGGTTTCCATTTAGTGTATATCTATCTTCAAAGATGTGCTTTATATTTTTCACATTATTTTATAATGATGCGTCTCTAGATGCGGTTTATATATGCAACGTTTCTTAGACGAAAATAATGACACTAAATATCTTTAAGGGTTGCATAAAATGCATTTATATGTGTTTAAGACCAAAATCTATTCTCCTCCTATATGTTTTAGTTTGATGATATTTCCATTACTTAGGTTTTTATCAACTTATTATTCTTTGCCCTACTATCTTCAAAATGTTCAGTATTATTGTTTAGATTTAAAATTTCAAATAATTCAAGAGAATTTTTGATATTTTATCCAGGTGCATTTAAGGTGCATGATGCATGGGGAGATAATAGAATTTCGAAGTAAGAGTTTGTTTTATTAATTTGCCTGACAACGGTAGAATGTCCTTGCACAGCAATATATAGTAATTATTTGAAGAAAAATGCTAAAACTAATGTCTTATTAGTTAATTAGATAAATATAAATAAGTGCATATACCTCATACAAATATTTAATATACATGCATAATGTCCCAAAATATGAAACAAACATTTATTTCCTTCAATATTGTAATTAGGAATATATTTCTAAATCGCAAAGTTTTATCAAATAAGGTACCCAAATGTATGAAATTACTTTAATTTTTGCAAAAGGGAAAACATATTTTTAAAAATAAATTTTTATTTTGTGTCTTTAGTGGAAAAGTGCCAATAAATAAAATATTTTTCTTACACTCTACTATATGTTGTCAGATTCTCGAATAAGAATTTTTATTGAATACCGGTAACCTTAAAAATGCCCAATCATCATATTAAAATTTATTATATCATTTTCTCATATTTCAAATAAAATTAGAAAGAACATTAAGAGTTCGATATTGTTGACTATTACTTCAACATTTACATTTAATTTATTTTTTAATAATTTTTGCAGTAAATCCAATGTATTGTTGCAAATAATTTATTCACTGATTATCTGAAAGGCAACAATTATAATCAATTCTTTGCAATTCTATGAAAAAATATTCATTCTCAATCATTATTTTCTGGTGTAATATATCAAAAAGCATTTAAAATAGAAAAAGATTTTAGGGATAATTACTTTTCATCGTTCTTTTCAAATCTATGAGCATATTTTTCAGGCCATAAGCCATTTGTCTTTAATTTGATATAACAAGTAAAAATAAAGAGTAATAAACTCGGGCAATGATTAGTTTGTATCATCTATTACATAAGGAATTATATGTTTTTAAATCGCCTTCGATTAAATCAAAATGAAACATCAATAAAGAGGCAATTTGACGTTTAATCAAAAATATTATCGATTTTTATAACACATTAAAATATTTAATTTAAAAATCATAAAAATATTTTTAATTCAATAAATATTTTTTTCAATAAATTAATAATTTTAATACAGTTTAGGTTTTTAATTTTGTTTCTCCATTATGATTAATAAAATGCAATATTTTATTTATATTTTTGTTGATTTGAAACTAAGTGTGGTTATACTCAATTATAAATAGCAGCTTGATACAACTATATTTCCTTCATCAGCTATTGCACTGAAACTTTAAATATCATTACATCAGAAATTTTTAGAATATATTTTAGAATATACAATTAATGAACAAAAACTATTATTTATTTGAAAAAAATATTTGGAAGGCTATAATTCATCTAATTTATTAAATTAGAGGACATAAGAAAGTTATATTTAGTTTTGTAAAATATAAATTTCGCAACTAAACTTTGACATTATTTTTTTCTTGTATTCCATTGCTACTTTCATGCAAATTGGAGAATTCCTTCATTAGATAAAAACTCTTAGTCTGATATCGATAATAGAATGTAAAGGACGTTAAAACAAGTTTTTATCAAAGGTGACCATCGGATCAGTTGTTCCTGCATTTTATCATGCATGGTCACATTTGGAGTGTTGAGACGATATAATTTGAATTTCTAAATTCTGATTTAAAATGCCTATTTATTTTAAAATTGTTCGTCTTAATATTATTCACTTTGCTCATGTGGTTCAATCTGAAATATTATGTTGTGATATCTAATATTCCAGAGTGTTATTGTGAAATACCATAGTTAAAGTTTGTTTCATCTTTAAATATTGCGAATCAGCATATTAATTTTTAATTAATACAATTAATAATATATAAGCTTGAAACATTAATTTTCATAAACATCAACTCATTATTTTATTTTTATGATGAAAAATATTTTCGAGCAATCTATTTCTTTATTTCAAAAAATGTGAATATTTATTTTTCTTTGCATCCTGTTTTTTTGCAATCAAATCTCACTTCGACAATGTGTTTGAGAGATTTGACCTTTTCCTCAGAATGATTTGTGCTGCTTTTAGTAAACACAAAAGTTTCTGAAAATAAAATACTGAAATATTTTTAAAATTTCAAAGATATTTTACTTGAAAACCAGATCAAATGTAGCTACTGTCGTCACATACTTAAATCTTTTATTTTATTTTCACCCACTATGTCCAAAGGAAGTACAGAAAAAAATACATAAAAAAGTTGCTTGAAAATAAAGCTTTCGTAAAAAAAAAAAAAAAAAAAAAAGACTTGAAAGAATAAAAGATTTGTTGATCTTAAAAAATAGAGAGGAAATAAAAAGAAAAAAAAATGACTATTGGCAAAATAGCTTGTTTTCGCGTAAAAAGAATGCACAGTTGAAAAAGCGTCCCTTAGTCAAATCCTTTTTAGAATTCTTTTATATCTGGCTTTGTTAACCTTAGTGTTTAGGTTCTAGTATGTTGTTTTTCTCTTTGTTTTATTGTTGTAGTAGGTTCACGTTATGCGGTTTTTGAAGGAAAGGAATTATAAATAAAAGTTGTTGGCATCTCTGTGATTACAGAAGGATTTTTTTTTTCATTGACAGTCTAGAAATGTTTTCGCTGTTTTTCTTCTAATAAGTAGAACTTAGTGATTAGGGGTACAAACAATGCAAACATCTTTCTTTAAGTTTCATTTAGTTTATAAATTAAGTATTTAATACTTCAGAAGAATCTGAAAAAATAATTATGGTTCGAATTTTGCTCAATATCATAAAAATTCAGAAATGAATAGTGATGATTTTTAGAGAAGGAAAAACACCTTCATTACTTTTACATGATTCATTTCTTCGCTTATTTTATAAATATTTACATTTAGAAAAATAATCTTAAAAATAATTGTTGTTGAAGCATCATACTCTTTTTGGAATAACAATTTCAAACATTTTTTGTAAAAGAAATGCTATCCAATTAAATTCCTTATATCAAACATCTATTTCCTCAATTTTGAAATGATAAATATTGCATATAATTTTAAAATGCAAAAATATGTATATTTAGAAATTATTTGCGAAAAATATGTTACCTTATCACAATCATTAAAGAAAACTTCTAATTATTAAATTTTCATCAGAGGAGTGTATTTTGTTAGCAGTATTAATTTAAAGAGGAAAAGGGAAGCAAATAAAATTTAAATGCTAATTTATTATAAAACGGTTTAAAAAAACAATCGGTTTGAGTTTTAAGCTATTATATTTTTATTCATCGGTTGAAGAATCTTTAAATTAAATAAGAAGAAAACATACTTTCATCTAAATTGAAATACTATTTAAAGTTACTGAAATAATTTAGATAGATTAGAAAGATAAGATTTCAAAATTTTTGAAAAACACTTGAAAGTATGAATTCAACTTCAGTACTTATAATAAAACATATAGCAATAACTATATGGATGTTAGAATTATGTTAAGGAAAATAAAGCTTCAGGTGTTTTATATGAGATGCTTATACCTAGAAATTTTAATTTTTATTCTTCTTAAATATATTTATAATTCCGAAAAATAAATATTTAATATTTTAAATTAAGAATTTTGTAAATTTCTGTGCTTGAAAAAGAGAGAATTCAACAACATATAAGTATAAAAATGCAGTATTAAAGATTATGCAAAATTCTTAAATCGATTGCAACTTTTAATTTTTTATGAAACATGGTACTCATCAGATTTCATTTCATCATGAACATGGAATCATGTGTGCCAAGAACATGCCATTCTAAAAACTCTTAAATATTATTTAATTTATTATATATATCTTTATATCTATAGAAATAGTAAAACATTTAAAATATTTTTTACTAAAAATATTTATACATACATATTCTAAATGACCATATGTCGGCATATTTAAAATTATTTATCCAATGAAAAATATTATTTCTCAATTTCTCTCTGCAATTAAATAAAACAGGTGATTAAAATTCTTTGTCTGTAAGAAATCAGTTGTAATATTTCAGAATTTTTGGTTTTCTATTTTTATATAAGCCCGCATTTTAATTTTAAAAATTTTAGTCATAAAAGTAAACATTCGATTTCTTTTCATCATCAAAAGAAACCAAAACTGCCTTTTATTTATATTTTAGCTATGATTTATCCACATTTGCTTATTTAAGTTATTCAATGACTCTTTGGAAATCTTCGATTCTTTAAACGCTTTTTGAAATAGGCAAGTAATTTTCAAAAGCTTTTTAGCATTTTCACATAAACAAGGATATCTATTACAGTGGGTGAAAAATGTTTCTTACTTCTTAAAGAAATTATTCAATTTATTTTCCAGTATTTAAAATATCTCATTTAAAGTTTCAAACTGATTTTTTATTTTATCTGGAAATTTTCAGTAATTAAATTGTTGATGATCGCAGCAGATACCCATATGTAGAAATATATCGAACCAAATATATTTGTCCAATAAAAGAGTTATTGTAAAATTATCTGAGATTCTGCTTAAAAAAAGAGTTTTGATTTAAGACAGACAAAACTAAATACTTTACAACTCAATTACACCAACTTTCCGTTTTCAAATATTGCACCAATAAACTAAGTTTTTAATGTATTTTAAATGTATCTAAAATATATTTTAATGTATCTAATATATTTAAATACATCTAAATGTATTTTAGATTTTATATTTTAGGAAATATTTATTAAAACTCGAATAATTAAATGAAGTGCGTTCCAGAGCAGTAAAACGAAACATTAATTGCATTATTGAATTGTAATAAGCATTTACAGACTTCATTTTTAAATCTTTTATTTCAATGGAAATTCAAATAATAATGTTTTTCAACAGTTTGTTCAATTCTATCAGAAGGTCTCAAAATTTTGTGATGAGGACCAGTATCATTTTAATGGAAGTGAAAGAAAAAAAATGAAGGGAATGAGCTCACCAGTAGCGAAGAAATTTAGTTTTGTAACAAAAAAAAAATCTATATATATATCTTTTACGTTAGTATTAAGTTCGGAAACTATATTTTTCAAACTATATTTGAAAAGAATTTTTTTTTTCAAATAAAAATACCATCGACACCAAAAAGTTCCTATTTTCGTATATTCAAGAAGAATATCAAGCTCGCGTTTTATTCTTCAAATATCGTCAAGAACTGAGCAGGAGATATAGGGAGAAATACAAAAAAGATGATATCTATATCATAAAACATATTTCTGTAAAAGCAATAGAGGAATAAAGTAGAACTGGTGTTTCTTTCCAATGAAAAATCATTTGAATGATTGATATTAATTTGCTAAGTTTTACCAATTCAGAGAAGGAAATAAAAAAGGAAACATGAAATACAAAATTATGTTGAAGAGAAAACGTACTGAGTAAGTAATTATAATAAGTGCTTTTATTTGTAAAAATTATTTTTACTCAAATAAAATGTACAGACCAATGTATTTTTTTAATATTTCTGCCAATTATCTCGATAAAATCATTTTCTTTTCTGAAAATTAAATGACTCAAAAAATACATCTGGGTACGGATGTAAAGCTGTTTTTGTAAAAGCATCAATATGGAATATGAAGACATCTAATAATATCTTAACAAAATTAAATCCGGATCAAAATAATATTGTATTGTCAGTTTTGCGCTGCTATGGTTATAAATAACTCATATCCATTTTTGAAATACTTATAGATGCAAAATAACAATTCATTATTATCATGTTAGTAAAACATCAGGTATCCCAATTGAATTTAAATTTTATTAATTTTTTTAACATTTTGGATATTTTTGCTTAATATTACAGTTTCTGCAGTGAAATTTTTAATGCTTCATGAAAGGAAATAATTTTTATAATTATCAGGCTGTTCTTTACCAAAATTCTAATTTCTAAATTGCATCATATCACAACAATTTCATAGTTTTCATGCATTTTATATAATTTTATCTCTAATTATTCACTGTCCTCTATCATAAAGGTACTGTGCGTTGATGCTATGTACTCTTCTAAATATTTTATTTTATATTATTACTGTTACTAAATTTTTTGCATTTTTATTGTTGCAATTGGAGAGAAATCAGTTATTATAATAATTATTATTATTCGTTCTTTCCTCTAAAACTGAAATCCCATATTCGAAATAGTTTATAAATAAAATGTATTTGTCTATACAGGAATCTTCAATTTAGGGACCACATTTATTATTTTATGTTAATTCGCAATTTAACAATCAAAGAGTTTAATTTAAATGAATATCAAAATTTAAGAAGTTTATATCTGAAATAATTTAAACAACTCATTTTACAATTAAAATTATTCAAACATAAAAGAAACATATAATTTTAATTATAGTTTAAAATCTTAGAATTAAGTTTTTAATCAGTCATTAAAAATTTATTTCTAAAAAAAAGAAAAATAATTTTATTCCAATCTCAATTTTAAAATCAGAAGCTTTTTGATCACGCTCCAAAGATTTTAAATCATCTGTTTATTGAGACAGCATAGCTTCGTGATCCGGAAGGTAATAAAAGTTAGAAATGTGTGCACGTAATTACCGTTTAGTGCATTTAGTTCCACCTTTTTTTTATTACATAAGTTGAACTCAAATAATAGAAATTGAGATAAAAATAACAACCATCGTAAGAAATATCTTTTCCAATTACTGATACGATTTCTGGTTACTTTCTTTCTTTCTTATGCCATAATGATGTTATTAAAGATAATAAGATGGTCATTACTTAGTATCTGAGTTTATATCTCAAGGAATATACGATGAAAAGAAATCAAGATATTATTTCGGAAATATTAATGTCAATTGTGATTATAAATTTGGGAAAGGAAAAAATTAAGCATTGCAATTTTCCGTATTCACAATCACGATTTATCTCCTCGTTTTTATTATTTTTTTTCTATCTATATACTTGTATTACAGACATAGCAAAAGATAAAAACTTTATTAATCAAATAATCTATTTATTGATAAGTTGCACATATTTATGAAATAAAAATGTCTTTTATTTGTAGACTTGCATTTTGTTCATAATAAATAAAGCCCAGTGATTTTTTTTCGTAATAGAGGAGATCAAGGTAGAATAATTTGGTTTAAATTCCTATTATTCAAATTTCACTGACTTAAAGATAATTCTGGAGATCCACACTGCTAGATACCAAACATTCGCATAATGAAGCTGTTGCTACCATTTTCTTGTTTGTTAGATGATGCTCTTGCTTTTTGACCGACCTGTTGTAATTTTCAAGGTTAGAGACGTCAGATCTCTCTGAGTGGCCGAGATTATATTTGGTTATTCTCTGTTATGCATGACTATCTTAAACAGGTTTTACAATCAATATTTATTTAATCTTAATCGATACAATGTAAGAAACAGTCATTCTTGTAATATACGCAAAGTATAATAATTTACCTCAAAAACTGAATGAATTATAAATGATCACTTATTAGCTTCGTCTTCTTGTTTTGCTCTCGCCTATATATTGGAATATCTTATATTCAAGAAATAGCTTCTTTATTATGTTATGGTAGACGGAATTATAACTTTTTCTTCAAATTTAAGACACACTCATAAAAATCCAAGCAAGAGATCATAAATTGCTTTCGTTGAGTTTTACCATATGCAAATCTCTCAGATTTTATTCTGCTGAGACATAGTTTAAAACATAAATATTTCCCTATTTTTATATTTTAATTAGAGAAGAGTATAAATTCATGAATATAAATACACAATGTTTATTTAATGTTATTTAGAAGTTTAAATATTGGCGTCTTTCAACTGTAATCTGAAAGACCTTTTAGAAATTTTGAGAAAACTTGAGCTATTTTTCAATTTTAATTTTCTTATTTATTTATTTAGAATATGTATGCATATCACTAATTTTTATATATTATTACTTACATTTGGTATTCTTAAAGTGTTTTTTTTATTTTTCCATTTTAATTTCATTTTAGTTTTACACTCTCGAATACGAAGCATAGAGAAATAGTTCTAATTGTCAAAATATTTGAACTTGAAATTTCGACGAATATCCAAGTTTTAGACCTCTTTTAGTTATAAGAACACATTTTTTTAGCAATATGATTGTCTATCTTCTTTCGTACACAATAATTCAAAAATGCCTGTGTACACAATAATTCAAAAATGCCTGTGTACACAATAATTCAAAAATGCTTTG
Source organism: Argiope bruennichi (assembly GCF_947563725.1). Lineage (NCBI taxonomy): Eukaryota > Metazoa > Arthropoda > Arachnida > Araneae > Araneidae > Argiope > Argiope bruennichi. Next base: position 49,633,870 of record NC_079151.1, read on the forward strand.
AACTGGTAAGATGAAACTTGGTATATGAACTTTAAAATGCATGGTAGATTTCTGTCAAGTTATGGGCGAATCTACATACAGCTTACCGAGCAGAAATAAATATTTTTAAATACATATGTTTATTAATATTGTTAAATAAAATTTTATGAAACTGGAATATAAAGAATTTGATAAATGTGTGTTGATTATAGAAAAAAAAAAGTGAAGTAAAAAAATGTATCTTAAATAAAAGGTGGCTCCTATTACTTATATTTTAAAAAAGTTAACTTATAATATTTCACCCTTTTATCTGTATACTCACTAATCACTATAGTAGCAGTCAACTTTTTTATGAGATTAAAATAAAAAAACATGTTTTATTAAAAGATTAATAGTACCAGTTCCTTTAAAATATTTTTTATATAAAGTATATTTGGAGACTCAAATTAAATATTTTATTGAAAAAATGTCAATACTCTTTACTTTTTAAAATGGATTCTATGAAGAGATCAGAGATTATTTTTCTGTAACGAGAAACTCTTTATAAAAAATAAAATATATATATATATATATATATATTTAAAAATGTAGCCTCTTAAAAATAAGAAATAGCAGATTTTAAGAAATGTAGCAAAAACAAACTCAGCTTTTAGCTGTACTATCATCTTACACGACAATAACCATTTTTTTAAGTCAATTATTATTTCAACAATTCATTTTTTCTATATTTCCACTTCTTCAATTCAACAAATCTTTTATTTTCAGAGTATATATTTGTAAAATACTTTTCTAAAGAAATCTCATTTCTCGATCCCCAAACAACAACAAAAACTGTGTTGTGTAAAGGTGAGAAACAGAGATAATTGCTTTATATTATAGAAGCTACCGCCGCCTTCAATAAAGTAATCAGGTGACATTTTGATATGATTGTGGCTACTTTTTATGATGACGATATTGAGCAGTTGAGTGTCTGGCATAAAAAGCAAACAGGAATTTCAGGTGTTCTAATTTTTAGTATTAATAATGATAAGCTCTTTTTTAATGCAGTTTAAAGCTAAATATATTTAGTTGGCATTTCAGTCGGGCATTGGCTTTAACTTAGGATCATGAAACTCTTTGGCAAGCCTCTGATATAACGCGTAAATCGCCCTCGCATCTGCATACGTTTCTACAATCGCCACTAATCCAGATTGAACTGTCTCAAAATAAAAATATTAAGACTTTGATTGAAGATTTAGAATTAGGCGATATATCTCCAACCATATTGCTTAGGAAAATGTGTGAATTTTTAAACCACGCATACGAATTCTTTTAAAGAATATGCGGATAAAGCGATTACCATTTGCAAATATTGTTTTGGCTGCTAGCTCAGAAAGTCTCAGCAAATTGGTGGAGACTGGGGACAAAATTATTAAATTTTCTCCAAATTCTCTGGATTCTGTTTCTGACAGACCTTCGGCTACCGGTCTGTCAATAAGAAGGGTAAATATTTAATCAAAATTATATAGATAGATAAGATTTGTATTTTAGATTACTTTAGTCGGGATCAAATTGCTTTCGGCGAGGCCATAACGCAGACTTTCACTGCGTTCTAAAGCTGGTGTTGAAAAGCGGGCTGGATGGCAATGGCGAATTATACATCATGAGCATAAGGAGAAGGAAAAACATCGTTTACGCCGCCATATGATTCCACCGATGCTATGAGGGGAGAAAGAAATGATAATGATGTAATGCCAAACGCTATCCACAATAGCAAAATGCATTTGTTTTTTACTCAAGAAAAGCAAATGCATTTCTTTTACGATTTTCAAGACCCAGTTTTGGAAAGATAATTCAAGTCGGAAATCAAATCCTTTAAATTTTGTTTAGTTTCCAGAATTAGAACTTAATTATAGAAAGTAAAATTGCCAAACAATCTTTAAAAAATGGGAATAGTTTTACTTCCTAATTTGTTCACTGTTTTGGAAAAACATTTTATTTTTCAGAATGAAATATAAGATTGCATTCACATTTCATTTATCCATATATTCAGACTCGAAACCTGAATAAAAAATTTCAACAGATCCACAATTCTAACTATAGCTTTCTGTTAATTAAAGATATTCTGACTAAAATATTTACGAAAGCTTTAAAAATAAATATATTTCCCTGCTTAAATTTTTCAATATATTGCTTTCACAAAATTCAAAAGAAAGTATGTAGACTTAAAAAATATCCTCAATAGCAATAAAAAAATTGTTCGACTTAATCATGCCTTATATAATTAGCATTTAAAGTAAGAAAAATGCAATTAAACATTTATAATAGTAAATTAAATTTAGTTAAATTAAAACGCACTTTTTAAATGGATCTGCAATTTCTTTTCTAATTATAGATTTTAAATTACATAATTTAAGCATTATGATTTGCAAGAATTTTGCACTGTAATCTTGAAGTAAAAAAGGTCTTGTGCAAAGTAAATTGAAAGCATGTCTGTTACAAATATGCTGGAATTGAGACTATTTTTTAAAATATTAATATAATCCGAGTTATATAATATATAATGAATTTCAAATTTATTAGTTAAATTTAAACATTTTTCTTACTTAATAAAAACTTTTATATAATGTTGCATAATTTGATTTGTTCAGTTTTGAAACCATTTATTTAAAAAAGGAAAATTAATTCTTATTTCAAATGTTTGAATATTAAGATTATATTTTGTTTTCCGCAATATTTCTTTGATTTTTTCTGAGCAATTAAGAATTATTTCTTAAATTTGCGATGTTCTGAATTGAAATAATAGTTTAGTTTTACTACCATTTTATTTCCAGTTAATGAATGTTAAAAGAAGATTAATAATCTTCAAAGAATATAATATCCAATTTTCATCAATCTAAGCCTAATTAGACTCTATGACTGATTCATTAATTTGCTTAAATAATCGTAAGAATACATATAAATATAATATTTTGGTTAATTTTAATACGTATATTCAATATTTCTGCGATATATATTCCCATATTTATATTTTAATTGGATACAGTATATGTAACATTCATTTAATTTTTATTACGTTAAAGTCTCAAAAAGAAAAAAATATATATATTATAATTCCATATTAATTATTAAGTTTATTTAATCAGTGTCTTATATTTCGCCATGCATGAGCCATGTTGTATAAAAATACAAAAAAATATATAGATGTTGTCTTGAATTTTCTGTAGATGAGCAATCAAAAATTCAGACTTGTAATGTTATGTATATTATATGAGATGATAAAAACGATAAAATAGCAAACACAAACAAATTTCTTCGTCAGAAAAAAGAAAACTGTTTGACATGTTAGCATATCTCGATGTAAACTTATTTTCCTGGAAAAATTCTTACAGAGGGAATATTGTAGATTCGATCGATTTTCGGTATTAATTTTTATTCATTTCATTTGTAAGTTCACAATTTTGTTATGAATGCTTACTTTAATTTTGCTTAATTTTTGATTTATATATGTAGATTTATAGATATTTAGATTTATATATATAATTTATAAGTTAAAAATATTTAATTTTAACATTTTTAATTATTATATAAGGAAACTATAAAGAAAAAAAATTAACGTTTTATTGCATAAAACTACAAGAAAGTGTTTTTTAACTAAACTAATTTATTTCTGGTAAAATGAAAAATTTAAAGACTCGTTCCCTTTAAAATGCAACTAACTAAAAATAATATAAAATAAAATAAATAAAAAATATTCAGATTTTACAGCTATTCATTGCATTTTAATTTTTTGAAATTGCATCACATTTAGTTTCTTTTAGAATTATATTTCTTCCTTCATACATGTGATTAAAATAAATCGATTTCTTTCTACTTTTAAAACTGAACTTTGTCGGGTTTTTCTAGCACTTCACGTTTTATTTTTTGTTTAATTTAGTTATTTTTTTATTGTGTACTCTCCACCTATACCATTCCTCCTGCCAATTCTTTTAATATTCACATCACGGTATATAAGATGTAACATTCTCAGCACGTCGAACTTTCTGCCTGGAAAAGGTATAATTTTTGAGTCACGATTTTTTTTCTCTTAGTCACACTCTTGCTGCTTCTTCTTAGCTTGTAGTAGATTGAGCGACTGTTTGTGGAACTTACTCGATTTATTTATTTAGTTTTCCATGTTTGTAGAAACGGATACTTTTTTTTTCATTTTTTTTCCTTGAATTTTGAGGATCCACTGAGTCAATAATGTGCGATCACTCTGGTATATTGAATTATGTTAACAGAGTAAAGACTATAAATTTTGCTTTTCTAGGTGATTCTACAGATTGTTTGTATTCAATAAGAAATACAAAAATCATTGTAACTGATAGAGAACAGTTGGAAACATTGGATTTTCAGAATGCATTCCAGAGACACTAAATTTTTCTCATCTTCATCTCAAAACGAGAAAATAGTTCAGAAGCAAAATTGTATATATCTGTACAGAATATTAAGCAAAAAAAAAAGCATTAAGCTTCATAAATATATTGTCACGAGTTCATAAAATAGGACTGTTTAATGATTAAAATAATAATCATTTTCCATATATTTATCTGATGTGTCGATTTAGAGCAAGATAGCAATAATCTTAAAAGGCAAATATTACAGCATTAAAAAGAGACTGCCGATTTTCCATGGCCGAATGGTCATAGCTCCGGTCTCATAATCAAGAGATCGTAAATTTGAATCCTACGAGAGACAATGAGATTCACAATTTGTGTAAATATTTAATTCTTTGATTTTATGTCTTCCTTTATTTTATGTTCCAGCAGATTCTGGGCCTTTCTTTAGTTTACCGTAACTTGTAGCACCGGCAGTTACAATTACTATACGGGAAAACATTTCTTTAAATACTTAAAAATTGTCCTAAATAAAATTAAAGAGGAATATAATTTTATTATCAATAGTAACAAAGATATTTTGGACTTTCTAAAAGATAACAATATTAATAAGCTTAATACTTATGATTTTGAAAATTTATACACTAATCTACCTCATGAAAAGTTAATAGATGTCTGTACTGATATATATGAGGAATATTTAAATAGAGATATTATTACAAAAACTAATTGGTTAGAGTTATGTAAATTTAATATTAAAGAAAACTATGTTTTTAACGGAATAAATTTTTATAAACAAGAAAAAGGAATTCCAATGGGAACAGCTTTTTCAAGTGCGTTAGCCAATATTTTCCTACATTATTATGAAAAAGAAATAATTAAACTTAACTTAATAATAGGCTGGAGATATATTGATGACTTAATTTTGTTAAATGTGGATAATCCTAATGATATTATTAATTGTTACCCAAAAGAATTAGTTTTAACTCAAACAAACGAAAATCAACTTAAAGCTAATTATTTAGATTTAAATATAGAAATTAATAATGGAAAAACTTTGATAGGTATTTATGATAAAAGGGATGAATTTAACTTTAAAATAATTAAACTTAGTAACTACCATTCTAATTTAAACTCTAAAATTTTCAAAAATTTGATATTTTCACAATTTAACAGGATTAAAATAAATTGCAATAATAAAAGCTCTTATATTTTAGCAACAAACAATCTCATTAAAAATTTAACTATTAACGAATTTCCCAAAAACTTTTGCAATATAGAAGTTTTGATAAGAGAGGGTCTGTTTGATTTCTGACTTCCTCCGGTTTGTTAGCTTTGAGTTTTAATTCAATAGATGGCGCTTCAAGTTTGATGACGATGCATTAGGACGAAACCTAGTAGGCGGATATAGCTTTAAACGTGGAAAAATTAAATTTTAGTTTAGTTTAACGAAATGCATCTACAATAGTACGTTTTTAACCTCAAGTAGTTTTTCTTCAGAATTGTACTTTCAATTTGTAAGTATTTTGCCTTGTGTTTATATTACTTTTTGGTTCTATTTTCATGTATTTTGTGGTTTGATTTGATGTGGTCTTATTTGGATTGTTTGTTTGTTTTTTGCTAGTGTTTTTACTTGTTTTAATCTTGTGATACTAATTTATCTCCAAAAACCTCAATTTTCTGGGATTTTTGGGTCACGAGGGGTCAGTTTGTTGGACGAAAGTCAGACCCCTCACAGAAAAAATCCCTGGTTTGAATACTTGCCTGAGGGCGACCCTTGAGAAAGTCTTCGGGCCGGATTCATTTAATCTTTCTTTTTGATTCTTTGGCTGTTAACTTAATATTTATTTCTAATTTTGGTTAAGTTCATTTGTGTTTTAGTTGTAGCAGCATTAGCGCTCTCTAAATACAATGTATATTTTATATTTTATTATATAGATTCAGAAAAATTATATAGGTGTTTTTGCACATTGTTTATTTGTGGATTGATAGTTTCTTATACTAAATTCGATAGATTTAAGTCATTGCATATCTTAGTTATCGCGTTTACATGTTTCTGATGGTACAGACCGACAGAAGGTCAACTTCTTGTTGGATTTGGCTTAAAATAGGTGTCTACATTACAAATGTTAAATCTGTGTACTGAATTTTATATATCTGGCATTCTTCATTCTCTAATCGTCGTTCTAATTTATATTATTTCGTTCATCATCGTTCTAATTTATATGAAATCTGTCTGTCTGGCCTGAATCCAAATAGACAGACTTCCTCTAAAAGGATTTTGCTCAGATTGAAATCTACACATTTGATTTAAAGCCTGTGTATTGAATTTCACCCGTCCTTAAATTTTTTTTTATTGTAGTTGACAGACATTTTCCAAAAATGTGCTTTTTGATCTCATGAAAGTCTAAAACAAGGAAATTCATTAAAATCCCGAATACAAATATCTGACGATTACTATACGCTTTCTGTACTTTGTAAAGGAAAAAGTAAAAATGTTTTCAATACCTTCTTTTTGATATAGAACAACAAAAATCTTTCAAATGAAGAATTATATATATATATATATATATATATATATATATATATATATATATATATATATATATATATATATATATATATATATATATATATATATATATATATATATATATATATATATATATATATATATATATATTTGCTTGTTTCTTCATTTCTTTTTTAAAACTGACTGAAATATTGATTAAAAAAAGTAAGCTATTTTTCTTTAAAAATCACTAATATTTTCGAATTTTAAGATCTTTCGTTTATTTTTCTTTTGCCTTATGCAAATAAGGAAATAAATTATACATTTACAAATGAGAAAAAATTCTGCACATTCACATTGATGGAATATATCAACTTTACATCAAACATGACGTTAATGTCATAAGAAAAACATGATATTGATGAAAATACTTATTAATTAAACATTAGCTACCATTATCATAAAAAAGTATTTCTTATTACCCTTCCAAAATATAATATATATTAATCAGTAAAATATTGAACTGTTATATACATTTAATTGAAATCTAACTAGAACCATTTGACATAAAAGAAATTTGCGTTTTTCTAACTGTTATGATAGAAAACAGCTTTCTATGCGGGTGGAAGTCATCTGAATCTGCTGATCAGATCCAATACATTTTTGAATGGAAATGGAAGAAGAAATAAATCAGCAGAGCACATAAAAACCGTAGAAATTACATTTTGGCTAAAAAAAAATCGCTGCTTAGATCGAATTTATAGTAACTTTAGTGATCAGTTTCAAATTTGCTTTGTGCGGAGTCTCATTTTCATAGAAGAATATGATCGATATCAAGGCATTTCCACTTCTGTATGTAGTTAAGAATAAAGTTAAACTTGTATTTCATTCAACGAGATTTGTCAGCCATTGGCATTTGAAGTAGAAGCGAAGGACTGCATGGAAGGATTACATGGAGGGACTGAAATAAATTCTGTGAACATAAGTAAAAAAATAAACAGATAAGAGTTCGAAGGTAGCATACATAGAGTGATTTTTTTGTTACCAACAATAAAAGAAAATACAGAACAGTACTTGGTATGAAAATGTATTTCTTGAAACAAATAAATATAAATTTTTTTATATCGCATAAAGACTTTTGTATTTACAAACTTTTATTCATATGACTTCTGCAACTAAACTGACTTTGTTAACTAAAGGATATATTTAATTAATGTAAAACATGTAAGAAATGTGTATATTTATATTAATGCATATGCATTTTCCTTGAATTTTTTAATTGATGCTATGTTTTTGTTTGTAAGGATCGATTTTTTAATGCGGGTTATATAATAAATTTCTTTAAAATGTTGTAAGCAGTTGTAAAATATTTATACAAAAATCTAATAATACAGAAAAAATACACTAATAAAGAAGCATGAAAATTATTTTATTATCTAACTAAAAATGCAAAAAACACGTGTAAAATTCTGAATAAATAATTTCGAACGATATACTGAATTTATAAGTTGTGATATTTGAGACCAGCTGTGATTGGAATGCTCATGTAATGTCACTAGAGAAAAAATATGCAAACTTTTCCTTCAAAAATGCTATTATCAAATAGTTAAAAGAAAAATATTAAAAAATTATTCATTCATTCAAGAATTCTTTCAGCTTGATTAATTTATTCAGCAACTTTTTGAATAAATTTCATTCAAGATGACGTAGCGCAAAGAAACACTTACCTCACAATGCGTCACTTAGAATATTTATTAACTCCAAATCACTTTTTATTACATAAAATGTACAGTATAAAATGCTAATAACAGCAATAAATTGTCTTTATTTTTATTTAAGCAAGGCAAAATACTTTCCTTTACAAATCTCTTCCAGAAAGATGCACTCACATTTGAAGTTAAATTCTCTGAATTCCATAGAAATAATTTCATTAAAATTTTTCAATAAATCAGAAAAATAAAAAAATTATAGAAAGAGATCATAAAAGTCCTTAATATTTCCGTGTTTTTTCTAAGAATTATTTCTGTTTCAAATGTAATAGATTTTTTTTTCTATTTCTTTCATCTAAATCTTGAAATTGTGCATTTTGATAACATACCAAAACTTAAACAACAATTTCAAATGTCTAATAATATGACTTAATTAAGATAATTCTAATTAAGATAATTCATTATTAAAATCTGCAAAATAAATCTTTCTGAATTAATAAATTATTTACTTTAATATTTTAAGTTGTTAAAGAAAACCACACTTTTGAACTTGAGAAAAAAAAACTGATTGATTTAATCACGCCTCATATAATTCGAATAGAAACAAAGAAAATAATGTAATTAAAGCTTTGAAATGCATCATAACATTCAAAAATATATAACATCGAATAGAGTTAGGATTTCTGTTCTTTGGTTTTAGATTGAATAATTTTAAATCAATGAGTTGAATTTTTTTTTCACTTTAATCTTAATTTATAAAATTCATTTGAAAAAGGAACTAAATTATTACTGCATGCAAATTACTTAAAGGGGTATTAGAATTAAGAATTTTACTTTAAATATTAAGAAATCTGGACTCAGATAGAGATAAACGCATAAAATTTAAATTTCATTACTTAAATTTACCGTTTTCATAACATTCTTCTCAAAAATGTTTCACACAAAATTCTTGCATAAGCCGATTTATCAAGCTCAAGTATTTAAATAGAAAAGAGCAATTCTTGCTATACAAGTTTTAATGTTAAAATTGTATTCATACATTTAATTTAATATTTCTCCAAAGTAAAATATGTCTGACATTTATTAAATATTAAAAGTTCCAAGCAAATTAAGGAATACTTTTGAAGTAACTGCCTACTGAAACAGAATTAATCTACTTTTTATATAATTCAGTTGCTTTCCATTAATATTTATGTAAAAATGAGATAAATAATTTTAAAGAAATAACTTTCATATTATTTTAAATAATTCGATTTTATAAAATGTCCCGTATGTATTTTTAATTATCTGTTAACACCAAAATGTTGTTTAATTGCTTCAATATTTAAGACGTGTTTGTGTCAGAAATATGTTCATGTTTATATTCTATTGTGAAACAAAATATGCGACATTAAATTGTTTTTATAATGTATTTTTTATTTTCTTTAAGAAAAGAGAAACTAAAAAAGTATTCTTTTGTATTTAGAAGTTATAGTAATACGTTTCATATCTTGCATTCAAATGCCATGTTATTTATAATTCCATGAAATATAGAATGTGGATTTGAATTTTTTTGTGTCTGAAATGACATTAAAATCAAGAGTTAGAAAATATATTGTTATAATATAAAGGTATAAAAGCGATTTAGACACAATTTATACGTTGAATGATGAAAAATAGAGTTGCAGCTGAAAGTAATATTTTTTATTAAACTCAGTATTTTCGAATCATATATAAATAATTAGCATGAATTCACGAGAAAAAATAAAGCGTGAATTCTCGCCAAATCAACTAAGTTCAATATAATAAAGGTGGTAAATATATAAATTAAGCTAATTCTTTGTAACTTTTCTGACAACAAGGCAAAGTCAAGGTTAGAAGAAAATCAAAAGTTTTGTAATAAAATCAATGATTCATTAATATTTGCTATTTAATATTTTGTTCAAAATATCAAAGGATCATCTTTTCGAAACTCTATATTACATTCGTATTTATAATCTTTGCATATTTACTTCGAAAACAACTTTAACTTTGCATATTTAATTCGCATTTTTATTGTCATCCATTTTTTTGTCTCAAAACATGTATAATTTAAAATGAGTCTAAATTAAATGAATGTGAATATCAACAGAATATATGGGGATATATGAGAAGGGAAATATGGAAATGAAACTGACATTAAGTAATCTAAAAATTCATACTTTAACTGCATGAAAAATCATACTTTCACTTCATCAAAAATCATTAACTTCAGAAAAATCTTACTTTCAAAAATTGAATACTTAGATGTTTTGAACGAAAAATATGCAGTGTTTATGGTTAAATTTTATTTAATTAAATTTAGAAACAAGTTTGAAAGTTATTTTAAAGAATTATTGTAAAGAAAGAATTATTTGTATTAGAACTTAAATTTTTGCTTACTCCTCCGAAAACAATTTCACATTTGCCTGTTTACGAATTCAAACATTCATGGGAATTTCATCCTTAACTGAGGAAAACAATTTCTTTTTTCACCTCTATGACGTTATTTTAAGCTTAATGGCTCAACATTACTTCATAGCTTAGTAAAAGTAAATGAATTAAGCTTAAAGTTTCCAAGACTGAAGATGCATTATTGTTCGATGGCAAAATGCTGCATTAATTCTCTTAAAAATTTTCTCTCCGGATAAGCAAGAGAATAAGAAAATTTCTGCTGGTTAAAAATGCTCCTATTTGCCTTGTCATGCATAATAACACCCACGCTTAAAATGCATTTTATAATTTTTTTCTTACAAATCTGTCACCAAAGTATCGTTCTTAAAAGTTTTACTTATTGAATTAAGGGATGATATTACGACAGAGCTCAAATGAAGTACTTTTGGCTTTTAGGAGGGCACTTAAGAATGCGCTCTTACGCAATTTATTTTGATTTGAGAACTTTCGAAAGCCCACAGTTTTCTCTTCGGAATCTGTAGAATTAGCTTTTGAACATTTTATTTACAAAGAAACTAGATTATTTAAGAATAATGTTTTTACTTTGAATAGACATACGTATATGGATTATTTTTATTTGTATCATTTAATATCTAAAGTCATATAACTCACCAATCGTTTTGATCTTAAATGAATCATAGAATATCGTAAAATTTTCTTTCATATACTTTAATCCATTGAAACAAAACTTACAAACAAATTTTCAATATTATTAAAAGATAAAAAACATACCATATTGAAAAATAATTTCTCTTTCACAATATATATATATATATATATATATATATATATATATATATATATATAGAGAGAGAGAGAGAGAGAGAGAGAGAGAGAGAGAGATAGACACAACGATATAGATATAGATATTGGGCAATATATTTATATTATCGAATATCTAGATATATTGTTGAATTAACACAATTTTTAAGATGTTTTTTTTTTTGTTTCTGATTTATTTAGAATATATATATATAGAATTCTTGCATATGCTTTACTCTAAATATATATATATATATATATATATATATATTCAATTATTTCCGTTAAATGTTTTTATGAAATTCCATTCAGGTAATTTATTTTTTTCCGTAATAATAATAAAAATTTAACTTCACTTTTTTATTAAGAATGTTTTCCAGATTCTTTTCAATAAAAAGCATATAAATATATTTAAAGAAATAATTAAAACAGCATGATTTTTTATAAATCTTGCTTTACAAATAAAAAAATGAAACAAATCCAATTAATTTAAAAGCAGAAAAATGTAAAAATTAAATTTTCTAAATAATATATCTGTATACAAAATACCAAATATAATATTTTGAGAACAGTGTACTAGATGTTATTTTTTCCATAAAACGCTACATGTTATTTTTTAAGAAAGAAGAAACCTTTATCAAAAATTTTGTTCATTGCGGTTAAAAATAATTTAATTAAAATTAAAAAATATGTAAATAAAGTTAAATGTAATTAAAACTGATAAAAAAATGCAATATTTAGAGTAAAGCATATGCAAGAATTCTTCCTATAACTTTTATTTATTTTTACCTGTGCTCTTCTCGAAATTATATGTGCGTTACAGCATATGCATATTTATTGTTGAACTTCAGTTTTTTTAGTTTCTTTGCCAGGTTTTTATATATTTGTTTTAACTAAATTGAAGTTTCTAGATCTTTTCTGTCTAAAGAAATACTCCTTTCAGTAAGTTTATTGTTGTCCGTAATGATAATAATTTTTAGGAAGATAATACAGTTGTTTTTTTTTTAACTTAGGTAGAAAATTAAAAATTGAGTGATAATCTTGGAAAACAATATCTACAAAAATAAAATTTTTCACTCAACGTTTTTGATGGAAAAAAAGCAAATTTCGTCAAATTATTTAATCGAAATTAAGTTTTAAAATAAATTTAAAAGTTTAATTGATAAAACAAAATTATTGTCCCCTCAAGTGATCAGCTGGTTTGATGGGATCGATGGTTATGTTTGATTTCAGAATATAATTTCAAATATAATTTCGCTAAATTGTCTGACATTAAAGCCGTGTTATTTTAATTGTCTTACTTAAGCTTTGTCCATTCTGTACATGAAACCTTTTAATGCGCACAATCACATGATATTATAGTGCAATTAAACACCTAATTATATGTTACATATATCGTCAGAATTTCACAGTAATATAACTTTATTAAATCGTCTTGTAAATTACACAGATACTAAACAGAATTCTCTTTTTTTACCTTTCAACAATGAAAGAAAATCGCACGAATAAATATTTGATGAAGCAATGAAGATCGATTTGAAAGTCAGGTCAATTATGCTCTATATTGCACGAAACAAGGCAAAAATATATTTTCAAAATATATCAAAATTCAACAAAAACTTACACGGCAATAAATTTGCATCATTAAATAATTTTTAAATTTTTAAACGACGCAGAATTCGTCTTTGTTCAATAACATTTTCGGTTGTTATCGGCGAAATTTGGCTTAATTTTTAATCAATAAACATTCTCTCTGCGCAGATAACGAAGGCCGCGGTGGCCTGGTTGTAAGGTCTCGGTGGCGGAACAGAAGGTTTCAGGTTCGAGACCCGATTCCACCGAGGAACCATCATGTAAGCGGGTCTGGTGCACGTTAAATCGACCGAGACCAAACGTCTTCCCGTTGGTGTGATGTCTAAATTTGGGGAGGGGAGGGTATCGTCCTCGTCATCTGCCCGCGCTTCAAATTTCCAAGGTCCGTCCCAAAATATCCCTAGTGTTGCTTTTAAACGGGACGTTAATATAACTAAGCTAAACTCTGATCAGAAAATTAAATAATAATCATTATAAAAAACTTATAATTAAAAATCACGAAAAAAATTTTAATAATAATTGTTTAATAACTTTTTTGTTAAAAGAAATGATTAAACGATTTGTTTCTTATACACAAAGGTATTTATTTTGAAATTTTACTATGTTCATTTATGTATATATATATTTTACTTGGTGTATAATTCAAAAGTTGATTGAAATTTTAGGAGTAATTTTTTTTTAGTATTACAGTTTAGAATTTGCTTTGTCTTATCTCTAAAAAGAATCCAAAAATTTCAGAATTGAAAGAAACATATTTCTAAATATGACATAGTAGAAAATTATCTTATAAAAATAAAATTTTCCGAATTTGCAGTTAAGTAGGGGGAGAAATTACTAAAAATCAAAACTGTCACATTTCATTATTTATTTTAATTGACATAATTATTCCATGCATTATTTATGCGTACTTATATTTTTCTACTTATGCAAATAAACACAACAATTTTATATTCAGAAGGAAAAAAAATGTATTTATTCTTGTAAATGGGGAAAATAAATGTATTAATTTTATATAAAACTTAACGTTGAAGTTAAAAAAAACGAAGTAATAAACATTCATAAAAATATTTTTTGCTTAAACATCCATATTTCAAATCATGTAAAATATTTCTCATCTACTTGATAAATTAATAACATATTAAACAGTAGCATATTTTATCATTTTGAATTGCTGCATGAATTTGATCTAATTCTAAATATTGGGCATAATAGCAATTCACGAAAAACGATTCTAGGATTGCCATGATTACAGTCAGCTTCCTATTCGACCAGAAATTCCTTGAATCTACTGATAAAACCCTGCGCATTTTTGAATGGAAATGGAATATGAAATGATTGGTTGAGCACACAAGAATCGTAGAAATTCAATTTTGGAAAAAAAAATAATAAATTGTAAAATGCTTTGCTCTAGTCAATATTAACTTTTCTGAGCAGATTCAAACTGTATTTGTGCAGAAATTTCTTTTTAAAGAAGAATACGTTTGGCACCAAGATATTTCCACTTTTAGATATAGTCAAAAATAAAATGAAATTCACGTTTCATTCAAAGAGAATAGACAGGAATTGTACATTTGAAGTAGTCCAGATAAAGTAGTAAAATATAATTATATGGTGCAGCTAAATTGTATTTCTGGGTACACAAATAAAAAAGTATAAACATATGTGTTGTTTTCTTTTCGTGAATATAGGTTTTGCTAAGAACTGAAGAACTGAACTATAAGTTGCCCACAAAAAGTTAAAACATAAATGGGCATGAAAATATGAGAAATTATTTTTACAACAAATTGTTTAAGAAAAATATTACCTTGCTATCAATTCTTTTTGCGTAATATTTCTTACATAATTAATTATTATTTATTTTTATAATTAATTACATAATACATATTTTCCTTGAAATAATACATATTTTCCTTGAAAATTATTGAAATAAAAATGGGTGAATGATGTGAAAATTTATTTTTTGCAGCAAATTGTTAATAAAATAATATTTCCTGGCCAACAATATTTTTTTATATATAATGACATTCTGAATATAAATTTCATAGTCGAAAGTCTTATAATTATTTATTTATTTCTGAACAGGTTTTAATTCCTTTTGCGAAAAAAAAATATTCTTTTAATTAACACACATCCTATTTGTAAGAAAAGTATACATTTTTCCGACAAATCCCATACTTCAGATACATCCTGAAAAACAAGGTTTATAATTTTGTGAACAAGGGTGATTATATTCGCATACTGACCACGAATACTTTTAAAAAGTTTAGGAATAATTATACTAAATTTGTTAGTTATTCTTCAAGTACATAGCAAAAAATATCTTTTCGATGTAAATCTTCCTATATAATGTAAAAAATTATCTTTCATTCCTATATGAGTGAAAGTTAAAAGCAAATAAAAAATATGTTCTAATCTGCATAATATTAAATGCTTATAGAACTAATTTAAATATTCCGGTAAAAAAAAAACCTAAAAAAATTCAGGTGCTCACAGAAAAGAAAAACTATTTAATTAAAATATTTTTTTAATTATTGTCTTTTATTTATTTATTTTTTTTGTATATTATGGTGAAAAAATTCAAATAAAATTGAATTCCAAGCGACGTTTTTTAAGTAAATAAGTTCTAGAAAAAAATTTTGTTTTATAAAATTAAACCCGAATAAAGAAAATTTAGATAAACATGTATTGACGATATTTTATGCTCTTTTAATTTTTTTTCCTGCCTGGCATAAAACATATTTCGAATAAAAATGAATAAATTTTTTAGGACTTAAATTTTACGTGAAATTTTAGGACTTAACTGGGGAGGTGCGGTTTACGAAAGCGCATTTCATTTACAGTCAAATTAAATTTTCTAATGAATGTATTAGTATGAAAAACTGCCAATATATTTTGCAGACATTTTTCTTGATATATAGATATGTTTCAGAAATTTTTCAAAATATGTTATCATTGAAAAAAGTAAATGTGTTGGAACATACATTTTTCTTCTCAAATTACATGTTACAATAAATAATATTCTCGTAAAAACATATTACTTTTTACTTTTTAAATCATATTTATTTTTACTGTATAAGAAGGTATACAGAAGACAATATAATGAACAATTCAACAATTATATGAAAAATAAAAAAATGACAATGGGTAAAATTGACCCTTTTTTATCGGCTTGTGTGACTTTCATAACACGGTTTTCTAGGGCATTTTAAACGTACAGGTTAAGAACTAGTATAAAAATCAACCTATGAATTCTGCATATATATATATATCATGGTATATTAGTATATTTTATAAATTTTTCAAAATACATTTTCCCTAGAAAAATGAATTATGTTTGAACATGCTTATCGGAATCAGTTGAATGCGAACTTTCATCGAAAAACTCTTCTCTACAATTATCCTTATCACTAAAATCCCCTTCTGCCTCATTTAAAATTGTCTGAGGCACTACTTCATAATAGGATCAGTAAAGTGGATGCTATTTCAGGACCCAAGTTTTAGCACCATCTGTTAACCCTTGTTCATCATTGGGACACTAACAGGGAAGTGCGGTCCTGCGGAAAAGAAATAACTGAATCATTTTAAAAAGCATCCGCTGAAGACAATATAAGGTAAAATTCAAAAATTATATGAAAAATAAAAAAATTGACAATGGATAAAATTGGCCCTTTTTTATCGGCTTGTGTGACTTTCTTTGCTCGGTTTTCTAGGGCATTTTAAACATACAGTTTAAGAACTAGTACAAAAGTCAACCTATAAATTATTTATATATGTCTCTTGGTATATTATTTTATAAATTTTTGAATAAACATTATCACTAGAAAAATTAGTTATATTTGAACATACGTATCAGAATGAGTTGAATGTGAACTTTCATCGAAAAACTCTTCTGTACAATTATCCTTATCACTAAAATCCCTTTCTGCTTCGTTTAAAAGTGTCTGATGCACTGCTTCGTAATAGGATTAGTAAATTGGACTATATTTCGGGGCCCAAGTTTTAGCGCCATCTACTAAGCCTATTTTATCACTGGGACACTAACAGGGAGGGACGGTCTTAGAGACCGCGCTCAAAGAAGTAACTGAATTATTTTAAAAAGCATCTGCTGAAATCAGTTGAAAAAGTGCACGTGTATTGAAGGTCACAAAACAGGAAGCTACATATTCAATCCACTCAATTGAGCTAAAAATAGAAAAGGGGTGACTGGAAGTGCATCACTAACGGTATCACAGACCGCACGTCCTCAGTTAAGGGTTAAAATTATTTTGATGAAGAAGCTAGTAAGGCCAAGTTATTTAAAATATTTAACTGAAAATTTTAACGAGCATTAAGAAAAACGATCCGGCTCGTCACCAAAGGCGGCTAGTAATAAATAAAACAGGAGCCTTTTGAATTGCAGGATTTTAATGACCATTTAGAAGGATTTATTTTCAATGATATTTTTCTACAAGAGGATAATTCATCTTGCATAAAGTACATCAGAAATCAAAGTTTGATAAATTATTTCTGAAGTTGTTTTTAACCATTGTAGTTTAATTTTGATTGCAGAAGTTTGAAAACGTTAGTGTTAGGGGATGTCTTTCGACGTAATGCAGTCATTTACCTTAGGACCAGTTATCATTTGTTCCAAAACTACAGGGAGTAACATATGAAGAAAAGTGAATGTGTCCTGAAACGAATATAACATCCTCTATTATTTATTTCTTTGATGAATGGATATTCATTAATAATTTACAGAAAAGTATTATAAATTGATTTCCATTATTTCTTGCCTGTGACAAAGGCGGATGAAATATTATTCTTTTAAAATTCATTAGAACCATTTTTCCAGATTAGTTATATCAATAAATTAATATATTTATGCTTCAAATTATGGATGCTTTCCAATTTCATATGTTTTAAATCATCCTTTTATCTGTCTTCATAATTTTTTATTTATTTAATATGTTTATATTTTGTTCTGGACCAGCTTTGTTTCATGTATATAATTCTGGTTGATTTTATGCGGTTATTTCTGTAAAAAAATTACTTTTCTTTCAGAATTATCAACTTTACGTTTCAATCGTGTACCTTACATGGCTCTTTCTTTTTATATATATGATATTATTACTGCATTTTTCTCGCATACTTAAATGATATTTCCTTAAATTACTAAACTTTCTCTTGTTTTCACTCCGTTATTTAAATGGACCTGAAAGGTCTTGCTTTATTTTTATTGACCATGAGAAAACTTTCCTCAGGTAAAATACTAAAAAGGATTTAAAAATGGTATAAAATTACACCGAAGCAGAATATTAGGAGGAAAATATGCCTTTCATAACTACATGGCCTTGCAATTTCTATATTTAATGCTTACCATGGAACTAAACCTAGCATAAAGTTAAATCTTTAACATAAAGGTTGCGTAATATAATGTATAAACTCGAGAAGATGTAAAAAAAACAACTTTGTAACGCATTTTATGAGGCCTTGAAAGATAGAATGTGTCATAATTTAAAATGCTTAAACAACGTATAATTAAAATGTTAAGCAAATGAACTACAAAAATTATTGAAAGCACGTTACTGGAAGATTCGAGGATCGTATTTTTCTTATTGATAATTCAGTTTAATTTCAAAGTATAAATATTGTATTTGGTACATTTTTATAAAAAAACCATATGGATAAAAACATAAAATTCGTTCGAAGCATCCCTGAATACCTAATATATATAAAATATAGATTCTAATATGAAGTAACAAAAAATCAGGCTTAAAATATGCGAAGTTGAGTTTAATGAATTTCCGAAATCGTTGCAATGTTTAAAGTATCAAGAGTTTCAAATGTGTAACGAATTCTATCCAGATATTTAGGATATTAAAATATGATATTTATTGGTGTTAAGTATGAAAAGATACATTCGAAATTTTCATTTAAAAGAAACATCATTTAAAATCTTGCAAGTAAATTATTTTATAAAAAAAATTAATGGTCTGTTTCATTTTTTAAAATTAATTTATGTTATAATAAAACCTTAGCAAGAGCAGCAATTAATAATGATATAATATTTAAAGTAAAACGTATTGATTGAATTTTTTTTCCACATGAAAAAAATTTAAAAATTATATGCTTTTTAAATAGATGTATTTAATAGTTAGGATTTAAAATATATAAAATATATTCCATTTAGAATACTTTTTGTTCTAAAAAATATTATTATACTACAAAAAATCATTTTCATCCAAAATATTAAAATAATTACTGGTTCTTCCAACTACAGAAATAAAATACAGCAATGTTTTTATAGTTTTTTTTTTATATACATGCACTTTTCAGGCCTTACTCATACATTTAATACTAGGAACATGTGCTTCCTATTATTATTATTATTTAATTCTTGCTTCATTAAAATAATTTTTGAACAGTCAGGAAAATAAAAACAGTTAGAGACATTTTC
This sequence comes from Argiope bruennichi, assembly GCF_947563725.1. Classification (NCBI taxonomy): domain Eukaryota; kingdom Metazoa; phylum Arthropoda; class Arachnida; order Araneae; family Araneidae; genus Argiope; species Argiope bruennichi. Next base: position 49,653,670 of record NC_079151.1, read on the forward strand.
GTTTTCCTTGATTTTTAAAAAATACGTCTTGGAGTGAAATTATATTTGATACTCAATTTTAATGAATTAGTGTCAACACGATTCTTTAATTTTGAATTATTTAAATCAATATCTCAGAACAGAAGCAAAAAAAATTGTTTATCCTTTTAACTGAGCCAATACACACTTCTGTTTTTTTTTTTTTTTTAAATTTCCGTTTCTTAGTTTAAAGATTTTCTAAAGAAATAAAATATTAGTTTTAAATTCAACCATTAAGGTTTGGAAAAAATCTGACACAAAGGCATGTTAAAAATTAAATTAAAGAGCTCGTTTTAAGTTGCGCTTTCTTTTTTATAAAGGGGCAACTTTTTTTAAAATCATCGACTATCTTTTTTCCTCCTTTATTCAGTTTATTTTATTCATATTACTTCAATAATAAATCTTTTTTTAAATATGCATTTGTAGAATATTTTTCTTCCTAAAAATTTGCTTTCTGTGGGCGAGAGCGGATCTTGTTTTTGAGCCTTTACTCGATTTTATAAGCATCTTGTAACGGCGTAATGCTTCTTATAAAAAAAAAAGTAAAAAAAGAAAAAAAGAAAGCGCAACTGAAATCTATAATCTTTCAAGTTTTTAATGAAGTTTGTTTGAAACTCAAAAAGAATTTCGTATTTTATTAGGTAAAAATAATTGCAACATAAATAAACGAAATAAATCAACGGAAATAATATTCTACTTCAATGATAGTGACCGTAGGAAACTAATATATCACGCTTTCACCCTCTGATACATGTCAAGAATGAAAAAAAAAATATGTGTATATTTCCTTGCTAACTGATTTGAATTAATGAATTATAATTAGGGAAAATGAAAATCATCCATCCTCTGTTTATATAATTCATCATGTGCAAGCATATATTTTTAACATCTTAATACCACATCATATCACTGTTTATATAATTCCTCATGTGCAAACATATAGTTTTAACATCTTAAAACCACATCACATTTCCGTTTCTAGAGCTCACATGATCCTTATCCAGTTTAGTATAGATGTAAGTAGTCTCTCTCTCTCTCTCTCTCTCTCTCTCTCTCTCTCTATATATATATATATATATATATATATATATATATATATATATATATATATATATACTCCAAACTATTGCAGAAGGACATGCAAAAAATTAAGATATATTACATATAAATTTGACAACAATGATAAAAACAAAAATGAATAATGTAATGACCATGGTAATATGCAATATAAATAAAAAGGAAAAACTTTTTTTTTTTTTTTGTAAATCAAAATAAGGAATGCTATTTTATATGTCGAATTCAAATCTAAGCAAGAAATCAATTATATAAAACGTGGTTCCAGATTTGGATGTAAATTTATTTCATTTTTTATGATGCCTATTGTCCGTACTATTATTTATAATCTTTTTAATAATTGTTTGAGCATAACTATTGTAGCAATTTAAAAAAATCAAGTGTAGATTTTTTTTATTAGTAACATTTTACAACTGCATAATTACACTATGACTTTTCTACGATGTAATTAGGAATGTTTACAAATTCGGAGTGACTAAATTTTCAACAAAAAAAAAACCGCCAAGTGATTATATACAAGAATAACATTTTATTAATTGTTTTTCGAAAGTTATTTTACATGAGTATATCAATTTTTAAAATATTAATTATTGTGAATTATTAGTTATTAATAAGAATTATTAATTAATTCGCAACACTTCATTGTTATATTTTACAGCACTTCATTAATTGTCATATTTTACAATACTTCATAAATTAGTATTCTAGCACCATATATAAAGATATATTAGTAAGCATTTATGCAAATAAATTAAATTTCTTTCACTGTAAAATAGTAAAACTTAAATACTATAGATATTGGAATTTCAATAAAGTTTAATAATTTACGTATAATTTGTATTACTGTTGTAATAGTTGTATAACATGTAATTCTAATGAATAAATTTTGTTAAAAAAAAAGTAAGATTATGTACCAAAGCCTCAATTTATTTTACCCTTCAAAATGGCGGGATTCTTTAAAAGCAAGTATTCAACTAATCTCAGTAAATTGTTTGTTACATTTTAATAATATCAAAAAAATTTAGAGTGAAGCCCTATTTTATATTTCAAAAAGAAATCCTACAAAATTCATAATTTAAAATAGAAAATTTTACTTAATTTAAGTTCCTAGACAAAGATATATTCTGCACGGTCTAAACAAATATAGGGGTTCCGGAAAGAAACAAGAAACTCTCACAGACGGGAGTTTTAATTATCGATATGTATCCTTCTGTTATGTACAAAAAGCATAGATGAATAGATTCTGTTATCACCAATAATCGTTAGTTAAGAAGAGGCCTGCATCTAATAATGGGGAAGTTAATAGTTATTTTCTCTTCCTCTTCTGAATCATATATAATTATTTAGTAGTTAATATGGTATTATTTTAATTTCTATTTGACAATGAGAGATGAATATAATTATTTCTTCCTCTTCTTTTGAATCAAAATCATTTATTCTATTGGTATCAAAAGTAATAACTGTAATATTTTAAATAGATATTATCTAGTATGTGTTTTCTTTTATATTATACAATGAATAGTGAATATTTTGCAAAGTTTAATTAACACATCAAAAGCGTTTTCAATACATATGTCGAAAACCTTTTGCATGGTTCTCGTATAATTTGATACAATGTATAATAAAGTAACAAAAATAAATTGAAATGCTATTATATTATTATCGTAGTCCAACTTCCTACTTTCTAGTATCAAATGATGATTTTATGTCTTTATATTTCATTTTTTCCTGTAGATTCATCTAAACATTTCGTTTTTGAAATATTTGTGTAGGTAGAATCAACTCTTCTAGAAATTTTTTAGGATCGGTTTGAAAATATGCATTTAAATATTTGTGCAGTTCAGGAAATAGTTTTAAAAATATATCATTCATTTTTTTTTAATTATAGACATTCTGCTTTTATTTATTTTTTTCCAAATATTATTTACATTTTTTCAATATCTTTATTTATTTATTTTTTCAAAATAGTAGATGGTTGTTTCTTAAGTGCAAAAAATTTCAATCGTGATTTTTTTTCTGATACTTATGGGATTCTTTTTATTCTCTAATATACGTACTTCGTATTTATAACTGAACAAATTACGGTTTTGAAAGAGCATATTTTTAAATTAAATTCACGTACATTCTCACTTATTATCTTTTGTTTAATGAATCGATCAATTTATTTTCTATTTCTCCTAAGGATTTGACTTTTTTATATTTATGTGGATGTATATAAACTCAACACAGCCAAACCTCAGTACCACTCCAGGTAACCATTTGATAGGAGAGCAAAGATGAATGCATATGAGAACTGTTACATCACAGTGAGCTTTGGACTTGGAAGAATCGTTGGCCGTGGATATAATCATAACTATGTATGTAGTGTATGCAGTATGGCGTTCTGAATGTAGAAATGTAAATTATTGTTTATTAGAAAAATCTAAGAAAAAAAATGTCGTTTAGTCTTATATTACATTCGCATCAAGACACTGTATTTCCATCATATTGAATTTCTCGAAAAATAAAGCGCAATATTCTACGATATAATAGGATTTTTTCTCCTGTTCCTCTTTTTGACTAATATCAATGATATTTTTGGGTTTTCATCTTTGTTTATTAATTTATTTTAATCTTCGGAGTTAAATCTTCGGACAGTTTTTTAGATCTAACAATGCGATAAATCAACAATACATGCCCATAGTGATGCATTGGATTCTGGTGATGAATCCAGATTTCTACTCCTATTTCTTAAGAATATTCAGAAGACTATGTCTAATTATTTTGAAAGGAATCAGGAATAGACCATATAACTGTTATAAAATATCTGTTATTTGACAATATTACAGTTTTACAATACATTCTTTTAATATGATTCTTGCTAGGAAAGAAATAAAATGAGATGCTATATTTTTTCTATTAACATGCTGAAAATAATTGATTTAAAAATGAACATCAACACTTCTGATTCTGATTTTTAAAACATCAGTTTAAATCCCATTTCTTCTCTAAAAAGAATATTGGTCTTAAGAAGAAACATCTGACTTCTCATCGAATAGACCACTGTTGAATTGTGGATCTTGGTTTCATATTAGAAAGATTATGGATTCCTATGTATTTTCTCAATAAATATTGGATGTGAGATCAAACTGTTGTTATTGCATGTTTCAGACAAAGTTTGATATAGATACATCCTAAAAATCTTCAATTCATATATCACTCCTTTCATATCATCAGACGAAGGATATTGAAGCAGTAAATGCTCAACAAAGGCTATAATTCAAATCATTGTAATTTTATATTTTACCTGTTATTATTACAGCATAAAATATAAAATATGATTGAAGCTCAAAAAAAATTTTTGTAAATGTAGCAGTCAGAAATAAAATAAAAGTATTTCGCAAAGAGTTTAAAGTATATAAATTGGAGAAATGAAAGAAAGGGAATTATTGCAACAACGTTTTATTTTGAATGAAATGATAACTATTTTATTTACAGTTTTATAAAATTTTCAATCTCTTATATGAAAAAATTCTAGTTCTCCACCTTTAAAAAGTAATCCATCCAGAAATAGAAGATTTATGATGGCTATTCCTTCGCTGACCATAAAAATGTTGTGAAATATTTTTGTATCATCGATCTTATACAATGTCATTATGACACATCTATCTTAATCTTCGATCTTATAAAGTCTTCCAAAAATATAAAATTTTCTGCTGTAATACGACGCAATAAAAGGCAGTTTTTAAAACAAAAAGCTTTAAAAAATAGGTTTAACGGAAAGAATTTTACAATAGCCATGTAGCAATGAATCTGCGCTATTAAGCGAATTAAATTAAAGCAGCTTCCAAAAAAGGGAATCCATCGCGAATAGTTAAATGTATGTTGCATTTGGAATGAAAATTATAATAAAATAATATTGGTATTCTTTTTCTAGAATATATTTCATGATACATAAAACATTTTAAGTGAATTAAATTAACGCATTTATAAATTCTATAAGAAGCAAGATTTTTTTTGTATTAAACGTGAAAGAAATTTGAGCAAATGTGAAAGTAGCAATATTCATGTGTTTCATTATTTATTGATATTTTTTTAAATCAATCAAATTGATGCATTTATAGATTGCGAATAAAGTTATAATTTTAAAATTAATAGAAAATAATTAAGAATAAATATAAAAACGAAGAGGTTAAATTAACTATTAAATATTTTAATAGTGGTATTTGATAAAAAAATGCATAAATCAATGAGATGATTGCTCAGAAGAACTTAAATAAATTATGAGGAATATGACGGTAAATGATGGTAATGATGAAATAGTTATTTAATTAATGATAAATTTAAACTTATGATTATGATAATTTATTTAATTAATTGTTAAAATAGAAAACTTAAATTTCCAATTCTAATTTATAATAATGATGTAAATTTCTGTACATTACAATTTATAATTTTGTCATTGTTAATTCTGAAAATTCGACGCTTCGAAAATTTTGTCAGCTTAAAATTATTAGCTTTGTTACTCTGAAACAGAATGACTGGTGATTAAATACTACTATTTGATAGAAGTAGACAACTATGTATTTCATAGTTGTCTACTTAATTAATAATTAACACTCGAATCGCCGAAAAATGTTTAACCTGTAGGAATAAAAGCTATTAGCGGGATAACAGACAGTTTAAATTTTGCTCTGAAATCAATTTCCGACACATTCTGACATTGCATTTCTGTCGAATAAGTAATCAATTTCAACGAATTTTAAAATTAAAAATTTGGAGAAAATATATATACAGTTATTAAATAAATCAAATTTAGAATTAGAAAATTATGTAAACTCCCATTATGCATATTGGATATGGAGCAAGTGATTTATTATCTAATGAGAATAAAACAAGAAATTTAAAGAATGAGGTATTTATTGAAATCTTATATTGGAAACAGTATGGCAAGTATTTTTTTCCTTGTATTCTTTATTTTATTAATACCTTGAATGCAATTAAAAACAACGAATAAAAAATGCACAACATTCAGTTTTTTATTTCTCTGTGAAATGACCTATTAGACAGCCAAAACATAATAATAAACCTTCACAATCTAATGATTTTTTATTTTCTCAAAATTTAATAAAGTACGAAAATTGTATATTTTATGAATTATGAAGAAATTTCCTTCTCAATTTCCAGATTCAAAAAATGTGGGAGATCGTAAAATATCTTAATAAAATCAGAGTATGTATTCTCTAGAAACTTAGTTTCTGGCAGAAGGAGAACTTGTAACTTATTTATTCACTCTCTGCTAATATTTATAAAAACAAAGCAATTATAAGTCTTTATATCCTAAATACAGTATCAAAATATGTTATCTATATGAATCAGCTAAAACATTTTCTTTGGTTTTAAATGCTTGCATAACTGCGTAAAACAGCGAATAACAATCCAAACATTGAAAATATTATTATGAAACATCCGATTAACATTCTAAACACTATAAATTTTGTATAAATGTTTGATAAAAATTCTAAACACTGTGAATATTCTATAAACATTCAATGAATATTTTAAACACTCTAAATATTCTGTGAGCATTGGATAAATATTTTAACCACTGTAAAGTGAAACGTTTTGAGAAAAATCTTGGATACTTTTCGCTGCCTCATTCATTTCCAAACTGAGGCAGAAATAGAAGCAAGAAATATTAAAATTTCAGATACAAATCTTGAATAAGATTTTAATAAAGCAAAATTCCTCTAAAAGACAAAAAATAACAACATCAAATATGCGATTTGACAAATGTTTAAAAATACAAGGTCGGGACAAAAAAAAAAAATAGTCTGCATAGCCATTACGTGAATGTAAGTTCTCATACACATGTTATTGACTATGGACATGACCACTTTCCAAAAGCACTTTGTCTGTCTGAATTGTCAATATTTGATTGATTTTAGTCACTTCGGAACTCTTTGCGTAGTACACAATTCAGTGTAAACTTCGCTGTAAATTAATCCTTTGTCCACTATTTTTATCAATAAGGGCAAATATTTCTGTGAATGAAGATTTATGCAGCTCACGAAAGGATAATAAGTATCTACCTAAAAAACACACTGTATAATTAAAAAAAAAGAAAAAATATTTCAGAAATTTTCTAGCAATAAATTTTTTTTCTATTGGCTATGCGAATTGAATTTTATAGAAATACTATTTTTCAACATTATGTAACTAAGCTGACCATATTAATATATTTCTTAAAAATATAAAAATATATTTAAAATTGAATATATACATAAATTTTACAGAATAATTGAATTAAAATTTTATTTAAAGAATATAAATAAAAATAATTATATATTCTTACTTTAACAATATAAATAAATGCAAAGTAAACAGCAGTTTAATTTTAGTAACCAACATTTCCTTCTCGGCTTTTATTTACAAGTAACTATATCTTTAATGATAGAAATTAGCGTTAAAAATAATTGCCTAAAGTAAAACGGTTTGTATCATATTAAAACGCGCCATTGTTGAATAGCAAAATAAAATTATTAATTTTCGTCATATAACTATGATTTTGTGAAAAAGAAATTACATCAATTAAGAGCTAATTAACATTAACTCTAAAATTTATAAAACCAAATTTTGCAATAAAACATAACAATGAGCATTTTCCGATACCAATAAAAATCTTTAAATCTCTGAAATTTTGTTAAATTTCATATATCAATATAATTTTAAAATGAGTAATACTGAATTGCTGATTTTATTAGTATTTTTTAATTCATGTTCGTATTTAAATCAAAATAACTAAAAAATTAAATTCAAAAAGTTTTTTTATAATTATCATTTTATGCACATATTTATCAAGTCAATACAATCTTTTTTTTTGGTGTATTTTGTTTTAAAAATGCTAATGATTTGTACATGCGCATACAGGGAAAAAAACATTCTGACAAGAAGTTTTTGAGTTAATGATAATTTCTTTCTTGGTACAAAATAGTTTAAAGTTTTTCAATTAAAGATATTCTCGAGATTTCTTTCCAATGGATTTCTTTATTTTATATCGTCAAATCTATGTAGGAAAAAAACTATGCGAACTATTTGGCAATCACATAAATTGGTCTTTCTTTTCTTTCTCTGTTCTTAAGTTTCTACTTAAAAAAGTACCTCAATTAAAAACAGAACCAGGAATGTAAATGGGAACTGCGTTATCTTTTTATTTTTATAAAGTAGGTTAATTGAAAGGTACTGGCTGCTTTAGATGATAATAATTCGTTTCTCGGTTTATTTTACTTAATATTTGATTTCAACGAAATACAGTTTAAATGATATATGCTTAATAAGTAAATAAGAATGACATTAAAAGAAAAATAAGAAAGATGAATTATGATTCAGAACTCAGATTTTCCATGAATTAGGTAAAATAATAAAAAAAAAGCATTCTAAATACAATTACTATATTCTATTATTTAACTAGGCAAAACAAAATTATTTTAATAATTTTATTTTAAATAAATTCAAAATATTTTCCATGATTTTGTTATTTAACTAAACTTGATTACTTTGTTTTACATTTTGTATAATTTGAAGGAACTGTGTTTTTGAATTTCATTTTTTATTCAATTCATATTTTTATTGTGTAAGCAAGAGAAAAAAATTGCATAATTTCTTTTTAATCAGAAAATTTCCCAAACATAATGTTTAATAGCTATCAAATATTAAAACATTTGATAACTATTAAACATTATTTGATAAGATTTTGAAAAGATTTGATAAGATCATAATTATTTTTATCAACAATTAAGGGTAATGTGAGCATTCATTAAATGTATCCTTCAAACTTCGATGCTGCATTTCAAATTATAGCACTAATTATGGTGAAAAGAATATAGAATATGATTATTTATTAATATTTTGTTATTCTATTCTATACAGAAAAATTCTTTAGATTTAATTATTCTGTAGATGGACAATTCAATATATATATTTTTTTAAATTTTACTTAAATTATGAATCAATTAAAAACTGCAACGCCCTAATTCTTATTTCCTGATCACGACAGAAATATTTCAATATAATAACGATTATTACTGAACATGTAAATGGAAAAAGGTATTAAATCATTAATTTAATATTGATATATAAATAATATCCTTATATATATAACGCCGGTAACACGCCGGCGTCCTGGCATGGAGGTAGCGCGTCTTCCCCCTGATATGGGCGTCCCGGATTCGAGTCCCGTTTTCGGCAGGATTGTTCTTCCGTTGTTCTATCTGTGAGATGTGTGAATGTGCCCTCCTGTAAAAGGGGGTTGTGCAAGCGAATGAATGATGCACGAGTAGCAAAGTCGTGCTCTTGGCCCTAGTTGGCGCTGCTATAAAAATAAGAGACGCTCCCCCTCCGGCTTAAATCGCTGTCTTCGTAACAGTGGGCTTGTCCGTGGCAAGTGCCATAAGAAACAACAACAACATAGATAACACGAATGAAAATTATTGGGATCGAATTTTGCAGACTTTATTATTTTCCGCGATTCAAAGCATTCTCATGAAAAGTAAAATAAATCTATAGTTTAGGAAAATGTTCTAGAGGGCTCATTAAACAATGTACATTTTCTCAATTAAATTGTTAATTAACAACTCTCAATTACAGCATAGTTTATAATTACAAGATTTGTTTCAAATTATCTCAAAGACTTGGGGTAATTTGGAACACTAATTGAATTCTAATCATAGTATTGAAGCGATTTGAAAAGAATATATTTCAAATGAAAAGAAACAACAATTTCGAGCTTACACATTTATTTTACTGAGCGTTTTCAATTATTCCAAATTAGTCCATTTATAGTATTTTTCAATAAAAATAAATTCTATTTCAAGAAATGTAGAATGCAAACTGTCATAACTATTCAATGCCTTCAGTATGGAGTAATTTATAATTATTCGATTCTCAATCTTGTTGAGAAAACTTTGGAAATGAGCCCTTAAGAAAACAGAATTTACTGAATATTATTTGATAAGAAAAAGGATGCATGCAAGATTTAGAAAGTTAGCTTAAAATGATAAGAAAAGTAATTCAATTTACTCTAACAAAATATAGTTCCAGTTTCAAGTAGTTCAGTCTCTAATTAATCTCATTTTTCCTTGATTTTTACTCTGACAGAAAAATTCTATTTAGCCATAGGATCTATTAGAAACATTTTATCTAAATTTCAGCAATTATAAACTGTCATGAACCGCTAAAGCAAATTTTAACTTAGCCAAATTAGCGATCTCCAACTCTGGCACATTCAATTGAGCACCCTGAGCTCTATCAATCCCTCAGATTGATGAATAATAGTTATTCATTCTGGCGTATTCAACAAAATCAATGTAGCTACACATATTTGTTGTAAAATCAACCATAAATGATTGGAGATGTTACTTTATGTGTCTCCACAAGCTCCGTTCTGATTGAAAAGTGTTGAAATTATCATCTTCATAATTCTTTGTCAGAATAATGATCTTTTTTCTTCCTTAAATCCGTTTTCTTATTTTCTCCTAAACTCGAAGTCATGCTGTCTAGAATAAGTATTAATATACAAGTTTTGCACGTCGTACTTATTATGTACATAGATCATGGTAGATTATTTAAAAATAGCAGCTATGTAATTATACATAAAATAATAATTAAATATTGATGGATCAATGCACTACTATGCTCATAATCAGTATCATTTCTTATTGTATTATGCATTTTTAAAATTCATAAAAAATAATGTTTTTTATTACATTAAAATGTTTTCTTCGTTCCTACGGCTAAATACTGTCAGGGGTTATTAAAAACTTCATACAGTTTCTCAGGAAATGTTTAAAATAAAAATTGGATCTTACTCATTCCTTCCATTATATCCTGCAAATCTAGGAAATATATAACTTCGCAGTTATGCTGAAAATACCAATGTGGAAAAGAAGTTAGTTGAACTTTAAAAAAAAAGCACTGAAAAAGCGAGAAAGTGATGGTCATCTTCTAGCAGTTCACTAAAGCTTCACCGATGAGTAGTTACTGCTCCCAATTACCCTAAGTAAAGTCACTCTCATATTGGCGAATTTTTCAGAATAAATACCTAATGAAATGTGAAATTAAACCTTCCAAACAAAGACGCAAAGATTTCGAATACTCATTCACAAACTTGGGTATAGCGGAGCATATATAAGAACAAACTTTATAATTAATAAATCAATTAGGAAGCATTTTTCATTGTAAAAATCATTTTTTTTCATTATTTTTTTAAATTCTAAGACAAAAAATGAAGCTGAATGAATGAATGATATATATATATATATATATATATATATATATATATATATATATATATATATATATATATATATATATATATATATATATATATATATATATTATATATATATATATATATATATATATATATATATATATATATATATATATATATATATATATATATATATATATATATATATATATATATATATATATATATATATATATATATATATATATAAGCATAACATTTTTGAAACAGTTACGTGGCGGAAGACAGAGAAGATACTTTGAATTTTGAACTTTATTTTATTCCATCCCGGGAGGGGATGATATATGTACAAGCATACGCTACGAAACACATCACAAAAAACGACACAAGAGAAGTGAGGAAAATCTAATTAAAATTTTATTCCCGTGATTATATACTGTGAAATTTTGATATTGATTTATCTTCACGTGTCGGCCCAAAAAAAGGGAATCATAGGGATCTTTTAGAAGAATTTATTTAGGTCAGCAATTTTTTATCCTTTCACTCGTAGCGTGTGAACCGCCGTCCTCTCATATTTACAAAAGCTTGTGTTGAATTAATTAAATAGAAAAAGTGGAATGGGACATTTATTCATTATAGTAAGTGATCAATGTATTAGAAATAATGTACAAATTCTTACAATCTTCAATGCACAATCTTAAAATGAGCCATTAAACAGGTTTATTTTAATGAAACCAATAACTCACTGCTTTTTCGAAATCGTGAAGTAATATTTTTAATATCTGTATATCCTTACATGGCCTTAATGGATAGTAGTATTCCCCGGATAAATTTCATCTACATACAGATGAAATAGGAAGTCGTATGTATTTCTTCGTTCATGTTGTTCACAGTTTCTAAGTAGGATAAAAACAAAAGGCAACCTCATGTATCTACGTCACTAGCAGATGAGGTCTATGATCTGTCTTTCCATGAAATGCAAGCACCGAGAAACTTGCCCCGATATATTATACTCTGCATTCCTGGAGTTCATCTTTTGAAATAACTGACGTTGAGAGAAACACTCATTTTCATTTTTGGAGCTATTATAAAAGCCAGCGTAAGAAATAATTTAAAAATTTTCCATTGAAATATCTTTTAGAAAATTATCTTGGAGAAATATTTCTATTCAAATATATTTTTCATCGAAGAGAATATTTCGACAGAAATATGATATATCATCAGCATTTGGGATATGTCTTTAACAGATTTTATTGTGTTTACTTATCACCTTACGCCGCCTATGTCTTAATTTATCATTACTCATCAGAAAGAATGACTGCTTTCAACACAATCTTAATCCTGACGAACAAAACATAAAAGAATATTCTTAATTAAAAATGAAAAAAATATTTAATTCTTAACATTAACTAATATTGGTTTGAAAATTTGTGCTTTCCAGGGCGAATAAATAAGTAGTGTTTTCTAAAAAAAACTCTTTTATTTAATATAAGAACATATAATATTTCTTTACTGAATTACTTTGGGGTAATTATTGTCTTTCTAAACGTAAAATTATCTTTTTTGTTACAAAAAAAAAATTATTCAGCACTGCCATCTTGATGATTAAATACAGGCAAACATATCATAGCAATATCTATCTTTCTTTTTCTAACTTTAAACGTGAGCAAGTGATTTTAAAATTATTATTTATAAGTTTTATATAACAACATTGGATATAAGGATAAAAAAATTTCAGAATTCCGAATCGTTTTTTGAAATTAGTCAGCAAATCTTATAATTTTTAACAAAATGATTCAAAAACAAAATCTATAAATTATTTTTTAATATCAATACTATGATGTCTCAGTATTTTATATTTTAACCTATTTATCAATTATTTACATTCAACTCATTTCATATTGAAACATCTCAAATCCAACCAATGGTTTAAGAACATTCTATTACAAAATATTGTTTTATTCACTTTGAAAAATGATGACAAAAGTTAAATTTCCTTAAAATTATGAATTTGGGGGAGGGAGGGATTCAAGCTATAGGTAAACTAAAGCTACGGATATAACTAAAGTGTTACGCTTCTTAGGTTTCTGTCATGTTTCTTCATGGAATTTCACACTCTGATTAGTTCTTTTACTTTTCGTCGTTGATTTAGAATGGTAAAATACAGCAGACATCATCCTTCTTTTTTTGAACTATATATTCGTCAAATCCTTTTGAACTATATGAACGTTGTATATTCCTTTATAGAAGATCAAACAAAAGATTTTAATGCAATGTAATATCATAAATTTTATATTTTCATATTGATTGTGCCTCATGGAATTTCAAAATTTGATTGATTCTTTTTGCTATTCGTTGTTGATTCAGAATGATAGTTTGAAGAGTAGGATCTCATTGCAGATGTCAAGATATAAAACTATTGCATATTCTCTCATATAAAATCAAGTAAAAGGCTTGAATGAAATACAATACCATAAAGCCTCCATAGTCAAAACATCTAAATTTCATAAACGAATTTTTTGTTGATAAAAAGGAAAAACACTTAGGAAAGAGAATTTGGAAATAATATTATACGTCCGAAGTTTAAATTTAAAAAAAAGTAAAATAGGAATTCATCAGGCAACTCTTTAGGATCATGTGAAATGATAACAGAATTATATATAACATTATTTTTTTTCAAAAAATGCAAAAAAACACATTTATTTTTGTATGTATTAAAACCAAGGTCATTTGGAGTCTGAAAAAACTTTTTAAAATATATTTATTATATCAAATTTATGATATAGCGACTTATGATTTTCAAGAAATATCAATTTAAAATTGTAGATTTCAAAAAAAAATTCATTGTTGTTTAATAACTTAATGCAACTCATATTTATCTCATTTACTCAAGTTTACATAGTTTCAAAAATATACTTGGAGATAAACAAAAATAGATATGAAAATCAAAATGTCACATATATATATATATATATATATATATATATATATATATATATATATAAAATGTCACATATATATATATATATATATATATATATATATTCTTTAAAAGTATCTCTTAAATATTACCTCAAATTTAATTGTATTCGTAAGTGTAAATAACTTAAATGCTTTATTCTTTAAGGGAAAAATGCAAGATTGACTTTCCTAAAACTTCTTCAAATAAATATACAATTCAACAAGAAAATTCACATTTTAAAGTGCTTCGTTTTGCCTTGTCTTGCATAATAATCTCCATTCGTTAAATGCAGACTAAATTTTTTTAACGTATCTGTCACCAAAGTATCGTTCTTAAAAGCTTTACTTATTGAATTAGTGTGTGATATAAGGAAAGATCTCAAGCGAAGCACTCTGGACTTTTAAATTCTCTTCGACACGGCACTTAAGAATGGATGCAATTTTCGCTTCAGAATCTTTTGAATTTGTATTTTAATATTTGATTTAGACTTTACTTTGCATCAGTAAGGAGCTCAGATTTTAATTTTGATTGTACATACATATATAAATGTATTATTTAGTAACATAAATGATACTGTTTACAGAGCCTTTGAAATTTGTATTTTAATATTTGATTAGATAGAAACTATATCAGTAAGGAACTCAGATTTTAATATTGATTACAAATATATGTATAAATGTGTTATTTAGTAACATAAATTATACTGTTTACCTTTTTTTATCTTAAATATGTTTGTATTGCTAAAACAGTTTAGTTTTATTTCATTTTTAAAAGGAATTTGTCATCAAGTTTCCTTTCAATACAAGTATAAAATTCGAAAATCTATTGTCCATTGAAATATACGTTTTGGTTAAATAAGATTGTATTAAATGTGCTTAAAATAGAAATTTAGTTAAGCTGATTTATTTAATCTTATAATTCAGAAGGGGAAAATAAAATATAAGTATATTTAGTTTTATAGCTTTATATTTAACTGTATGATATTATTTCAAGAAGATCAAGTGATTTGTAATTCTTTTTATTCAGACGGGACGTTTTTTGAAGAAAATAAATATTTGGTTTTAATAATAAAAATTTGTTTAAAATTATTAAAATAAAGTTGAAGATATTAATATTATTATAAATAACATACATCAAGTACGATGTACAAGGAACAAAATTTAAGAAAAAAAAATGTATAATGAAAATCAAATATATGCAAGAAAATTCGTAGTTTTAAATGATATTTGATTAAAAATTTATACATACGACTTAATTCGAAAAATCATTATACGATAGGTCAAGCATAATAATTATTTTTAATGTTTTTAATTTAAGAATTTATGCTTTATTAATTATTATTATATTTAGAAGGAAGATTTCATTTCATTGTTAATTTCAAGTATTATACTCAAATAGTATAGAAATTTAGTTATTAAGCATTTTTATTCAAACATGTCTTGTCTAAATGAGGATGTAATTTAATATTCGACTTTTTACTTAATTTTTGTGTTTAAAATTTTGAAAATGTTCAAGCTTATTTTTCTAAATTGCAATACGATGAATTATTATTTCCGTTATTTAATCACTATCTAATAGATTTTTAATTAATTTTTTTTCCAGACAGAGAGCCTACCGAGAAGTTTATGAAAACTTGATTTTGAATTCCATTTAATTTAGAATAATCAGCTGACGATTCAAGACAAAGAATTAGGTAATGATTAAAAAAATTCCTTTTAGTAGTCTAGTAAATATATGCTTAAAAATTACATGTTATAATAAAATCTATTTATATTAAGAAAGAAAATGTTTATTATGCAAATGCGCGATTTTGTTATTAAAGATGAGAATTCGTTTTAAAAAGTTCGAAGGTAGAAAAAACTGTTCTTATTCTATCAAAGAATTAAAACAGTCAAAATTTTGGAACTATAAAATACAAAATTAAAGCAAATAAAGAATTTAAACAAAAAAGTTCTGGAATTTTGATACAATAACCTCATGCAATTACTGCAGTGATTAGTAGATGAATTATTTTACAATTCCATTTATGAAATCTCTGCAACAGCCTGCAATAATAATTCATGGAATAGCCTAGCCAAACTTTTATCCAGAAATTCATTTCATATTATTAAAGAGCATAATAAAACCTTATTATGCTCGATGGGACATTTGTTTTAATTGCATGATTAAAATAAGAACGATCACTCTGGGAAAATATTCTAATATAAAGCTGTAATAACGTAAAGTACTGTTCAGTTGAAATTAACGCTCAAACCACCAAATGGCCATATTAGCAGCACAAACTGTATCCAATATATATATATATATATATATATATATATATATATATATATATATATATATATATATATATATATATATATATATATATATATATATATTCCAGATATAATCCAGATACAAGATACAAGAATTCCAGATATCAGAAAATTTAAATATTATTCATAAAATTTAGTCTCCCATATAAAAAACACATGCTGTGTTTTATAAAGGTTATAGATGAGAGATTCTTCATTAATATAACCAAATTTTATACAAATTACTCCTTATAACATTCATATATTTCTTTGTGTTTTTTTTTTAAAAAAATGCAGGGTTTTTCTTATTTTTTTCCACCAATTCTTTATTTTTGTTTAATTTAGTTATTTTTGCTCTGCATCCAGCATCTCTTATATTTCTCCAGATCGCTACCATTTTACGTATCTTTATATAAAATAATATATTATTATATAAGATACCATGTTCTTTTCTGCCTGCTGAAATATTTAGTTTGCAGCTCACATTGTGTGTTTTATTCCAGGGTCACATTTTTGTATTTCCTTCCTAGCTCATAGTAGACCAAATAACTGTTTATTGAATTTACTCTATTTATTTGCTCACTTAGTTTTATGTCTTTGGATTAATAGATATGTAGTTATTTTTAATCTGATCATGATTTGAAACAATAATGAGTATGTTAATTCATTGGATTCTAGTGATAAAATCAAATAAAACTTCTAATTTTCGTTTCTCTTCCAGATTCTAAGGTTACCCTGTATCCAGTTTGGATATACAAAGATTCACCATAATCAATAGAAAATATCAAGTTGTTTGATAACATTGATTTTTAGAGCATTTTCTGTATACTGCGCAATTTTTTTTTTTTTCATCTTAATCTCAAGCAGTCTTTAGGAATCAATTCGCATACTTGTAAAAAATAATAAGCATAGTAAATATAAAGCAGCAAGGTCATGAAATAAAAAACTGCAAATAAATTAGTTTGCGAAAATAATAATAGTTTCTTTATTTTTATATATATGAAATTTTTGCAGGACTTATTTATTTATTTCTGTTATAATAAGCAAATGCCACCCGGAGATTACACTTCATTCCCTATTTAATAAATGAATCCAACTTTAACATGAGTTATTGCAAAAGACGCCTTTAAATAGAATTAAAAATTTTAATCATGCAAAAGCCGGGTTGAAAGTATTAAAACAGTATAGTTTTAATCTTAATTACTCCCCTCAATAAATGCATACAGAAATGAGAACTCGTTTTGCACATTTTTTTATCCATTCTAAAAAAATAATATATGCCATTATTATATATCATTATATAATGCCATTATTATATATCGTTATATAATGCCATTATTATATATCGTTATATAATACCATTATTATATATCGTTATATAATGCCATTATTATATATCAATCTTATACAATGAATTTTAATCTGCTGTGCTGTGCATGAAAAGCTGAAGAGTATTTTCAATTCTGGGATTTTTTTATATAATAGCAATTAGAAAAATGAACTACAAAAAATAGACATAAAACATTGATATTTAAGGGAAAATAAAATAATAAATAATGAAAAAAATCATATTTTATTTCTTTTTTTCTTTTCTCCTAAAATAAAATATATTTCTACATAAATGTTTCTAACGCATTTAAAAACACTTCAAATAAATTTAGATTTCAAAACTTTAAGATAGAAAATATCTGAAGTTAAGTAAATGTAAATGCGAAGAGTGCTTCATTTCTTTACAACTTTAGATTTTTAGAATTTTAGACTTTTCCTTGCGATTTTATAATTTGGATTTTTTTGCAACATTATTTTGCAAAAGTTGATTAAAATGATAATAGATAAGAAAAGATAACATAAAAGTAAAATGTAAGGACAGATGCGTGATTAGATAATACTTAATGTTCAAATATAAAATATTATTCCATGAATTGCCGAAATAGAAAGCTGAAATTACTACATAACATATAAATTTCTAAATATGAAACTTTATATTCGCATTGCAAGTTCTAAAAATTCATTTTAAATCTATATGTTAATGGATAAGGGATTATGATTTCTTGAATGTCGAAGCTAGTGAGGATATTATTGAAGAGATAATACTATAATTTCATAGACAAAGAGACTATCAAAATAAGAGAATTTTTTCACTCAGAATTACTAAAAAATGAACAACAAATCAATTCTAAATTGAATAGTTGGCAATCAGTTATAAAATAATATATGAAAATAATCAATATAAATTGATTGACTAAAAATGAGACGAATTGGGGAAAGGAAATACAAGTTTAG
Organism: Argiope bruennichi; assembly: GCF_947563725.1. NCBI lineage: Eukaryota > Metazoa > Arthropoda > Arachnida > Araneae > Araneidae > Argiope > Argiope bruennichi. Next base: position 49,672,553 of record NC_079151.1, read on the forward strand.
ACACTAACATCTGCAGTAAGAAGTCTGCAGAATGCTTATGACATTGCGATTAAAAGAGAAAAGATAGAAATTCTCTTTAATAAAGAGTCATAATATTACTGCTGGGTCAATGTTTAAATTTTTTGAGAGTAAAACATTTAATTCATGTCAAAATATTTAAACTTTTTATGCTCTGAATAGATATATTTCTATGCTTCATTCCTATGCAAATCAATTTGAGATGTAATGCTGAGTGCAGATAAAGATTTGTTTTCAATTACAATATTCTAATATATTCTTCTGCAGCAAATAAAAAAAATGTATTTTGGAAGCAACAAATTGAAACCATGTGAAGGATAGGAAACAAATCCCGATGTAAATCTTGAATTCATCGATTTGATGATGTTACTTATTATTATTGATTTCAAACAATTTTTTAATTCCCTCTATTAATTTCAAAATATTAATCTGATAACCGGGTAATTAACTGATATTCAATTCGTTTAGTATTGAAATATTTCGTCATACACAATTAACAGATTAATTGAAGAAGTTTATATTTGATTGAAATATGTTTCGGCATGATTAATACTATTTGTTCTCTAATTAACTCTATGCAGAAATTAATTTCTTCTTTCTTCCGACTGAAAGCACACATGAATCAAATATTATGAATATCATAGATAACTACCTTTTTCTTTTATTCAGTGAAACCAAACATTAATATATAATATTTAATAAGTTATAATAAAACCTATTAAAAATGATGCCACCATCTAATAATACGGCACATTCTTCTTTAAAAAAATTATATATTAAAGATTAATGTTCATACAATGTTACAATGTTCATTACAACATATAAGTAAGAAAGTGCATATAACAATATTTCAGGTATTATGGTTGGTTTCAACTCCAATTACATTTAATTTACTTTACCTTTTTATAGCTTCCCCAAGCGGATACAACCTGGTTATGAGCATATGTCATGTGATGAAATCACATTTTATGCTCATGCTCGTATAAATAAAGTTTACATATCTAATCTGCATTTTTATTAAAAGTGTATATTTGCCTCAAAGCTATGTATGAATTAAGATTGGGGTAAAACTAAAAGGGGCATGAGTATTACATTAATGTGTTTAGAAGGAAACTCATATTAAAAATAAAAGAAATTCTCATACTTTGACTGATTTGTTTCCTTACTTAATTCTTGAATGAAAAACATGTAGCGTTTATGGCTTTCTTTCATTTCGTTAAATTTATAAACTAACATGGAAAGCATTTCAAAGAATAATTTAAATTACCCTTTAAAATTCAGCTTAGTTTTCTGAAACCAATTTTGAATTTTTGTTTATTTACTATTCACATATTATTAAGAACCTACATATGAATCTTATTCTTAATTGAGGTAATTTATTTCTCCTTTCATCTCTATAAGGTTATTCCAAGCTTAATAGCTCAACATTACTTCAAGCTTAGTAAGAGAAAATAAATTAAGCTTAAAGTCTCCAGGGCAGGAGATGCATTATTGTTCTAATTCCCCTAACATTTACCCACCCAAAAAACAAAATAATAAGAAAAAAATTTGCAACTTAAAAATTCTTTTACATACCTTGCAATAAGTAAGTAATAATAACTATTTTTAAAATGCATTTTAAAATTTTTGGATAAATCTGTCATCAATGCATTGTTCTTAAAAGCTTTACTTATTGAATTAGTGATTGATATTATAACACAGCTCAAGCAAAGTATTCTTAACTTTTCGTCAACATTTGGAAATGCACTCTTATTTATTTATTTATTGGAATCTCTAAAATTCGTTTTTAAATAATTGATTTAGTTAAAGACTGCATTATTGAGATTATTTTTGAATATTTCATTTAGTATTATTTATAGAATATTAAATATTCTTAAATTAATTATAGAATATTAAACATTTTTTTCTAATTTTAATTTTAATAAAATTATTATATGCATGAATTAATCTTGATTTAGTTTTTTAATAGAATGGTGGAAAATTTAATTCCATTATAAGACATCAAAATATTTAATGTTAAGTATTTTCATCACTTGTGCTCTTCTCTAAATGCATTATTGCATATAGAGATAAATCTTCCAATTTTTAATCTTTTTACTTTTTTCTCATATATTTCAGTTAAATAAATGGACACATGTCAGTTTTTCCTTTCAAATATTTTAATGAAGGATTCTATTCTGTTAGTTTATTGTTTTTAAATGATAACAGATTATTTAATTTTTAGAAAGATTATCCAATTTATTTTCAACACCAGCAGAAAATTGAAAATGTATCCAACTAATTTAAAGCAACATGTAAAAAAATAATATATGTAAACAATATAAAAAAGCATATGCAAAATAATATAATATGTCAGTCTAAGCAATAAATATCTATAATAGTATATTAATAGATAATTAAATCAAATGCTTAAAATTCTTCATACTGTTATTATTTACTTTAAAGGAGTTCTTTATCTATATAGGTTAATATTTGGCATTTATGAATATCAATATTAGAATTAAATATTTTCATCATTTATTTATTAACCACTTGTATTACTAAAAATAATTCCTTAGTCTTGCTTCGTTCACAAAGCAAATTATTTAGAAATAATATTTTTTTTTCATTACACTATTTTCGCCTAATATGTAATTTAAACTTGATTAAACATTTAGGACTAATACTTTTTTCTTTTAATATTAAAGTTAAATACTTGTTTAATTTCTAAATATAACCGAAAAGCTTTTTGATAAAGGGTTATTTTCAAATATGGATACATAAAAATCTCAAATAAGAATCGCATTTTAGGAATTTACATTTAAATTGTAGCACAAAAAAATTAAAATATTGAAACAGATATTTATATTAGTCAATTTACTTCACGTTAGAAAAAAATTCTAAGATATTGCAGAAGAGAAACCTTTCCTTTATTTAAATTGACAGAAACATCTTGAGCATCACTTTATGCAAATGAAAATTAATTTCAGCTTTACGAATAAGTGAAAATACTAGTTATTTAAATTAATGGAAAAAATGTATTATTTTACATTAAATATAATTTTAGAATTTTGAAAAGTAAAACCTTAAGTATTGAAGATATGAAAAGGATAAGCATCAGAATTCTATATCATATTAAGTATTTCTCAATATTCTGCTAAACAAATAATATACATTAAACAATAGCGTTCTTACAATCTTAAATTGTTGTATACATTTCTTGAAATTCTTGACAATTTGAAAATTTGTCATAAAACCAATTCTCGAAATACGATTCTCGGACTGTTGTGATTACGACCACCTTCTAGGGGAGTGCAAGTCTTCTGAATCCTCTGAAGAAATCCAGCATGTTTTTGAATACAAAAATGAAAGAAATAAATGAGCTGAAGACACACAAGAATATGTGGAAATTCAATCTTTGAAAAAAAAATGAAAAATACTTGGCAGTGGCAGAATTAACTTTGGTGAGCAGTTCAAATTGCATTTGTGCAGAATATTCTTTTCTAGGGTATTCTTTTCGATTGGCACCAAGAGATTTCCTCTTTTCGATATAGTCAAGAATAAAACTTTAGTCACGTTGCGAAAATGAAAATTGTCAGGAATTGTACTTTTCAAGCCGAAGCAATAACAAAAATACGTAATTACTTGGATGAACTGAAGAATATTTCTTTAACTACTTGCAAAAAAGGAAACATATGTAATTGTTTGCTTTTTTTTTCAAAAAGTGGAAATATTTTGTTATGAATTGAAAATGTTTACTGCATGTTTTCAATAAAAAAACACAAAATGTAATGACAGTGTAAAAATGTATTTCTTGCAATAAACAGGTGATGCAAGATCTTATCTGGATTGCAAAGGCTTTATTTGCTTAATTTTTTACATATGAATTCCGCAGAAAAAGTGTTTATCATCTTTTCACTCTTAGGCATATTTTCTCAGAACAAGAAAACATGCTAAACATTTTCTTCTTTCACTGAAACAAGAAAAGTATTCAATTAATTAAAGGATTAAAACTGTAAAACAATCTATATCATAAAATGTTTAGAAAGCTGCGAACATCTTACAAAAATCTAAGATTAATTACATTGAATATCCCAGGTATTTTTTAAGAGAATAGCAACAAAAAATTATGTTTAATGTTTGATAATATTTATAAACTTAAAATAACTATTTGTTCGTTTTATATTAATTTTTTAATAACATGCCGTGATTAATTGTAAACTTTTTTAAAGTTTCAGTAATAATAATATAATTATGTTAAAAGGAAAAAGCCTCAAAAATTAGATTTTGAATGTGATTTAGACAGAAATTTCTTATAAAATAATCGGCATGCCGTATATGGTAATGATATACTTTTAAATTGCAACATATACCATTCACTTTACTTTCAATGAAATTTTTAATTTAGTTATTTGCAACGTCATATTTTTTTTTAGTGTTTCGAATAAGTTGACTAAACAACAATATACATTATATATATATATATATATATATATATATATATATATATATATATATATATATATATATATATATATATATATATATATATATATATATATATATATATATATATATATATATATATATATATATATATATATATATGTATGTATGTCCAAAATTAAGGTCACAAACATGTTTTTCAAAGAAATTCTAAATGGCTACCAATAAAATTTAAACAAATTATATTTAATATATTGTGAAGGACCGCTAACACGATATTAACCTTTTTTGGTGAGAAAGAATGTTGTTTAGCATTAGTTTTTGGGGAACTACTGAAATTAGACCGTATAGGCATCTGAGATTTTTGCCTGCAATTTTGTGAATATTGCATTAAAACAAAACATTTAACCTGTTTCAAGTAGGAATGAGTTCTCATAATCGTTTAGACGATTCCTTGAGATGGAGAGCCGTTGGCAGGCTTGAGGCTGGGCAGTCTCAAGCGAAGATGGCTCGATGGTTACAAGTGGCACCGAAAGTGGTATCCAGGTTGTGGAATCAATTCCAAACAAGTGGTACTGTAACCAGGAAGGCCGGCCAAGGCCGTCACAGAGCAAAGACGCCTGCACAGGATCGCTATTTGGCATTAAGCGCACGACGGTATAGGCTGACAACGGCACCATAACTTGCTCTTGACTTTGCTGCTGGGTCTGGAATAAGAATTTCCAGACAAAAAGTATACAGACGTCTAGCAGAGAGAGCTCTTTATGCCCGGCGACCAGTTGAGTGCGTCGCTTTGACTGCATCAACAGAAAAGCCCGGCTGTTGTGGTGCCTAACATATCAGTCTTGGGCACAGCAAGAATGGGGGCGTGTTCTTTTCAGTGCTGAATCGAGATTTACCACACAAAGTGACACTCGTTGAATCTTCATCTGGAGAGAGCGAGGAGCTCTCTATCATCCCTCCTACGTAAAAGAAATCGACAGATTTGATAGCAGAGGAATCCTTATCTCGGGTGGCATAATGTTGGGCAGTCGTACACCACTACACGTCTTCGATGCGGGTACTGTCGATGTACATCACTATAGGGATGAGATCCTTGAAACCTATGTGAGGTTCTTCCGGGGTGCTTTAGGCCCAGACTTCATGTTTATGGATGAAAACGCGCTTCCACAGAGAGCCCAGATCGTTGAGAATTTTCTTGAGGAAGAGGATATTTAACGTATATGCTGGCCCTCGAGGACTCCGGATCACAATCCTATTGAATATGTTTGGGATGGTCTCGGAAGAGCCATTGCACAGCGTAACCCCTTTCCTAATACCCTCCAAGTGTTAAAAGCCACGTTTTTGGAAGAATGGGCTTTGTTGCTCCAAGCATTTATTGACACCCTCATAAACAATATGAAAGTTCGTTGTGAATTTGTTATAGTAATGCACGGTGGTCACATTCCATATTAGACAGGCTTTTCCCGAGATAAATGCTTTTTCTCTGATTCATAATGTAACACTTTTTGATATATCCTGTTTCTTAATTCCCAATTAAAATCTGTTCCCTGTTGTTATGTGTCTATGTTCTTTCTTCCATTGTAATTACGGATTGCAATACCGGACCAAAATTTCAATACCGGTATTCGGTATTTTTTAAATCTTAATACCGTGATACCGGTTTTAATACCGTTTTTATTTGCCAGTTTTGTTAGAGAGTGTAAATATCACAAAAAATAATTTGTAACTTATAAATTATAACAGTTTATAATCACAAAAAAGTAAAGAAACATCTTATTTATTTAAATCACAAAAAAAGTGTAAATATCACTATTCAGTTTGTGGTACTATTACAAAATGTTAAAATGTGATCTAAAAAAACGTAATGCATCAATTGTACTGTCATTAAGCCTGAAAAGTAATTTTGAGTAAAAATGACCAGCTGTCGAAAACGCTCTTTCGGCATCTACGCTAGTTGGTGGTTCTGTTAGCAATGCGCGATATACTTTTTCCAAGTATTTACCTCTAAATCCCTCACCTTCTAATAAATCGATTTCTCGTCCGATGGTTTTGGATATAGCTGTTTCTGTATTGTATTTTGGTTCGTTGAAATTTTTTTTATTTATTGCTAATTCTAATTTTTTTTTCAAGAGACAATTCCTTTTCACTATCGACAGTAGGGACATCATAATCTTCGATAATTGAACCGAATTCTGAATGTGGATAGGTTTGTGGGAAAAAAATTTTAGAAACTTTTCTCTAACTTAATCAGATTTGAATTGGTTATTTTCTTTTCTTCTTTTCATTTTCATTTTTAAAATCATTAGAATTATGTAAATACCATAAGATATTTTCTATTTCGGTATGCCTTTCTTCTGTGCGATTTTTCAATGTAATATAGTTGGAATCCGAAGTTTCTATATCCACAGTATTTGGATTCTTCTGTTCTTTATATTTTTGGTATAATACATCTATTACTCCTAATTGAATTCCATGTGCATAGCACAAATGCTGATTTGCACCAATCAACTTTCCAACTTTTTTCATAATTGTTGCTCCATCAGTCGTTATGGATACAATATTTTCTTTCAGGAATAATCCATGTTTCGCTAATTTAGATTTAAGCAATTAATTAAGCCATTAATTAGCTAATTAATTTCGCCCGTTAGGGAGACATAAAAACAAAAAAGTATACTATATTGCTATGTTCGCAATACCTGAACATATAGTGGAGACAATTTTAAAAATTTCTAGTAAATACCGAAAAACCGGTATTTAAACTTGTGAATACCGGTATTGTAAAATTGTACAAATGGCTCAAAATACCGGTATTCGGTATCGCGGTATACCGGTATTGTAATCCCTAATTGTAATGTACCTCTGTGCCAAATTTCGTGGCAACACAGTGAATAGTTTTTCATTTTTCGCAGATTTTATGTTTATGACCTTAATTTTGGACATGAGTGTATATAAAGCAACACATAAAAAATTGAAATTTAGAAATCATTATATATATTATTCTTACTTATAATATATAAAATGTCCCAACCAATTACGAATTAAGAAAATGAGATTAGTTTTATGAGATTCTCACTATCTAAATAAAATAAGATTAATATTTGTCAGAGTATGTTTGATGTCTATTTGTACAACACCAATTTTTAAAGAAATTAAACTTTTTGTTTTGTAGATGTGAAACTATAAATTTAAATTGGACAACTAATGTTGTTGATAAAAAAGTAATTTATATCCTCTTGTTATAGAACAGTGTGATGCAATTATCATTAAAAGGGCATCATTTCACAAAGCATCATCCTCAAAGTAACATAATTTATATAATTTTGCAAAATTTAGGTTGATGTATTTTTATTGGTAACTGAAACAATAATTAATAATAGTCAATAAACTATTATAGTATTTCATGCATATAAACATTAGTGTAAAAATAATATACAAATTTAATAAGTTCCGGTTGACTTGATCTTATAAAACTAATAATTAATGAAGAAATATTATATTTTGTATTCAAACATAATTATATTATATATCAAAATATGAAAAGTTGCAATTATAAGTATTCGTAATTTAAAATACTGTGAACATAAAATTTTCATACATGATCTTGATTTCTTTCATATAAAGGTTCCCTGGATTGCTAGTCTCATTTACCATACTTCTTTGACTTAACATCATTAGAATTTTTCTTCCTTCCAAACTCCATATGTGATATTCAGATAAATTTATCGATCGGCCTCTTGTTATTTCTTCTCAGGCAAGGGCAAATTTTTCAATTAACTAGAATTTGTAAAGCTATTTGAAAAACAGCAATTGATTAAAAAAATATTATGCAAAATGTGAATCAATTTTGTTCTTTATATAAAAAGACGATTTTCGCAAATCAGATAAAATAATTCATGGTATTTTATCGGAAATTATTTTTTCAGGCATTAATTGAATTAATGCTATCTAATTAATATAAAATGCTAAATTAATTCTTAATGATAAACTATTTTTAATTATATAAAAAATAAATAAAAATCATCTTAATTAAATTATAAGAAATGTATTACAGTTCTTTTATTAGAATTTAAAAAATAAATTTTAATGACAAAGCTGAAGTATTTAATGGCTGGCTGATGTAAACAAATTTTATACTGAATAAAATTTGTTTAAGATTTAAATTTGTTTCTGAAAATAAATAACTAATTCACTAAACGCAGGTAAAGATTTTATAAAAAAAAGAAAAGTTATAAATATATTTACATTTTCATAATATATAAAAGGAGAGTATTTTTGGAAATTCAAAATGGTTTTAAATTTGAACAACTGCATATCAAAGTAAGGACCAAGTCTACTACTTAGAAGCAAAAGTCTTTATTTATATAGTAAATAAGATTGTTAAAGTATTAATTGTTTCCTACGAGTGTTTCGAAATTAATAAAATATTTTCACAGACAAAATTTTGATCCAATATTAACCAAACACGCTCATCGTGATTTAATTCTTTTTACATAAAGTACCTTATCTTTTAGAAAAATAATTTTAGATAAATTAAAAATTTTATTCTATATGAATAAAAGTTTAAAAGAAATATAAATACTTTTCTAATCAGTATTTTATGTAGATATTTGTCGGATTCTTATAAATATTTTAATGAAAATAGCTATAAAAACATACCATGGGTTCACATGAACTAAAAAAATATTAATTAGAATATGGTTTCAATTAATTCAGGTTTTCTGTTTGATATGAAATAATGAAATAAAATCAAATAGATTTTAATGTCATACGAAATTTTCTTCCAACAGATTTAATTTTTTCTGATTTTTTTAATAAAATTATGAATGAATAAAATAAGAAGTCAGTTAAATATTTAGTAGAAAGTTTTTCCGCTTTTCTTATTGCTCTTTCCGATTTGACAGAAAAAACATTGTTTTAACAGAAATAACAACAGGATATAATTGGGTGACACTTCTTAATTTATTTTTTCTTATATTTATATAAATGGAATCATTGTTTGATTGAGAAAATGTAATGATTCTTCCTTTTAATTTTCAAATATTACAGCAATATAAAATTGATTTCTAATTCAAGTAAATTTAATGCTTCAATATTGCTTCATTGCCTAGATTTCAAACCTTGCATTATATTTATTTGTTATATTATATTTGTTTTCATTTCTCTTGGAATTAGCGTTTGCATGAAGATTATTGCAACTGCTTAAATAGGATCTGTAAAATAATTCCCAATTAAATAAAGAATATTACATTCTAATCGTCTGGTAACAACTGATTTGCAGCGAATTTTGATCAAATTTAATTTCTATTACATCTTTTTATCTATTATTTATTATCTTTTAATTATTATTTTTTCAAGCTTTAATTGGTAACTGTTCATTTTTTTTTAGTCTTTTAATTTTAGAAAGACATTTTTTTCCGTTTGGATAAAAAAAAATGAACCATCATATTTTGAGATTTAATAAAAAAATATTTCAAAGTTTTAATTTTTTTTTTAATTTGAAACTTCAAAACTTTTAACCAGTTTTCAGATATTTTATTCTTATCTTTACGTTTATATTTTATATTGATAATTATCTAGCAATCGAATCACAGCATTTTATAGTTAGCTTTGCTAGCTATCTATGTGTTTCAAATAAAAAAGCGAGACAAATAATAATTGCAATAAATATCATACTATCGCGTACGGCCTTTATTTCTATTGCTGTATCAGTTTTTTTTCTTTTATCATATCTTGTAGCATATCCATCAAATACCAGAAACCTATTATTGTATTGCATTTGTCTTTATATATCAGAACACATAAAAAATGAAACTGAAACGTTATCTTGAAAAGGATTCTTCTATAGAAATGATAAAAATGGAAATCATACTATCCACAATAGGAATATCGATATCTATCTACATAGTAAATATTATTTTTCATCGATATATTTTTTCCAATGAATTTGTAATGCGGATTTCTCAAAAAATGAAATGCTTATTTGTAGGAATATCAGAATATAATCAGATAAACTTCTGTAAATGTGTATTAACGTCAATAAATGTGTATTAAATGTGTATTAACTTCAATAAAAATTTATAAAAGTGATGCACTTTCAATGTAATCTTATATCACACATCATTTCCATCGAATTTTTTATATTAGAATGCATTTAAAAAATAATTTTTTCAATATGATATAGCAACCATTACGATACTTTTTTAATGTATAATAAGTCTTCTCTAGAGTTAAATTTACATTATTTTTTAAAATATAAAAAGAATTTATTATGATTTTGCAACAAAAAATGTCGGCCTTTTTTAAAATCTTAAATAACTTGTATATTTTTTTTTAAATAAGCATAATTACTTATGCATAGCTTTTGTTTCTAAAATTTTTTTATTCGAAATATTATTTGAAATTCACAACATTAAAAATACATTTTTTTAGAGGAAATAAACTTATTTTACATCAAAAAGTCATTTTGAAAAAATTAAAATATAGAGCATCTGGCACATATAACTCAGCAACTTGGTTTTATATCTTCATTTTGTTTACATTTTATACGTGATTTAAATTTTTTAAGCACTCATTTTTTATAGCCGAAATAGACATCATTATGAATTTATTGCTCTTTTCTTTCTTTCTAATTCTTTCTTTTTTATTTTGTTTAGATGCTTCAAATTTAGAAAATGATGTACAGATATACTTATTTTATACTAGCCGCCTTTGGCGACCAGCCGGTTCGCCAATCTTAATGTTCGTTTAAATTTTAATAATTAAATAGGTTGAACCGGAGTTTCACCCCCTTCTTCGCCAAGTTGCGATAACGCTCCAAAGCTGGCAATCTTTATTATGTACTATAATTGAACATCTGCTCCTTTGCTTTTGAACATTTCGCAAGGTCGTTATTGGCGATTTTTAAAAATTGCTCCAAGCAGGAGGTTAAACTCCGGTCGTACCATTAAATATTTTACGCAATTCCAACTTTAATAGATTCTTCGGCAAAATATTTTAAAGCTTCAAATTTTGATAGTCATATAATTCACTCATAATATTATAAGGGCCTTCAGTCATAGCCTGATATGTATCTCTCTAATTTTCTGTTACCCCTCGTAGAAATTATGCTTAAAATTAAAGTGTAAATGATTAATCTGCAATTAATATAATAATATTTTTTACTGAAACAAAGCATTTTTTTAATACTATGATTACTGATAATAGAGTCACTGAGCGTTTACACTTTATGGGCACTAAAGAATATCTTTCTTAATTTATGTAATATCTCAAGAATGTCAACAAAAATTTCTCAGATTCATCATGAACAGATCGATTCATTAACAATGTTTAATTTTAAATGCATCAAACACTAAAAAAATAAAATGAATCGTTTAAAATACTCGGTCGAAAACAGGTTTAAAAAAATACTTAAAAAACGATGTACTTAAAACTATAAGCATATACAAAAAAGTATATAACTAACATAAATACAATTTAATTACAAAAGCATCCAATTAACCTAAAAATAATTTAAATCATTGAAAATAGGGTTAAAAAAAACTACTTAAAAAACGATGTACTTAAAACTATAAGCATATACAAAATATATATGACTAACATAAATACAATTTACTTAAAAAAGCATGCAACTAACCTAAAAATAATTTAAATCATCCGTTGGTTGCCATGTCAACAGTCAGAAAACAATGCGCATGCGTGAATTTTCTTCGCCAGTTACGTTAACGCAAGTGCGTGAATTTTTCTACGCCAGTTGGGGTAACGCTATGCAGATTATACATTTTTAATTTCCTTTATTCTGTGTTATTTTAATTCAAAAGTACTTCAGAATGAATGTGAAACATAGATTAATTAACAATGTTTAATTTTAAATGCATCAAACATTAAGAAAATAAACAGAATAGTTTGAAATAATCCGCCGAAAAATGTTAACCCTAGACTCAATTCTGTTGGGAGAAAAAAATAACTGAAAGTCGGCGGTGGGGAAAATGGAAGATTTTTTTGGCGGAAAAGTTGGCGGTGGGGAAAATGGAAGATTTTTTTGGCGGAAAAGTTGGCGGTGGGGAAAATGGGAGATTTTTTTGGCGGGAAAGTTAGTTTTTAACTAACAATTAAAATTCTAATTAAAATTTCAAAAAAAGGGACCCCAGGTGCACATTCCCGACCTCTAAGGTATAAATGTACCAAATTTGATAGCTGTATGTCAAATGACCTGGCCTGTAGAGCGCCAACACACACACACACATTGAGCTTTATTATGATATAATTGTTCATTTTTGAATAAAAAAGAATTAAAAATGTTCTATGTTTTAAAAAAAATTCTGTATAAATATTAGGGCAATATTCTTTTACAAAATGTCCACATTAATATTAATTTTACATTTATGGTATAGAATATATTATGATGTTTTATGCCTTATAAATATTTTTTTTTAATTTCGGAATATTATTTTAAGGTAATTTTAACATGTGATTATTTGAAAATCCTAAATAGAATAATATTGATTTAAAAAACTAATCTTTCGAAAAATATTAAAAGAATTTTGATTTAATCTTATTAAAATCGCTGATATTTTCTATGCAAATAAAATCACAACAAATGTGTAATAAAATTAGCAATTATTGCTCCTGTGAATTAGATGATTTTAATGTGAAGTGAGATTTATTTTTCATAAAACAAATTATTATTTGTTTTGTAATCGCCCAATCAATAAATCACTTTCGTTTCCTGCATCAATTTCTACGATGCATGCATTCGTAATTTAGTTTTCTTAGGCGCATTTTGAAGCGAGGCATTAATGTCTGCTTGATATGTATGTTATGTCCCCTTTCTACCGCATTATATATTTTTTCTCTTTTTTAAGTAGATAATTATTCTATTTTTTCAGTTTGAGGCTGCTAATGATCAATATGTAAATAAACCTTTTCAAAATTATTGGAAAAATTCCTTTTAAAAATAATTCGTCTAAATAATTTGAAAATTAAACATAAATAAAAAAGAATTATTATATTAAATGGCATCTGATTCTATGTGAAATGTAATGAAACATATTATATAAAAAAGTTAAAATCAATAAAATCATGAAATAATTTTAAATTAGATAATTTTTCAACATGTTGATATTTTATTTGAAATATTTAAATGATTTTTAAAAATAAAGTTATATAACTAATTTTATTTTAAAACATCTATCGTTAAAATATTCAATTGCTTTATTAATTCTTAGTTCTAGTCCAGTTTATATAACAATTATTGAATTTTTATAAGGAGAAACAATGGAATTAATAGATATGATTACTGTCTGTATTTATGATTTCCAAGAAAATACTTTTAATTAATATTTTACTTTTGATACTTTTCATCAAATATTTCAAATCCTATACAGAAAATTGTTAGTTCATTTTTTTTTTTTGAATGTTTGAAATTCGACCATTTTGTTCTTTATTTTTAACTAATTCAATTTATCACTTGGAGTATAAGCTTTAATACTTATCGAAAACGCATCATAATTTCGTAATAATGATGCATTTCATCCTGCGAATTGATATGACTCAAAGCCAGATACAAAATCATAGACATTCATAATTAATATATTTACATCGTCCTACACCATCATCTTTACATTCTCTTACATCTTCATCTTTATATTGCTTTACACCATCATATTTACATCGGATTACATCATTTACATTCACGTATTAGAAACGGCTCTCTCATGATTTGAAATAATTTAAATGAATTTAAATTGAATGAATTTTAGATTATTTGTCTAAAATAAAAGACAATATCTTTGACAAAAAATGAAAGATATATATATCAAATTTACAAGAAAAAAAATCAGTAAAAAAGCAACGCAATGATGTAAACTTAATATAAAGATTCATTATATGGGATTTGGTTGTTGGGTTTCCTTCTCAATTCAAAAGGGCACATTATATGTACATGAAAGGCATTAAAACTGGAAGATTGATTCTTGGAAAAATTATATCTGATGCTATTTTCTTTGCAATCGTAGTTTATTTAAATTATTTCTGGACATAAGTTTTTGCAATCGTAGTTTATTTAAATTATTTCTGGACATAAGTTTTTGCAATCGTAGTTTATTTAAATTATTTCTGGACATAAGTTTTTGCAAACGTAGTTTATTTTTTTTATTAGTTTGGCAGGAATTTGGAAATTTCAAGAAATTGTCAGTGGATATTAGTGTCGAATTGGAGCAGTTACTAATCCCACGAATATTTAAAGGCAGAAAGTATGAAAGGACAAGACTGTGTCCTGAAATTAGTATATGCTGTTCTCCACACCACCTAAATGACTTGTTTGAAACTTCTATCACTATTTCGCATTCGTAATAATCATCCACTAAATGCGATAAGAGGCATGTATACATAAATGACTTCGAGAAAAATATTATGAAATCAGGTCAATCACTAAAGCAAATGAAATATTATGGTATTTTTTAAAACATCATTAAAATTATTTTTCCAAATTAGTTAGATCATTAATTATATATTTTTTTGCTTCGCATTTATAAATGTTTTTCTGGATCTTTATATTATTGTTAATCTTCTTTTGATCGTTTTTAATAACAATTTTACACTAGTTTAATTTGTTTATATTTTTTTCACGTTTTCTTCCCTTGTAAATGTTATTTGTCGTCCTTACATTATTATTTAAATAGTGTATCTTTCACAGATTTCTCAGCATAATTTTGAAAGCGTTGTTTTATTATTTTTACCATATAGAATCTTTTCTCGAGAAAAATTCTGAAAAAAAAACTTATTCACTTATATTTCCTAGAAAATACTTCGAAAGCAGTATTAAAAGCATATTATGCTTTTAAAAACTGTATGGCGCCCCCTGTTTACCACATTTATTGCTTGTTATAAAAACCAAGTATAAAGTTGAATCTTTCCCATAAATGTTCCATAATATACTTTATAAACTCTTGAATACCTGAGAAATTTTGTTACTTGCCTTTAAATTTCCAAACTGATGTAGATAAAATGTACCTAAAAATTATGTAAATTGACTACAAACATGATTCAAAATATGCATCACAAAGTATAAAGAAATATATTTTCCATGTCAATATTTCACCACATTTCAGTTTAATTTCTTAGCACAAAAAGATTTTACTAAAGATATTTATATAAAGACTACATGAATCGAAACATAAAATTTGATAGAAGTATCTTAAAATTCCTAACATATGATAAACATTAAATGCAATAACAAAAATCAAGACTGAAAAGGCTTGAAGTTAAGAAATATATTCGAATGAATTTTTCACTATCGTATAGTTTGACTTTAAAACTAATAAGAGTTTCAAGTACTTAAAGAATTTTATATGCGTAAAATTGGCATATAAAACGCAGCATTTGGATGCTTTGCATGGAAAGTTACAATTAAGAAATAAAAGAAGCATCATTATAACTATCAAAAGCAAGCTCTATGTGTCTCAAAAGTTAGCTTGGTATTTAATCTTTTCACATTTCTTTCTACTATAAAGAAATAATTTATACATTTAGCTGCTGGCGCTGACATAATATGAAATATTGTAAAGATTTTGTAGAAAACAAATTAGTCTGTTAACATTTATTTTATCCATATGAAAAACTCTAGCTTTTATTTTTGAAGGTTTTTTAAATATATCATTTTAATAGATACTTTATGGCAACTGTAAGATATTATTCTCTTTAGATATTTCTTTCGCTTTATAGAAACCATATTGCACTTCAATGATTGTTTCATCATAAAAGTTGAAGTAATATAGGAGTATTAAACTCTTATATTTTCAGTTGGAGAAATCTTCGTTACAAAATTTTTGTATGGTGTTTGTACGGTGATAATTTCAAAATGCTCTATAGCGGATAACGATATTTTATTTCACAAGAAAATAAGATGCATGGGTTGCGAAACACAGCAGAAACGTACAGAACACTTGCAACACTACAATAAACACTCAAGCAGCAAAATCGCAAAATAAACTATAGTAGAATACAATGCGCTCATATAGCAAAGAGACCGCTCGATCCACGCTCTCAAATCAAAAAGAAAACCTACTCTTCTGATTCGCTTCAGCTCGTAAGTGTTTTTACAGTCTCTATGACAGGATGCAGGATTATCACCATAATTCCTATATTTTCGAGAACCAGTAGTTTTATCCTCAAAATTTACAAAAATATTCAGAAAAATAAAAGCTTTTCTACTTTTTTGGTACATTCTGTATAATTATGAATGATGAAAATCTGTAACCAAATTTATAGAGTGAGATATTTAGCATATGTTATTATTCTGTTAACAATTGTTTGTAAATGTCAGAATTATTGCAATGTTTATCAAAAATAAAAAAAACGAATCAATTTTATCTGAAACATTCCACAACGTTTAATGTGACAACCTTGCATTAGGACTCTTTGGCATAAAATCTTTCTGAAGTCCAGTTAACAAGTCTTAGAGTTCCTTCAGAATGAACACATTTTTTCAACAAAAAAGATTTGGATCCGGCCAATATTTAATTAATATTAATTTTTAAAATGAATTTACAAATTGATGCAGAAATACTTATTTTTTATTGTGGTTTCTCCATTCAATTTTATGCAAAATTATATTCTGATAAAAAATTTTTATTATGAAAGAATAATTTATTTAATCATTTATTACTGTGGTATAAATCATTTATACTACAGTAATAATTGCTTTTTTAGGAATAATTGGTAAAAGTAATGCTCTTACCTGATGTTTTAATTAGTATGTGATTTTTTTAATAAAACATCATATTATTTATCTTGTATGCTGGATGTTCCGAAATATTTGGCAAAAAGTTGTTAGGGAGAAAAATAATAAAAATAATAGAAACATCAATCAAATGTGATTGCAAAATGTTTTTTCAAATGCTTTTTTTTTCAAAGAATTCTAAAACTTTGAAAATAATGAGCAGGATTTTTTTTAGATATTTCGTTTAAGAAAGAAGTAATAATATTTCAAACACTTAAATAAACTTGCTCTACGTATATTACTTTATAGCCTTATAAAAGTCCGAGAAAAAACAGGACATTTTAGTGTGATCTTTTCTTGCTCTTCTCTTTTTGCAGATATATTGGCTTTCCATAAATTCTTAAACAAATGGTAGAAAGGAGGGAGTTAAAGTTACAGCGTTAATGTCATTTTTCAAACCAGAAGAAACTGTATATTTAATACTGCAACGAATACACAAATTAATTTCGATTTAATTCAATCCCCATGCCAAATTCCTAGAAGCATTTAATTCATAATTAGAACAACTGGACCAATGAACAATAGAAAATTTTTGTTCTCGAAAAATACATACCTTCCTTAAGAGTTAATTTCAAGGAACCAAAACAATAAATACATAACTTACACCTATAATTTATCCTCCCGAAGTCCTTTACATGTTATTAATTTTAATATATTCGAAAATTTTGTAATAGAAAATATTTTATAACTAATTTAAGTCAGTATAATTATTTTTAAATTCTTTACAATTTTCTAATGGAATTTTTCTTTCTGAAATAGAATTTCATTCATTGCCTTTTTGAATTTATCTTTTCGGGCAAATTTGAACAGATTATTTTAATAACCTATGATTTGGTTTAACTAATGATTATATTTAATTAAAAATAATCAACTAAATATATATATATATATATCTTATATATATATATATATATATATATATATATATATATATATATATATATATCTTATATATATATATATATATATATATATGCCTAATATATATATATATATATATATATATATATATATATATATATATGCCTAATTTCAGGGGATTTTCGGGTCACGAGGAATCGATATTGAACTTTTTAGTCTGTATTCCTTCACAGAAAAAAATCCTTTTTTTTAGAATCCCTGCCTGAGGGTGATCCTTGAGAAAGTCTTCAGGCCGGATTCTTATTTTATTTGCTTCCATTTTTCTTTCTTATTAGCTTGGTTTTTATTACTACTGTCTTGATTCGTCTGTGTTTAAGTAACAGCTACATTTGCACTCTCTAAATACGCCATGCACTTGTTCATGCTTGACTGTCATCTAATACTTCCGCTTAAAAATCCATCCATGAGTTTGCATAAATCTGCTGCCGTAAATATTTAATATATGATGAATTGCAATTAACACGAAAACATATATAAAATACACATTCACGATATATTCGATAGCGATAGAAGGATCGACTCGAATGAGACAGGCTGAAATTGAAACTTGAGTTATCAAACATCTCCCTTCTTCCTATGAGAAAATATCTGCGCATGCTCGAGACGGCATCGGTCGTGTGAATTCTCTTCCACAAACATTACTTATTTTTTTTCCTCTTTTGTTTAGTCATGCTTCTGTTTTATTTCTTTTATTATTCGAAAAAATGTATTCCCAGTTTCTAAATTTAGCTCACCCCGTCTAGGTTAACATTCATTGACGAATTTTCTACTTTCATATTCTTTTAACGTTATCTCCCTGTTTGGTTTTCATTTCAAATATAATAATTAAAATTTCCCCCTTTCATTCGCTTCATCTGTTCACTGCCCGCTTTGCAAAATGCCAGGTGTGGATTTTCGCCAATGTTGGCTCACTTTTACTCTTTATTTGGCAGTTAGTTAAAAATAATTTAAAAACTGAATACTCAATATACATTATTGTTGTATACTTTTTATTGTCAGCGCGGGGGGGGGGGGAGATGAAAATTATGATTGAAAACTGAGCCACGAATACTGAAAGGTTGAGAAACGCTGTAATATGCTATTTTTTATAAACTCTAAAAGGGCTTTATTTTTGCCTTTGTTCTGTAGATGAATCTAGATATTCCAAATTCAAAATATTTTCTTTATTAGATATAATAGTTTTCTAGTTTACTGAAGATGAATTTAATTGTCTATATTGTTCAATAAATACAGGCAAAATAAGCTTTTAATCTCTGTTTGAATAAGTACCCAGTTATGCTCTCATAAACAGGAAATAATTATTTTGTAAATATAAAACTGTGTTACTTGCGTGAACAAATACGATATTCATTTATTTATTTATTCATTTTCTTAAATATTGGTTTCACTGAACAAAGTACGTATTTCAAACAAGCCTTAAAAAAATTTATTTCATTTACTGTGTTTTTGCTTGTACTTCCCTATTTCTTTATTAATAAATGTACTTATTTTGCACTCTATGTCTATTGCATTTTATTTTCTTGATTATTTATAACCAGATTACATAAAATCTTGTATTCGTAGCACTTCAAATCTCTTAAAAATTAAGTACAATCTTAAACCGTCTCCACGGGGGTATATCTTTCTTTCCTGCTTCTTCATTCTGACTCGCATTAGACCAAAAACTATTTGTTGACATTTTTTTGTTTGTTTGTTTGGAAAGACGAATGCAACTTAACTTTATTTGAAGATCTTACGATCCGTTACATCAATAATGCATGGCCATATTGATTTATTTGATTCTGGTGGTGGATCCCAATTGGATTCTTTATCTTGGTTGTTAATAAGATTCAGCATTGTTGTGAGGTATCCATTTTGTAAATGCATAATTGAAATAAGATGATATGTTATTCAAAAATATTATATTCTCCTTATAAATCTAAAAATACTCCAAGATGGGGATGCATAATGCAATATTCAGAATTTAATGTTCTTCATATGAAACAGTATGAATATTGATACTTTTGCCAACAAATTTTAAAATAATCGGCTTTCATTCAGTTTTCTTGTTAATAAGAATATCAATATGTATATTTAAGAGATACCATATGACTTTGCATCGAATAGAAAGAGTTTTGATAGATATTAGAAACTTTAAAGATTTTTCTGTATTTTCTCGAAAAATATCCAATATGCAGTTTCTCAAACTGTCAGCACACGCATAATTCTTTTTGACACCATCTTTACTTTTTTGTTTAGAAATTCTAGAAATTTATTAAATTTTATATTTCTGACTTTCTATACCTTTATGGGAGAACTAGAAGCAGAAGATTAGAACTGAAGAAATCAATGAAGCAAAGTGTCTCATTTCTTACATGAGGGTTGATGTCAAATTGAACCTTGCTTGCGCTAGCGTTCTATATTCTTATAAGGTTATGAGTATGTCAGCTAGCAACAAAGATTCAGAGATTCTCTAATTATAGACAGAATTATGATAGCTCAGATTCGTCATGTATTCATGAAATTTTAGGCAGTGACCATGATATAAAAGGGAAACAAAACGATTTTCTGAATACTCCAGAATATCGGATCGAATTCTTTCCAGCTCGGAGAAAAGGTTAAAAAAATCGTTATAAAAAGGGAATTTTTTTATAATATGAATAAATTATCTTCAAATTTATATTAACAATTCATTTTATTCTGAATCAGAAATAATAAAATTATTTTTTGAGTATGTATATAAAAATGAAAGACAAAAGATATAAATTTTCAAAGGGTTTAATCTACTTTTTCTTTAGAAAATTTAAATGTAAACTATATGTAAAATGTAGTTTTTCTTATTTTTCTAATATTTTTTATACAGGAAATATTACTTATATTGAAATAATAAGTTTTATATGAATGGAAGGTGGAAAATGGAAATGAATATGGAAAAGGAATTGGAAAAAAGGGCTAATACCAATTTTGATTTTTCTTATTAAAAATCGCCTTTGTATCTTTAAAATTCCATATAAACCATTTGGAATATAAAAATGTTTCCGTGGAAAAACATTTATATATTCTGAGCATATTTTATTTTTATACAAATGGCCAATAAGATAATGAGAAAAAGCCTGACAATTTAGGGTCAAAATGATCCAGCACGTGTGCTAATGTTCAAAAAATGAATGAGTGCGCTGAAAGGTTAAACCTCCTAGTTGTTGATCAGGTTAAAAGGAAAATCCTATATGGATATTATCATTGCAGATATCACCCTATTCATCTTGACGAAATAATTCTGTTCGCCTTCGCTTATAAATGGGTAAAGGATATTGAAAAACGAATATGTCAGCAAAGACTATACATTCAAAAACGTTGAAGTTAAACATTTTGCATTAACATACCAAATGTTATTACAGCTGAAAATAAAGTGCACCTATGGAATAAAGTATTTTTTTAATCTTAGCATTCAAAAATAAAAGAAAAATGTTTTAACCAAGCAACATTAATTTGATAGACAAATGAGGAGAATTCTAGCAATAATGTTTACATTTTAATGAAATTATTTTTTTTTTCAATTTTATTTGAAATTATCAGAGTTTTCAAAGTGAGATAATAAAATATTGTAGTTCTCAACCTTTCAAAAGTAATCCATCCAGAAATAAGAGATTTATAATGGCTACTCCTTCGCTGACCATAGAAATGTTGCGAAATCTCTTTGTATCATTCATCTTATACAATGTCATTATGACACATCCATCTTAATCATCCGCACCTTTTATAGTTTTCCAAAAAAATTCTACATTAATCCAATGCAATCCAAAATAATTTTTAATATAAAATTATTTGGAAATAACTTTATTGACAAGAAAACTTTACTACAGCCGTATATTGTCCAAATACTCAATTAAATTAAAGCAGCTTCGTAAAAGTCAATAGCTCCCAAATTGCTTATTATAAATTAAATTTTAAATAAAGAAGATGAAAATATAACTCTTATCTAGATTTTATTGAATAAAAAAATATATATTATTCATTAAGATATTCTTATAAGTTAATTAAATTAATGCATTTATAACTGCAAAAGAAATTGTAGTTTTTGCATTAAATTGGAAAGAAATTTTATGAAATGTAACAGATACATTTGCTTTCAAATATTCTTAGTTATTATTAAGTATTCTTAATTATGAATAATGAATTCTTGAGATTATTTGGCAGAAATGTTAAATTTTTTCACAATGATTTTAATAGTATATTAAGTAGGAATTTAAACTTATGATTCTATTTTTTTTAATTATTTGTTAAAGTTGAAAAACTTAAATTTGTTACTAGGTATCAAAATAATATAAAATTTTGCTTATTACAATTTATAATTCTGTCATATTGTTATTTTTGAAATTCATTCTAACATTTTTATTAGTTCATAACTATTAGCATTACTTCATCTAAAAATCATGCTGATATTTGATTATCCTTTAAAACTAATTAAAAACATTTTTTCGTATTATGGAATGAGCTATGGTATTAAACATCAAGAAATGATGTGTATTGTTAATTTTGAATATCATTAAGTCTGGACACAAACTTTTGACAGTATTTCTGCAAATGTAGTCGCAACTAGATAGAGCTCTTACACACCTTATGCTAGTTGTAAGATGATAATTGGAAACTGAATACCCTGATAAGTGGATTGATTTACAGGAGCCAACTAAATTTTTTCAATATGACTTGACTTGCCATCTGTTGACTTTTACATACAGAATTGGTTACATTCTTCTGCGTCTAATCCTAGCAGATGCAGCAGGTTTGTTCTGACGAATTCAAAAAGCCTCTCATGATGTTACAATTGTTGAATTTGATCCCATGAATGAAAATCCTACAGAAAAGAATGATTTTTTTGTTTAAAATTCGAAGGTGTTCATTTTGAACAAGTTTTTTTATGCATCAATTAATATATTATATAACCATTTTTCAATATTTAGAGAAAGTTAATAAATTCATCATTATTCAAATGCCTGATGCCAATCCTTTTAATAATCTTTCTACAAATGAAAAACATACATTAGAAAGACAATAAAAGTCTCACTCAAATACCAATCTGAGGCATGTAAAAATGGCTTTATTCAATAAATTTGCCTTTTATTATCTCAGTAAATTTTACAGATAGGAAAAAAAAAAACATTTTTTTCGTGCAGATCAACGCAAGAAAATCATTTTATTCATCGGCATTCGTTCGTCATGTGAATGTCATTTTTGTAAATTTTTTCTGTCAACATTTGCCGAAACCGAATTTTTTTCTTCTTATATTTGTTTATCTTAATAGATGAAACTTTTCAAACGAAAACATGTTTATTTGCAATAATTTACGAGTTTAGGAAATAAACATTTGTTCTACTTCACACACATATTTGTATATATGCGCATGCTCGCTCGCGTTCGTGTGTGTGTGTGTGTGCATATATTGAACAAAGACGAGATTGTAATGATTGAATAACTTTTCGAGTCAAAGAAATGAGACTGTAAATATATAGCGAATGTGAATGTAATGAATAATTTTCACTATAATGTTTTTCCAAAGCAAATTTCGTTCAGATTTATTTTTCAATTCTTATTTTAGTCTTCTTAATTTGTTTGTCTGTGAGTTTTGCCCAAGTGGGTTGTCTGTGTCTATGTATAATAAAATAAAAATTGATAAAACCATGAAGACTCCTTTGTATTTTTTCTCAATCTGAGGATCGATTAATGAATTTATTGTATATATACATTTAAATGTGTGAAATAACAACAGAATATTTATTTTTATCTTAGATAAATAACAAACATTTGAACCGTTACCGAAAGGCTTATATTTAGAACTGAAAAAAATATTTTATATGAAGTAAAGAATTAATTTTTATGTTTTTAGACATTAAACATAATTTTTAAAAAGTATTTTATATGAAGTAAAGAATTACTTTTAATGTTTTTTGATAAATGAAAATATTTTTTTAAAAAGAATTGTTCAAATTGTAATTATATACTAATCATATGTTATATACTAACTATAATCTAGATATAGCATTAGTATCTTTTGGTGAAAGATAATGAGCATTTATGGGATTGACAAATTTCTTTGTACAATATTAAATAAAGAATCTTATAAGAAAAATACACAAACAATCTTCAACGTTCATTACGCTCCTAATGTACATATTTAATCGAACTCCAGTGAGAAGCCTTTAATGTCTTGATGATTAATAAAATACTGTCATTGGACTACTGAAATTGACGACATCAATTTTGCGATTGAAATTGTTCTTAGCCTTATAATGGCATTTACTAGCGTTTATTATAGAAATGGGAGAATACATGATATATCGAGAAATATATTAAGCATTTATGAAAATACTTTTAGATAGACAATTACAACGATTTTATAACCTATAAAAGATAGTGCACTGTAAACAAACAATAATTTTAAATGATAGAAAATCATAAAATATTATAGAACTTGGAATCATATCATTTCCAACAGCTTTCTCAAGGACTCAAAATCTGCAGAGGAATTCCATTGTCTTTTTTTAATTGAAACCAGAAAAGAAGTTTATCCCTCGAGCATACCAGATTCGTGATTTTAATTCTCGTAATAAAAAATAACGTTTTTCTCTTGCTAATATTATTTTTGCCGAGAATTTTCAGAAGAGCTATTTTAAATGAACACTATGAGAGCAGTCAAGAGATTTAAATTAAGTATATAATCTTAAACAATATAAAACATTAAGAATATAATCTAAAACAAAATAATGCATTTTATTCATTGAATCAAAAATTGTCCATTTTAGATTTTTTTAAAAATCACATAAAAAAGAAGATTATCTAATTGAGCTAGAGCACATTTCTGTGAAGGCAGAAATAGCTAAAAAAAGTATCGTTAATGCTTGCTTCTCACATAGGTATAGACAACAAATAATAGACCTTTGCAAATATAAGATAGGTTATTAACAAAAATGAAAGAAGAATTGATTTTTTATGCAATAATGCCCTTTTAGAATAAATAAGGGATTGAAAATGTACACATCCTTTATTTTTAATTATCTTATTTTTATATGATCTTTACAAGCCAAGTCTTTACATTAAACTACTGCAATCTATACTACTAATATTTTTCTTTATATAAGCTTTTTATTGCTAAGAAATATTATTTTCATGAATGTTTTTAAAAATTTCTGCGAAGTTTTAGAAACGTTACGTAACAATATACAAATAATATCGCTTAGCAATGTTATATATAATATGGACATTTGGTTTTCTATAGCATTATAAAATAAAGAATTTTTCTGAAACGTGAGACTGCTATAAACTACTATCTTCAAGATGTAAATTGTTACAATAACTGAAGGAAGTTATCCAAATTAATATAAAAGTTTAAAGACACAAAAACTGAATTAGTTTTTAATAAATAAAATCCCAGTATGAAACAGAAAAAGAATACCAATATAAAAAGTGGCATTTGACAAAAAATTACATATTACGAGATCGAAACAAAAAAAAATAAAAAAAAAAACATTTACCTACATAACTATGAAGTGAACGAAAAATACTTGCATGTGTACGCGCATTTCACACATTACTTAAAATTTCATAGACCTATTCATCAAATCCATCATATATCTGCACATATACCTACAAATTTCCACTGGCTTTATTTTCTTCGCTACTACTTGCAGATTACAAAGTGCAATTTAAAGTATCCCACAATTCAGTCTCTTGCTCAATTTTTCATCAACAAAAGCAGGTTTTCCACTGAATAAAGATTTATGAATTTTACGAAATGATGATAAATCGTTATTGAATAAACCAATCACAATGTATACGTAGTTTATCTTTGATTTTTATATAAATAAATGATGTCTGAAAACATGAAAAAATTACTTCCTAACTCTTCAAGCAACAAATTCCTTCTGCAATGGAAGCCGAATTAAATTTCATATGAACTCAATTTTGAAACTTACCAAATTATACCAATAACAATGACATTAACACATATCTAAACATGTTATAATACAAATATAATAAAATATTTTTTTATAAATTTTAATACAGTAAATGAAATGAAATACCAGTAAGTATAAATAATTCAATATTCTTAATGTGGTGGAATAAAGATAGAACCAGCTATAATTTTCCGATATTTATTTAATTTTAGAATATTATTTATTAATTTTTATATATTGAATATCTAGCAGAAAGAAGTTATTTTTAATATTTAATATTTTATTTATTTATATTTTAAATATTTGTGCAAGCTGAAAGTTGGAAACAAAAATAAGGCCACTCGGTTTTTTTTTTTTTCAATTATTCAAAATTTATTTTTACTCTGAATCAACTATTAAATGGCACAAATAGCTTTTCCAAACAATTTTAGTTTATTAGAATAAAAATATAATTATAAAATAGTAATATATAATATAATTATATATAATATAAAATAATAATATATAATATATAATTATTTATATATTTTTTAAAAAATTTATTCTAAAAATTTATTCAGTTTTATTAAAAAAAAGCTTAAACTGCGCATATAAATTTTATAAACACAAATGATGTTTGTTTTCATCATATGTTTTGACAGTAAAATTTGTATTATTATTTTGATAAAAATATTCTCTGTTCTTCATTGTTATATTGGAATATTTCATTTCATTTATTTTTACGATAAACACTTATTTATTAACGTTATTTCTGTTTTCGGATAAAAGCATCTTTGATGAAATGGTATTATTTTCTCAGTTGTGGGAAGAAGAAAAATGTTTCGTGAAGAAGAACAAAATAAGATTCTTAGTTTAAAAGAATGTGGTTTGTCTTCCAGAGAAACTGCAATACAATTAAGACGCTCAAAAAGTGCTGTGAATAATTTCTCGAAATATTCTGATTACTCTATCATATATAAACTGTCAGGTAGAAAACCGTCTCTTTCTAATCGATAAAAAATAGCCACAATTAATTGAGCTTTTTCTCGACACTAATATTCTACTGAAATTAAAACGGAATTGCAATAGTCTTGTTAGAGTAGAACTGTGCGTAATGATATCAAACTGAGTAAACAGCCTCCACTAACAAAACTACAAATGATTAATCGTGCAGAATTGGCAAAACAACATATTGACCTTAGAAATAAATGGAATGACGAGATTTTCTCAAATGAAAAGAAATTTAAATTGGATGGGCCTGACAGCTTTCGATATTATTGTCATGGTTTCCGTAGTTAACAAAAAGTGTTTTCTAATTGTCAATTCGGCGGTGGTAGTGTTACGATCCTGGGTGGATCCTGGGTAAAGGAACAACTCCGATAGTCTTTTCGAAACCAAAAAAGTAAGTCTGAAGAATATTAAGATATGTTTGCAGAGAAATTATTGCAGAAGCTTCTCTCATTACAAATGGGCATTATATTTTACAATGAAATAATGCCTCTATCCATGTGTTATCATCTGAAAAGTCGTGATTTCAAAGGCAAATGAAGTATAATTATTAGACTGATCATCTAAAAGCCACGATTTGAACCTACGAAAAAAATTTGTAGTGTAATGATTCATGATATTTATTATGCAGGCAGACATTGTTACTACAATAAATATAAAGTACAGTATGCATTTGAAGATCCATGAAAAAAAATATAGAAACAATTTTTAGAAATGTTTGTTGTCTCTATAATATCTCTGTTTGTAGATATTATACAAAAAAAGACACATTTTCCAGCTTTGTGAGCTAAATTTGTAACTGGATCTATTTTATTTTCCGATTTTCTATCTGGGTAAAAGCTAAAAATAGTTAAAACTGTAATAAATAACAATTAAATACTATTCAAATAACTCCAAACATTATATTTATCTATCTTCTTATTGCCTTAAAAATTATAATGTACGACAACAAATAGGTTAAAATTTACAAATGTTTTTCGTTGGCATTATTTTTTTCTACCACCGTATTGCACAGTCTTTAATAATAAATATTATTGCTTAAATTGATGATATCGAGTAAAGGATTTTCTGGCACTTGATGACAATTCATTGTTAAATTGCAAATTATTGCGAAAACTATAATTCGTTCCTCTTATAACTTCTTGGCAACCAATGAAGTTTTAAGAGGAAAAGAAATCACTAAACCATTATTCCTTCTATATAAAAGGAAATATTTTTTAAATGTAAAAAAAATAAGCAATATTTCGTAAATTTATATTTTTTTATAAATTTACATTAAAAAGTTAAATTTTTTCGTTTTTAATTTTCTAAACATTTCGACATCAGTAAAATAACTTTCAACTGCTAAAATTTCAATACAATAGTAAGAAATCTTATGCCTGTCACATTTTGAAATTTTCCATGTAAAATTGCTGATAACATTTCACTTTCTTATTTCATTATGTATTTAAATAAGTGGAAATTAATATTTTTACAAAAGCTCTGTTATTATTCTTCTATCTAGTATTTACCAAGTTGATGCAACTTTTTTTTTATTTGTAAAAAAATACAAATAAACATTACAAAAAAAACCCTAACGAGCGTACAAGAAAGAAAACTATTTTGCTTGAATATGTTTTCAAGTTAACGACTCTTTCTTCTGTGGTACAAAATAGTTAAAAAGTTTTTCATTTAAATATATCCTTGGTATTTCCTTCAACTTATCTTTATATATACATGTATATATATATATATATATATATATATATATATATATGTGTGTGTGTGTGTGTGTGTTTGTGTGTGTGTGTGTGTGATTGAATCTAAGTAGGGAAAAAAACTAAGTTAAGTATTTAGCAATCTTAGACATTTGCCTTGCCTTTCGTTCCTTGGTATGTAAGTTCTCACTTAAAAAAAGAACTCCATTCAAAACAAAATCAGAAGTGTAATTGAAGAATCAAACTGCAATTTAGAAACAAAAGTTCATCTAGTTTAGAAGCAAAAAAAAAAGTAGTAAATAAAAAAATAACATTCGGAAGTTATCTTTCCCAAAACTTTTTTTCTTTAATAAAAATTATCTTAATAATCTTTAATAAAAGAGAACACTCCTTGCATCAATTTAAAAATGTGAGCATTAAGCAAAGCCATGAATATCATGAGTGCTCAGATTTTTCTTTTAGAGTCCCATAATGCAAGTTAAGTGCTTATTAGTACCAATGAATAAAACCGTTTTTCGCATATTAACTACACTAAATTGAAGAAAAAGATTAACAAATTTCATTAAAAAATCATTTCTTTTCTTGTTTGTAAAAAAAATAGATCCACTGTCCGAAATAGGATGCTTGAAAAATTAATAGTGCTTTATAAGATTAAATACGCATAACAGCATTCAAAAACAATATTAGAGGAACAACTATTTTTTAAACATATTTCTTCAGTTTATTTCTTTTGAATTAGAATTAAAAAAAAAAGAATAATGACAACTCCTCAATTGACAAAATACCGTGTCAATAAAAGATTGATAACTTAAAAATAAAAAATAAATAAAATAACTTTCATATAATATCTAAGAAAAAGTAAATTAATTCAGTGGATATTTTACTGAAGCAATATGTACTGTACTGTACAGCCACGCAAACATCTTTGTCTTTTAGAGAGATTCCCTGCCTTACTGTAGGTAAGTTGAGCCATAAATGTTTCCAAGAGGTCTGGAAGAACTCTGGTAATTCTGGTCTCTGCAGAACTCTTCTAGTCAATGAATATTTGAAAGGAGAAGGTACTGAATGGATGAATTAGCCAACCCTATCCTATGAAGCAATTTTAGTGCATTCTAGATTAAAAATTACAACTTGTTTTCCTCCCTCTCCAGACATGAAAAGACCGTTTGCTGGTAGAACAGGATGTACTTTTCAAGTCTCTAAAAGGAGCATCACTATCGATATGAATTATGCAGCATGAACTATGAAAATTGCTCTGACAAGCCACATGAACGATCAAGATAAACCAAACTGTTGGATAATAGATCAGTATATACCATAGCTGTTGTATCATTATTTTTTATTATCAGTTCATAATTTTATTAGAATATTTCCAGTAAGTCTAAAGATAGTAATTCAAAACATAAAACTCGTTTAATTTTAAGTTTTAGCGCGTTTCTAGCTTTTCGTTTGTTATTGTTTTTTTTCAGTAAATGGGAATTCCAATTTTATTTTGACTCAATAAACATAACTAAACTAGAATTTAATTTTAATAATATATTGTCCATCCGGGGGGGGGGGGTACCTCGAAATGAAGATGAGAAGCTCCCGGCATGGTGCTTGGTTCTCGACACCCTGGAGGGTACACGAAAAGGTGGGGTCTGGCTCCTCCCATAGATGACGGAACGTACTTCCTTAGGGAAGGGTTGTACCGTCGCCGGTGATGGCCCTTAAGACTCAAACATAGTTCCCGCCAGTGTTGCTGTTGCGGCATTTCGTTCATTCAGTATTGTTTATCCGTGTGCCTTCGAGCGGGTCGGAGAGTTAGTGATATGACTTACTAATATATTATTTCAATTAAACATATTTTAAAAGAATGGAAACCCTAACAAACATTGAACTTAGAATGAGAGAAATCATCATAGATTGTCAATATTTATTGTAACAAGTTAATAAGTAGTTATTAGTTAATAAGTAAGAAGCAAGTAATTAGTTAATTCATTGTGCTTCAGAAATGCAATGCCAAAATCTGTAAATTCCAATGAACAATGTTAAAATGGATTATCAAAGGCCGATTCTACTGAAACTTCGAAAACTTACTGATTATTGGGAATCTAGAAGTAATATTCCTAATACCTCTATGTCCTTTGGTGACATTAATGGACTTGATTTACATCAGTAATCTCCGTATAAATCGCATCTACCTACAGATAAAAGACGAAGTCGTATGCAGTTCTCCCTTTATGTTATCCTCTGTTTCAAGGTAAGAAAAAACAGACGACAAGCTCTTGTTTCGACCTCATAAGCAGATAAGGTCTATGCTGTGTCTTTGCATGAAATGATGGTACAAAGAATTGCTCGCGATTATGCTAAAACCTCCGTTCTCGAATTTCATATCTTCCAAAGAGGTCTAATATTTCAGAATAAGCGATAGCACTCCTTTTCATCAGAGCTGTTATGAAAATCAACTGAAGAAATAATAGATTTAAAGTTTAGTATTAAAATAAATTTTGTTGCAATCACTTTGAAGAGATTATCTTAGAGAAAAATTTAATCCGCAATTTTTTTTTCATTAAATTGAATATTTAAACAGTTAATATAATAAAATTCTATAAAAGGTTTTCGTGGGGTTGTATTAATTTTTACTTGTGTTCGGAATCAAATTGTATAAGTTAAGAAAGTTATAATAATAACTATAACTTATTGTATGGTTCTTAATTAGAGTGAAATAGTTTGATTACTCGTTTAACTAACATTAAATCGAATGATTTTCAAATTTCAGATTTTCAAAAAGAACAATTTTATTTAACTTTATATAGTTGAATATGAAATATAATATTTTGTGCTTCTTGTTGAATTACTTCATGGTGATAATTTTGTGTATCGTTTTATTTTATTATTACAAGATAAAACTCATTATTAATGATCTCTATCTTAACGGTAATCTGCAATCAGACATTTCAAGTTAAAATCTATTTAATTTGATGGGCTTCACTTATCTTTAAATTTGAGTCAAATATTTTAGAATAATGTATGTATGCTTAAGGTAAATTATTAAATATTACGATATAAGAGTTTCTTAAAGAAGTCAAAATCATAATTTAAAATTATTAATCAAAACATAAATTTTTGGAAGAATTATTCAAAGGAAAATATATAAATTAAATTTATTAAATATCAAAACTATCACTTTCCGCTGTATAAAAAAAACTTTATTGTAAATTTTTAGTGATTTCTTTTAAAGCATAATGAGATGAACTAAAATTTTCCTGAACTATCTCATTCCTAAATATCATTGGAGTTCAGGTATCTCAGAATATTGGAATGTTCGAATTCCTCTGTCAAAAAATAAGAAAAATTCGCTTATATATATATATATATATATATATATATATATATATATATATGAAAGGGAACTAGCTTAGCCAATGGCTATGAAACAATGCAAGCTCGGGCATTTTTTGAGATTTCTCAAATGCTCTCCTTGTGGGATAAATTCATATAAGATAGCGAGTGTAATGTGCAAAGTACATGCCTCGGGAATTCAATCAGTAAAGTTTAACAGATGGGAAAGGAAACTTCGCAATATTATGAGTATTTGGAGTCTTTTTTTTTTTTTTTTTTTTGAGGAATCGAGGGAATTAAAATATATGAAATATCGAAGTTCTAGCTGTAGATAAACGAAAGCTATATAAATTAAAGCTTATTATGTAATATTTTTAAAGTTTTTCAAAGTTTTATTACTTTTTCCAGCTATTTGAAAGTGTGTGTAGAGTTAGTGGTGTTAAATATATATATTGAATTGCGATGGATCTTCGATTCTAATTCAGAATAGCAGGATTTCATTTCAGGGATCATCTCGGTTTCATAAAATAGCTTGTATACTATTAAATGAGATGCATTCGAGTTACATTGTACTGCCAAATACGTATTCAAAATAAACAAACAGTTTTTAAATAATAAAAATTGAAAAAAATGAAAAAAAAATTATAAAAATTCAAAATTATAATTTATTCAAGAGAAACTCTAAACCTGATAAATATAAAATATAAATAAATGGGCCAACTCTTTGAGTTCGTTCAAAACTGTACTCAGTTTTTTGTTACAAATATATAAAATTTCTAGGTATATTTGTAACAAAAGAACAAACTATAGATCTCAGACTTTCAAAGCTCATTCATCTTGAAATGAAAGAAGAAAAATGTATTGCCAAAATGCATTACCGAAGAAGAAAAATAACATTTTTTCATACAGAAGGCGGCTTTAGGGATTTATTTAAATGTGATTCTTGCATTCAAAGTTACGATATCCTCTTCTGATTTCAAAGGATAATTGTTTGAAAAATTGTATATTTTGAATGAAACGAACCCACTGTAGTAAATTATAGAAGAAATAAGAAATTTATAACCTTATTTCAAAAATAGGCATTTACTATCATCTTCAATTTTTATTAGTTTTCATAATAACATTTTTATTTAGTTTGTAAATAAGCAAAGTTACATATGAAAATCAAAATGTCTCGTTGAATAGAATTTAAACCTTAAGTTTTTGACATTTTGGGCGACACGAATTCTAGGGGAGAAAACTGAATATTTTGACAATTCTACTTTATTTAGTTAAATTATTTTTAATCGTAGGCAGGAAAGAATTGATCCACAAAGATTTTGAGAAATAAAAGATTATTTATGTTATTATTATTACTGAAATCTGAATTTCATGGTTATTCCGTAGATAAAAGCTTAAAGTTGTTTGTTTACTAGCTCTTAAGTATACATATGAATACCAATTTTAAAATGCAGATTTATAAGTATATTTTCTTTTCAGAGAATCTTTAAGACATTGCCAAAATTATAATTCTCATCGTAAGAGTAAATAAATTAAGCTTTCAGTCTCCAGGGTTTCAAATGGACTATTCTTTAAAACTAAAAGGCAACATTGACTTTTCTAAAATGTTTCCCTTTCAACAAACAATTCGATAAGAAAATTCATACAGTACTTCGTTTTGCCTTGTCTTGCGAAATAATTTGATTCTTAAAGTGCACACTAAATTTTTTACCAAATCTGTCATAAAAGTATCGTACTTAAAAGCTTCGCTTATTGAATTAGTGTATGATATTACGAAAAATCTCAAGTGAAGGAAGGTCTCTTGAATTTAAATTCTCCTCGACGCAGCACTTAAGGGATGGTGCAATTTCTTTTTTCAAACCTTTTGAATTTATATTTTAATATTTAATTTAGACAGAAATTGCATTAGTGAGGAAGATTTTAATTTTGAATACACAAATATATAATTATTAATTATAAATACATTATTTAGTGACATAAATTATTGTGTTTACCATTTTTGTTTTAAATAAATTGTTAACTAAAACAGTAAAGCTTTTTTTTTCTGAGAGGAATATTAAGATGTATGCGCTTTCAAAACATGCAGAAAATTGGAATAGTTGTACCTAATCAAAATATAATGGCTTTGTTGAATAAGGTCATTTAAAAAGTTTTTCATAACAGAAAATTATGACGCAATAATTTATTTAACCTCATAATTTAAAAAGAGAAAACTTAAATTCTATATAAATTATACAATGTATTTAAATTTACGACCTAATGATATTAATTCAAGAAAATAATATGAGTTGCATTTATTTATTTTTTTCATACCGTCTGCTTTTCTTCAAGAAAATAAATATTTTCTCATTAATTTGTGCTCTAAATTATTAAAAAAAAAGTGAAGAAAATTAAAGCTGTGCTTATATATCGCGAATTAAAATTATACATAATTAAAATCCAAGAATAATATTTTACGGCAATCAAATATAATCAAGAACATTCATAATTTCAAATGATGCTTGATTCACAGAAAATTTATTCATATAGATTAAATTAAAAAATTATTACTTGTTAGATCCAGTCAGAATAAAATATTTTAAAAGATTTATATTTTCTATGATATTACAAGGAAGAATTTATTACATTGGTAATTTCAATAATGTGCTAAAGTAATATAAAAATTTAGTTTTTAAAGGATTTTTATTGGAAATTTGATTTATTTTATTTTTGTAAATGTTGAATTTTATAATCTAGGTTCTACTCTCTTTTTTATATGCTAGATATTCGTAAACCTTTTTTTTTCACTATTAAAATAATGTGTTTTAAGAAAATAATTGTAAGCAAAGAAAATAATTATGTTAAATCTGTATTCGAAACATGTGGTGCCACCTGATGTCAAATTTTTGAAAAATTAATCTCAAACTATAATATTGAGCTGTAAGCTGAAGACAAAAATCGAAAAAAAATAAAAATTATATATATATATATATATATATATATATATATATATATATATATATATATATATATATACATATATATATATACAAAAGTATTAGAATCAAGTTAATAGGAAAAACAAAATCAAATAAAAATTAAACCAAAAAAATTATTAAAAAATATTAAAAAAGAATCCGGCCTGAAGACTTTTTCAAGGGTCACCCTCAGGCAGGGATTCAAATAAAGGGATTTTTTCTGTGAGGACATACAGACATTAAGTCTAATAATGATTCCTCGTGACCCGAAAATCCCCCGAAATTATGCTCAAGAGATATACCATTTTAACAGAAAGGAAATACAAAATAACAAATTAGAAAAAAACCACAAAGTAAAAATACAATGAAAACAATAACAATAAAAACAAAAACAGCATTAAAATTAAAATTAAAATTAAAAACAAAAAGGCCAGAACATACCTTCCAACAGTGAATGAAACTTTAAACAATCGATTGTGATTTCCTGTTTTTGAAAGTTAACGGTTAAATTATGTAAACAGAGGTAGGCACCCAGCGCCATCTATTGAGTGATCCAATATGCAAGTAAATTTCTATTTTTATTTAAGCCAAAAGATTAATCCCAAACCATACCTTGTTTAATTAAAAAATTGACATTACAGTAATTTCTAGGAAAATCATTTTTAATTAAATTTTTAAGGAGGATATTTGATGCTTCAATATAAGAATTTTTATTATTGCAAACCCTTTTGATCCTGTTAACTTGTGAGAAAATTAGATTTTTGAAAATTTTAGAGTTTAGATTGGAATGGTAGTTACATAGTTTTGTTATTTTAAAGTTGAAATCATCCCTTTTATCGTATATACCAACTATTGTTTTATCATTAGCAATTTCGATTTTTAAATCCAGAAAGGTAGCCTCAAGTTGATTTATATTTGTATCTTTTAGAATTAAATCTTTTGGATAGCAATTAGTAATAATATTAGTATTGTCGAAGTTAATCAAAAGTAGGTCATCAATATATCTCCACCCGTTTATTAAATTATATTTAATTATTTTTTTCTCATAGTAATGCAGGAAAATATTAGCTAAAGCACTTGAGAAAGCTGTCCCCATTGGAATGCCCTTGACTTGTTTATAAAAATTAATACCATTAAACACGTAATTTTCAGTAATATTAAAATTACATAACTCAAGCCAGTTATTTTTAGGAATGATATTTTCATTTAAATATTCGTCATATATAAAAGTGCAGACCTTTATTAATTTTTCATGAGGTAGATTAGTGTATAAATTTTCGAAATCAAAAGTATTAAGTTTATTAATGTTGTTATCTTTAAGAAAATCCAATACTTCTTTGTTACTAGAAATAATAAAGTTGTCTTCATTTTTTATTTTGTCCAGGATAATTTTTAAGTATTTAAAGAAATATATATATATATATATATATATATATATATATATATATATATATATATATATATATATATATATATATATATATATATATATATATATATATATATATATATATATATTTCTTCAAAAAATATTCTCTATATTTTCTTCAGTCATTTGCCAGCAAAAAAAATCTTTGGCTTGTGTGTGATAACACAAACGTTGACTAATGACAACAAATATCAATGGATATTCTGAAATTGTACAAAATTACTTTTTCAAATCTCGGTTTTTCACTGCTGTCGGTTAGTGATTTTAATTATCTCATCAAAAGTTCAAGAATGATTGCCTTTTCTGGTGTTAAACCAATATAGTCTAACTTTCATGATTTTCTTTTTATTGTCGAGAATTTTTCTCTCCAATTTCAATATTCCTTAAAGCAACATGTTAACGTAAAATTTATCAAAATATCGATTTTATTATTAATTCTTATAATAGCTTGAATTATCGTAAATATTCCTATAAAATTTTAGAATTATATTAAATATTCCTATAAAGTTCTAGAATTATCTTAAATATTCCTATAAAATTCTAGAACTTATCTACATTTTTAATAACATTTTACAATTCTTGATGCAGAGAAAGGGCGTAAACAATGTGAGCAAGTCTATTTTTTAAAAATTGTTTGTAAAAGAGCCTAATATATGCTGAATTATAAAACAGGAACATTACTGATGCCATTTAGTACTTCTTAAGGTATATTTATACAAATTTATTGATATCGTTATACAAATATTGAATATATGATTTTTTTTCTTAAAACAAATAAAAGTTTTAAATTACTGGGGTTTTTTTTTTGGGGGGGGGAGAGTGCAGTTTGCACATGTATGATTTTAAAATAATAAAAATTAAAATCGGTAAAAATTAATTATTCATGGTGTGATTTTTTAGCAGTACATAAAATAAGATATGCGGCTAAGCTATAAATTTGGTATGTTATCTTGTGACTATAGCTGTAGTTGCCTGTCAAATTTTAGTTCCAATCAATTAGTGAGAAGGTTAATCAAAGATAAGTCAGTCAAAGGGTTTTATCAAGAATTAAAACTATATACAGGGTTATCAAGAAATTACAGGAGATGAATAACAGTGCGATGCTCGGAGCCTTGTAGCGTGTTATGTACTGGACGATACATACCAAAATTTGGTCACCATGCACATTAAAGTATGCGGTTCCAATTTGTCAAAAAAATTAGTACCAAAAAGCGGCGATACGGTAACTGGTGCTGTATATGCATAATGTGTGAAAAAAAGAATGCATATGGAAACAGTAAATAACAACACACCAAATAAATGAAAAACGTTTATTAAAGCAACTTGCAAATTTGGCTCAAGGTGACCATCAGCCTAATGTTCCAATCATTTCATGTGGTGCACGAGGTTTTCGACTGTGGCTCTTC
Organism: Argiope bruennichi; assembly: GCF_947563725.1. NCBI lineage: Eukaryota > Metazoa > Arthropoda > Arachnida > Araneae > Araneidae > Argiope > Argiope bruennichi. The sequence goes on from NC_079151.1 coordinate 49,710,429, forward strand.
CCATATCAACATTTTTTATTCTGACTTGTAACGTTATTTGATCTTTTAAAGTATGGATGTCAGGAACATGTCCTTGATACACAACGTCTTTCAAGTAGCCCGGCAAACAGAAATCGCAAGGATTCAGATCGGGGGACCTCAGAGACCATGGAAAATGCACGACTAATTACTCTAGCTTCTGTGAAATGTTGACACAGGACATCCTACATACAACCTCCGATATGCGATGACGCACCATCTTGCATGAAAATGGTAGAATCGATACAATTTCTTTGCTGCAGTTGAGGTACCACAAAGATCTCAAGAATATCGGCATACCTGTCGGAAGTGACAGGATAAGTCACTAGTCCATTTCTACCAATTTCTCTAGAAGAGTACAGGCCGATGATAAAAAAAGCAGTGAACCCACACAAAAATGTAATTTTCGGTGAATGTATGGGGATCTGTTTACCAACGTGAGGATTTGTATCAGCTCAAATACGGCAGTTGCGCGTGTTGATATCACTATGAACTTGAAAGTAAACTTCATCGCTCCATAATATCCGCCACAGCCATTCGTCATCCACTTCCAATCGAGCCAAAAATCTCAAAGATAATTCAAATCGGGAATTTCTGTCCTCTGGGAGCAATTTTCGAATGGATTTTATCTTCTACAGATAATATTTTAGGATTTTACGCAATATCTTATTCACCGTTGAAAACGGGATATCTATTTGTCGTGATATTGAACGTGCGCTGCTGGTACGCTGCTTATTAGCTATCGCCTGATCTATTAAGCCTGATCCAGCAAAGATCGCCTAATGCAGTAAATTACGTAATGAAGTTTTCGATCGCAGAGCCAGAACTTTTCCTATCGCCTTTTTTGGTACTAATTTTTTTTTCCCTTGGCAAATCGAAACCGCATACTTAAGTGTGTGTGTTGACTAAATTTTGTTATATTTCGTCCAGTACATAATACGCTACAGGGCTCCGAACACCTCCTGTTATTTCTTGATCACCCTGTATTTAACTTGCAGTTATATAAATTAATGACCTTTACCACCAGATATATGATTCAGAAAGTTCAAAAGGAAATTCTTCACAAATGTCGAAAATATCAGTTCGTAATATAAAAAAAAAAGTTTCAAACTCATTCAACATAAATGAGCTCATAATCTATTTACTCTCTTCCTACATTTTTATTTTTCTGCTTTCTAATAAAATTTTAAATGGAAATATTCCGTAATCAGAAGTAATTACATCATTAGGTTATATACCATTTCGCTTTCAGAAAAAGAAATTATTAATAATTTTTATCCTCATAAGGATAAACATTAATGGAAAGGGAAACGTAGATGTCGAAATTATCATTTAGTGGCAGGAAATAATTAACATCTCAATAATTTGAAATCGAAATTAATTACGAATGTGCTGTAATCATATAAGCTGCATGGCAATTTCAGAGGATTTAAACTACTCGAAAATTTAACGCAATACCAGTTCTTTTTTTCTAGGAAGAGATTTAAGCAGCTTTCTAACAAAATAATTGCATTTCGTCCCTAGCTAGAAAACTTAAATTTTGAAAGTAAGTTCTGTCTGTATGAAGAGTAATTAAAATTTCGTTTGATAACAATTTTTAAAGCATCTTCAATTTATTCTTCCATCAAAGTATTCCTCTTTTTCAATTGAGAAATTAATTAATAATGTCTGCGTTTCCGTCTTATTTTAATAAAGTGCTTAAATTTCCTTTTTAATCACTTGCTTCGAAAGGGGGTTGGAGGTTGGAGGGGAACAAGGGAAGATGAATTTCATTTAAAAGATTGGAAGCAATTTTTTGTCCTGATATCGCTTTTATTTTCTTTCAAGTGTGAAGATTTATTGCTGCAGAATAAATCATTTTATTTAAACTGCAGGAATATATTTAAAAATAATGGAAAACAATGAACAATAAGAAGACGTTTTTATAACCTTCGTATAATTCATTTTATTTTACGTCTTTAATCACATCGCATTTTGTTTATGTCATCTTTGAAAGATTGTTTTTAATTACTACTTGGTTTTTTTTTATAAAATTCAATTTCGCTTTCGATGTTATTAGTTTTTTATAAACTGTGGTGTTTTAAATTCATTTATATTTTATTTGTTTATTTTTATCATTTCAATGTTAGTGCAAATGTTAATGTAGAATACTGTCAATTTCAATTAAGGGCATACATTTTTCAATAGAATTTGTTTAATTTTTGAATAAGAAGAATAAATTATCTTGTTTGTGCATCATATTATTTCAACAATTGCGTGTAAAGGAAGTTAGAATATGCAGTCCATAAATTATCATCAATGGGTAAATTATCATCAATGGTAAGAAATGATGAATACATTAATTATTACCACGTTAATATATTTCTAACATTACTAAATTGTAAACACTTAATAAACAAGAGGCGTTTATTATATAAATTATTGAATAATTACATTCATTATAAAAAAAATGAATTCCGTAGTGAAAAAAGAAATCGCGCGACATTGTAATTGAGTATTGAATTAATGAAATACCTGACTCTTTATTATCACGATATTTTCATTTGAATAATAAATGTATAGAAAATGAAGAAACCTAAGAAGTCCTTCAAAATATTTTTACAATACGAAGAACATATTATATCAAACAAGTAAAGTAAGAAATTCAGCACAGAAATGAATCTGAATAGAGAATAAAATTTTTGCTGAATTTATAGGCAATCGATTCTGTTTCCATCTTCCGAAACTATATTTTAATTAATAGTTATAAAACAAAAATTTAATGATTTACTTTTAAATATTTTCTACTTCATAAATAGAAACCATGGTTTAAATAAATCTTGAATTTTAAAAACGCATCCTGATGTAATTAAATATTTTATGACTAATGCATGCTCAAACTTTTAATAAATTCTATGAAAAAAGCATTTGTTTCTTATAATTATTACGTGGCAGTTTCTTTTTAACTCGGTTCAATATATCTAGCCATATACGTGTGTCAAAGATTCATTATAAAGAAAAATTTCATGTTTGGTGATAATAAATACAATCTTGAATTGTTTAGAGTAAAATTGTGAATTAGTTGTCACATATAGGCATACATAGCCTTCTTCAAGGAAAAATATTAAGTTTTCCTTACTGAAAAACCAGAAATTCCTTTAGCCGACAAGTCTGCTTCAGAATGTCCCTGGTCTGAAACCTGAATCTATAGAACGTATTTTAAATATGTCGGTTCTAGAGTACATTGAATCTGACGTTGAGTGTTTAATGTCTACTTGCTGTAGTAGAGTGAAAGTCTGATAAAGCGATTTCCACGCAGCTGTCTCGTCATCTAATGAGAGTTAACATTGTAAGCTCCATCCCAAATTCTCGAAGACACCATTAATAATCATCAAATGATTGCCTCGATCCCCCCGTAGGCACATAGATAGAACTGAATTGCCAGCCTAACGCGACAGCAATCCTGGCAGGAACTTTGGTTGAGTAAAAAGGGCAATCACCGGTTAAGGTGCAACTCTTTCTTTGTGAAGTACGTCCCGTCATCGATGGGAGGTAGCCAATCCCCACTTCTTCCTGTACTCACTAGAACGGCGAGAACCAGAATAACAAGGACGGCAAGAACTACCGTAACGGAAACTTGGCATCCTCATTTTTGAAGTTGCCCATAGGGGGAAGAGAATATTAATGAAACAGAACTAAAAGAATCCGTATAACTTTAGGTTAGGGATGAGTCAAATTTTAATTTTATAATAATCATCCTTATTTGAAAAAAGCAGTAACAATCCAAATATTTTTCTTTGTGTCATTAAAAGTTCTGTTGAGAGCTATCGAAGCTGCTTGCCTTATAAAAGCAGAATGTAACATGATCATCTATGGTAAAACTAGCAGAAATTCCCATAAGAGTCTAAATGCTATGTTGAGAAAAGTTCAGAAAATATCTGGTATTTAAATCCTTTTTTGCAAATACATATTAACGTTTGTTGCTAAATCAAATAATATTTAAAAATTTAGAATGCCACTTACTATGAATTACTATTGTGATTTCAAGATTAATGTGACAGTTTCTTTAACAGATATTAAAACTCAAAATCAATAACAAAGAGACTCCATAACCGAAATTGAATGTTAAGATAAATTTGATTATAAAGTACACTTTTAGAATTAAAAAAATACTTGTAAATTATTCTTGTGAATATATTGTTATGGATATAAAAGTTTGATATAATGCTTTTAAAAGCTATTTGTTTTTCATTGAGGACTTTTCTTCTCGTTCCATTTGAAAAAATCTGAAAATATCAGCGACTTCTCATTAAATACTAAAGAATTACAACTTCACAGCTCAATATAGTTCATCTCCTTCACACTAAAACAAATCTGTGAGATGAAGCAAATAGAATTTTATTATGTAAATTTGTCAATATTTGCTTATAAAATATTTTACTAAAATTCCGGAATTCTCTTTTTATTGCTAAAGCGAAATGACCAGACAAAAGCCACAAAAAAAAAGGAAATTATCTTGAGCGGCAATGAATTATTATTGCTGGAAATGGAAAATCATTGTCGTGACACTTAATATTTATCCTTTTGTGTCATTGATATTAAAATAGGAGAATTTTATGTCTTAACCTTCATCCATTTGTGCTGCTAATTAACATCAAAATTTGGAAGTTTCTGAGTTTATTGCTGTGTGATGAATAAATTTTTCTAATTTCACCATTGAAATGTAAATATTAGAAGAAAAATTTTAATGATAATATTTTTTTGAGGCTATGAAGAAATGATGTTAGGGCATACATACTATATATATATATATTAATAATCCTATTCTGTAAAAGCTTTTTTTTTTACTTCTAACTAAAAAATGAGTTATAGATGCTTAAAAGTGAAACTATATAACTTTGACCACACAATTTTAAATTTCCTGCTCTTGTATGCCATGCATTTAAAAATGAGAAATAAAGTTTTAATCACTGCAAATTTTGTAAGAGACAAATTATGAATTTTTTCTTTTAAAGTATTCTAAAAACATACATCTGATGTTTTAAAATATATTAGAATAGTACAAAAAATTGTTATTTTTTCAACATGTTAAAAACTTTATATTATTTTTTCAATTTCGACTTGGTGATCATATTTGACTCAAAATGCTGTTTAAGAAATGCGAGATCTTGAAGTCTGGTTCTCAAAATACCGAAAGTTTCCCAGAAAATTCAATCGCACATCTCGCCAGATTATAAAAGAAGAGCAACTGCTATGGAAATCAGTTTCAGATTTCATCAATCAAAAAAGAAAAATACAGCTACTTTTAGACATTTTTGGGATTATTGTCATCCTATAATTATGGTTTTATTACGTTGCGATTGAATTTTAAATTATGCAAACGTGCTTGCTTCTTCTCGTATTTGTATTTGTGACTCTTTGCTGCAACTTAAATAGTTTTCATTTAAGATATCTGAGCTCCAATTTTCAAAAATAAAGCATGTTTCCTGATGGAATAGGACTTATGAAATCCAGTTGTTTCAGTTTTTATTTTAAATTTAAAATTCAAATTTCTCAAATTAACTGGATTTTATCGAACATAACCACAAACAGGTTTAAAGTTCGTACTCACGTAACATTTTTTCGGCTTGAAATTAATGCAAAAATATATATATGTGTGTATTTTTTGCAGTTTTTAAAATGTAAAATTAGTTATTTAACTTATCTACAAAGCAAAGGAAAATTGATTGAAAATTGTATATCAGCAAATCAATTGCTTCGAGAAAATGTCAATTTCTTCATTTATTATTTTTTTTCCAATTATTTAAAAAAATAGATTGAAAATCGAAATAGAAAGAAAATAATTGTAAAATTTTTGCAACGCCAGTGATGCTTTACAAAGACCTTTCCCGATTTATGAAACTGAATTCAAGAACCCTATCTATAGTTCATCAAACTTCTTTGACTAACTCATACCTCGCATATTCACAACGCCATCTCGTGCAAAAAGTAAAAGTAAAATATTGATTTATTCAACAAAGGCTTTAAGTTTTTCCAAGTGTCATTAAGAAAATAATCTTTTTCCTCAGATTGACTTTTATTTGCATTTGGAACAATTCCTAATTTCTTCCGTTGTATTTTTTTTCCGTCCTCTAATTACAATCAATACTATCTTTCGTTTGCAAGTAATTAAATCCCTTGTGCTCTCATATCGAAGCCAATGAATTTCTAAAAGAAATTTTTCTAATGATGAAATACTTTCCCGCGAAAAAAAACTTTCTTTAGAATTCTTAGAAATGGAAGAAAGAAAAATTGCAACAGAAGCGTTATTTTTTGACAGTAAGTTCTCTAATCAATTTTTAATTTTTGTTCTACTAAATGAAAATAATAGTTTTTGAAAACTACCAAAAATTTTTGGAACTTTTAGTTTTCTAATTAACTAACAAAGAACTTTCTTTGTTCAACAATCTGATTGATGTTTTTATTATAAGTATAAAGATTATCTGGTTAGTGAGGGAATGAGAAGGAATGTAACTGTTTTCATGAAAAAAAGATGTGTTATTTTACTGTAACTTCTTTTATCATGAAGAAAGATAAGAAAGAACTTTCAGCAGTAGATAGCGATTCTGTTTGTGCAAAATGTTTCACAAAAAAAGTTTTCTTCTTTAATTTATACATTCTGAAGTTTTTTACGATAAAAATACTATAGTTAAAAATACCAAAAGAGATTCTTTTCCTACATAAGAAAGTAAATTTAATTACTTTATCATCAATAATGAAGAGTAATAAATTAAAACAATATATATATAACAATATATATATATATATATATAAAGTGTGTGTGTGTGTTGTTTAAACCCTATATTAATGCATTTTATATTGTTTCTTGCTAGCTTTTGATTAAACAAAGATAATCAATGAATGTAACCTCAACAGTATTTTTACTATTTTAAAACATTTTATTTGCTTTTAAACCATGATTTGATACATTTATGTATCAAATCTTAAATATGAACATGATGTTCAATTGTAATTTGGCAATGTGATGCATAAAATCTCTCTGAAACTGTGCTCAATGTTATGCAATCTTTAAAACCACCAAAGACAGTTAGTTGAACGCTAAGTAGTCAACATGAAAAACATGATGTTCAATTGTACATTGGCACACATCACGAAAAATGAAACTCACATCATAAAAAAGCATTCATGAATTTCTTTATAATCACATATCAAGTTAAGATAGAATAACTTAGGTTTTTCCAAAATGAAAAATCTTCTTATATATGATTTATATAAGAGTTACAAAAAAATTTTTCTTTCTCTAACTAAATTGATATATATATATATATATATATATATATATATATATATATATATATATATATATATATATATATATATATATATATATATATATATATATATATATATAAATTTATATATATATATATATATTACGCACACACACACACACACACACACACATATATATATATATATATGTGTGTGTAATATATTGTGAGAAGACGTTGTATTGTTAATTTCATTTTATTCTCTCCCGGGAGACAGGCAAGATTTATTTACAAGAAGGCGCAGCTCGGCACAAAAGCAGAAGTGAAGAAGGAACGAAACAAATGATCACTAGTCTTATATAACATGGGATTTCCGACCACGCGCCAATTCAATACACGTGTTGACCGTTATCAAGGGCAACGAAGGGTTCACTTTCATTTGATACGTAGAAGAGATTGCGCAGTAATTTTTAAACCGTTTCAGTTGAATTAATTGAACAGAAAGTGGAATTGTGTCAGGAAATAAGAGAATGAAATTACTATGGGCTAAATTAAGAGTTTAAAATATCACACAATACACACACACACACACACACACACACACACACACATATATATATATATATATATATATATATATATATATATATATATATATATATATATATATATATATATATATACAGTGGGTAAAAAAAGTATTGGCAATTGCCTTAATTTATTCATATTGACAAATAAATAAAATGTTATGCAATTTTAACTGTCGTAATTAAATACAAGACATCTTAGATATATACGATTTTTTCTTTCAAACTCGAAAATTTGCACGTCAAAAAAATATTGGCAAAGTTTTAATTGCTATGCAAATTTTGTTACATTGAAGTCACGTGTTTCGACTGATAAAAACTTCTACCAGTATAAAGTCTGCAAAACTACTCCAAAAGTGTCTATGCATTATTTTGCGATTACTGTAGTAAAATGACTTCGAAATCGATGGAGTTGGACGTTAGTATTAAAAACATGATTATTAGGCTCAGAAATGAAGGTTTAACTTATCGTGCTATAGGAGTGCAGTTGAATATAAGTTTATTTACTGTCAGAAGTGTTGTAAAAAAGTTCAAGGAAACAGGATCAACGGAAAATAAGACTAGAAGTGGACGACCTCGAATATTTTCTACAAGAGAAAAACGTGCCATTATTAACAAGGTTAAGAAAAACCCTAAACTAAGTCCACCCCAGATAGCTAGAGATGTCGCTTTCACTTCGCAAAAGACTATCAGCGTACAGACTGTACGGAATGTTTTACACGAGGGACGTTATTATTGAAGGGCAGCTAGAAAGAAACCATTCAACTCGCAAATAAATAGGAGAAAGAGGTTAGATTTCGCAAAATCCCACGTTGATTTATCCGAAGAGTTTTGGAACACAGTTATTTTTTCCGACAAATCAAAGTTTAACATTTTCGGCAGTGATGGACGACGATATGTGTGGAAGAGGTCAAATACTGAATTGGAAGAGCAACATTTAACTGCTACTGTAAAACATGGTGGAGGCAGTGTCTTAGTTTGGGGCTGTATGGCAGTTAATGGAGTTGGCAACCTGTATTTTATTGATAGTATTATGACAGCACGTACATACATTGACATTTTGCGCCATAACTTAAAAATCAGTGCCCAAAATCTTGGCTTGTGAACATCATTCGTTTTTCAACAAGGCAATGACCCCAAGCATACAGCGAATCTCACCCGTGAATGGCTACTCTACAATGCTCCTCGCCAGTTAAAACCCCACCTCAATCGCCTGACATCAATCCAATTAAAAATTTATGGCACCTGCTGGATCTAAAAATCAGGAAACATAAAATTTCAAGTAAAAACGACCTTAAACGTTTACTCTTGCAAGAGTGGCACAAAATTCCCAACAGTACAACAAAGACCTTAGTTTCCTCTATGAGAAATAGATTATAAGATGTTATAGATGCAGAAGGTATGCATACAAAGTACTAAACATATACTGATTTTGTTTTCGCTCATAATTTTGTCAATACTTTTTTTATCATGTAAATTTTGGATTTTCTCGTAGATTTTGACTAAAAAAATATTTAAATGAAAATTTCGTTATATTTGTTTGTCTTTTCTCCTTCTGTAATCGCTATGTTAAAATAAAATTTGTAAACATACTTTGTTAGCAAATATGATCATTTATAGGCAATTGCCAATACTTTTTTTATCCACTGTATTTTTATTGGTGGATGTAAAAACAGACGTATAAGCTACCATCACTTTGGAAACAGAATATCTATCCCAAAGATTGAAAGTTGTGTATTAACTACAAAGCGTCTCAGTATTACGTTTGTAAACTTGGCGTACACAGAAGATGAAGCTCAGATTGAAAAAATTAATAAAGCCAGGCGACTTAAATTAAATAGAAATTTATGAACTAAACTGCTTTTCTGCCAAGGTAGATGGTATCGGATGTATTCAGTAGTTTCAAAATTCTTCAAGAGTATCTTTAATTCATATCAGGGCAGTAGCCCATAATGTAACTCAATTTCGTGCAGCATATAGAAAATTTTCGGTAAATGCTTAGACCGGCCTTATGATGGGAACCACCTAATCAAATTTCATTAGTTGCAATTTCATCTGATCAATGGAATTAATTGATCGGTCTGGAATATGTGTTGCCACAGATTTTGAATGAAGCATAACTTTCTCCATCAAATATATATTTTTTGTTGTTACAGTATGTTGAACCTTGAACTCGTTCAATCTAATTTTTGTAACTATGTAAATTCACAGTTGATGAACTATAATATTGCATATGAAGATAAAGGAGATGTTGTGTCAGTGAAGTTTACTAGTCTGAATTTTCTGAGGACTAATCAGGAAGTGTCATACATGTCCCTTTATAATGACAATGATCAGTTTGCATGACTCATAGCAAATATTTCATTAGTCCAATATTTGTTGGAGTCTTTTCTAAATACTTTGAATTTGAAGACTAAATACTTTGAATACCTGAAGATGGACAATTTACATTGCAGGAAGTCACGCATTGAAAATGTTGAAGGGCCACTTTGGGTGATTTTCTCTTTCAAAACCTTCTTTTATATATATTTTTTTAGTTATGTAAATTTATTAATAGATAATTACTTTTTTAATTAAATGGATAATTACTTTTGCGGTGTCCTTTCGTTTTTAATGTTTCTTGAGGACTTGCTTGATTCTCAATGTGGACATGTGTAATTTCCATCTCTGCATAGTCACGTCATTCTTAGTCTCATTTAAGTTTGTAAACATGGAACAAAAATAAATCTGTAATTTAGAAATTGGTAATCAAGTATATATATAAGGAAAGTCTTAATGAATATATTGAAACTGCAAAGACTCTCTGAGCATGTTTAGTTTTTATGTCTTCCAAAAATAATATTTTATACTTAGAAACTACCTATATTTCAAGAATTAATTCTTGTATTTATTCCTAAGGAAATGGCTTTTATCCAACAGTCAATATTGATTTTCTTTTCCACCGTTGATAATTCTTCATTTACTTGGAAAACTGAAATTTAAATTATAATGTGTATATCAATAGCACATTTATTTGGGTTGTTTCTAAATTTCTTAACTTAACTTTTATTTCTTAACTTAATTTATTTGTTATTATAATATTTTTTATGCTGTTTCTTCGTTGTTACTTTTCATCAAAATTTAGAATCTTAATACAAAAAGTTATTCGCACTTATGTGTATCTTTATTTTAGATAGATATATTCATCTCCAAGTTCTGTATTTTTACTAAAATTTTTAAATTTTAATTATGAACCAATCAATATGCTGAAAACAAAACGCTACTAGAAACAAAGAATAAATTAATATGAAGCAAAATTCTAATTTTTCTTTTTCTACTTTGTAGGATTGTTCTACAATAATGTTCCGACAAAATCACTATAGTCGCAACATTAAAAGCGGTCATTTAAAAATATTGCGTATTTACTTTGCAATTGTCTATCAACTATATCTGCACTTTCTGCATTTTTTACATCATTCTAAAATATATTTTTTTATTAAAATTATTTTTTAATCCTCTTTTTACTCTCTATTTTTTTAAAAGAAATGCAAGGCACTTTTTTTCAAAATGCAAAAAATGGAATTTCCATATTTATTTCAATATGAAAAATCTAGGAAAAACTTGAACGGTTATGAATGTAGGTATTATAAAAAAATAATTCACTCGACAACCCAGGCAGCATCTCTATGACATTTAATTAAATTTGTTAATAGAATACCACAATAAAAATGCTCTTCAAATTCATTTACAGGGATAAAAAAAAAGGAAGAGCATGTCAAATAATCCTTCATGAAATAAAAAGAAAACTACAAAGAATATCTTTTTTATCTTTTTCTTATGCAAACACTGTAAAAGGCATGAAAATAAAACCAGTCTAAAACTAATGCGTTACTAAAAGTGGACAGCGTAAGAAGCGAAGAGAGATATCTGAGAAGGAACAGCTACAGAGTTTTACACTGGGCAATAAAAAGAAGTGCTGAAAGTTTTTTCTTCTCCTTAGTACTACTGAAAATTGATTGTGACGGTGATATTGTGAGTACAAGATTATTCTTGAAGTAAAATTGCTTTGAAGAACTCATAAACTATTTAACATTAATTACCATTTTTCTCTCCAGTAAGAAAAGCTGATATTTGAAAATTAGCATTAAAAAATAATGCTTCTCTAATAATAAGTGTTACAAATTCTTCAAAGATTGCAAATATAGTTAAGCGTTGAATTAAGAAAGGAAATTTTCTTCTGCATAAGAAATGTGTACGAGTAGAAGAATGTATATACACCAATTATTTCAGATTAAATAATGGATGATTTTTAATTGAAATTTCATATATTCTGAAAGACTTATAAATTGTTTGACCTTAAAAAAGATATTTCTCATCAATATGAACAAACCAGAAAAAAATGAAATGGGCATAATATAATCATTAATTTTATCATAAATATTTTTAAAGGATACAAATAATGAAATAGAATATATTTATTTTAAAATTGTATCACTTCTTCCACAGCAATATTTTTAATGTCCGAGTTAATTCTAAGACCTTACAATGTTTGAGAAAGTCTTCATGTTTGCAATGAGTGTTTTGCGGAGAGAACTTTCTGGAATGCATGTCTAAGATAAACCTGAAACAAAAATTCTGACAGTAATTTTAAGCCTCATTTACTAGTTGTTTGCGACAGAAACTAATATAGAGTATGTAAAATCACTCTAAGAGAATGAAAAGGCTTATATACTTTTTATTAATTTAATAATATAAAATCGGTAATTTCAGTTTACAAAATTCAACTGGTAGAAAGCTTAACTCACGTATTAAAAATTTTTACTAAAAAAGCAGATGAAATTTTTTTCATTTATGCACAATGGAAAAAATCAACTTATATTCTAGCCAATTTAAAGATTTACAGCCATCTGAAGTATACTGTTAGCAGTTGTTATTAGCTCAAAATACCCTATAACATTTTTATGATATCATTAAGATATTGTGAGATATTCAAAATATTAGAAAAATATTATGTATATCTTGTGCTAATTAGTCTTTGAGTCACTTTACTCAAAAAACTTTATATAGGAGATCTAAACTTGAGAAAACATTTAATTGTTTCGTTGTCTTCGTCGCGTCATTAGTAGAATATTTTGGTGGAAGTATCTACAGAAAAACTGAACTAAGATGAATAAAAAAACTTTTATCTTGGTTAATTCGTATTCTAAAGCGACAGTGGTTATTGCTTTATTTGAAAAGAAATTAAATCTATTAACGCTCTATCTAAATCTATTTTACATCTGACAGAGATTCCTATAATGGAGTCATTATCAGAATTTGGTTCGTTTTATATATAATAAGGTGTATAAGGCATAAACGCATGTACACCTTATTATATATAAAATTCACTCTAATATACACCTTATTATATATAGATTAACTCTAAGTTTTATTGCTTTCAAATACACTCCGAATAATTTAATATCAATATTAATAGTACGAAAAACAAAAAGTGTTGAATTTTCATACTTATCAATGATCAGTTTTCATTTTCTTTAAAAATCATATTCGCTTACAGAGTAATATTATTGTAAAATCTTCACAATTTTACAAGAAAATGCTTTTAATAGATCATCAAAAGAAAAATTATACCAGTAACTGAAAAAGAATAATTATTCATTAGAATAAAATTATTCAGAAGACATATAAAATTCATTGTTCTCTTAGAATTTAGAATAATTGAATGAATTCTATTTCCATTTTATAGATTTGTAGAAAGCAATTATATTTTTTGGAGCTCACATTTTCAAACGAAAGATTGTCATTAATAAATGCTTCTGCAAGCCATTATCATGTACTTGAAAAGAATTCAGTTATTAACACAATTGTAATAGAAAATTCATTTCGAATTTATTCAATCAACTTACAATGATAAAATAGTTATAAGAATTATTTTCGAAACTTAGCATATGACATTTTACATATAAATGAACTTATTTTTTTTAACTAAATGCGATTTTATATTTTGAAATTCAAACACAATGCTCTTAACGAATAACATCGAATAAAATTAAATTATAATTTCTAACAAAATATTCTATTCAATTAGATCAAGAAAGAAATTAGTTTGTTTCGTTTTTTTAAACTCGAATACTATAATATTTCTTTCAAATATTTTTTTCTCGCTTTTTAATCTCAGTTGAAACAGAATTTTCAGTAAATTTTTTCTTTTCATTGAAAATGGTGCTAGGATTTTACACGTATAATTCCAGGCATTTTCCAAAAAAAAGAACTGAATATAAGATATTTTCATAACAATAAACGATATTACATTTTCAAATAATTCAGAGAAAAATTTATGTTTTCTCATGTGAAATATTATATCAAAAATGGGATTACTTTAAAATTTCTATAATTTTAAGTCGGACATCTTGTCTTTAAATAAATTTTAAAAAGATTTGACTTTTTTTATACTTCAAGAAATTATGCAAGAAAGCTTAGTATTTCGACTTAAATAAAAATAGTCAGAATTTTAAATTTCAACTTTTAACAGGAATTAATGCGACATCTGATATTTAAATCCTTTTGTAGTTGTAATAATCTGCAGCAATTTTAATACAACTGAATTCCTAAATCAAAAAGGCGTTATTATCACAACTGATTTTGAAAGTCAGTTGTAAATTTTTGTAATTTCAGTTTATTTTTTGTATTTTCACTTACAATTGCTGCGGAAATAAATCAATATAAAATAATCTTTTCCTGTATAAATTGTCTAATTGTAGATAGGAATATTAATGTACCTTCCATAAACAAAAATGATACATTTAAGATATAAAAAATGCATTTAATTCATGCGAAAATATTTAAATAAGATATAAATTAATTGGATTCAAAATAAGTATATATACTTTATGTAGATTGGTTAGTTTTTAAAGGTAATTATAAAGTAAATTACATTATTTAGATTAATTTGGTACCACAAAAAGCATTTATAAGTGGACAAACAATTTTTTTTCTTATTTAAACAATTTTTATTGCCTGTTTTTACATATGATTATTCATATATTTTCCCGTATAAACAAATATAATACATTTAAGATATGCAAAAGTATCTAAATAAGATATAAATGAAATGGATGCAAAATAAATAGGCATTCTTTATGAAGACTGGTTATTCTTTGAAAGGAATTATAAAATAATTTACATTATTTAAATTAATGTGGGCCTCAAATGACATTTATAAATGAGAACGTATTTTTTCTTATTTAAAAAACTTTCAATTTATTTCTCTTTGCTTACCGGCAGTTTACAAAATAATTGGCAATTAAATCCTACAAAAGGCATTCTAAGCTAGTGAAGGAATTTTAATAGGGTAAAATAATATCCCTTAGAATTAAGATACTTTTTTATTGTTTAAATTTCAGAAAGATGTATAGTTGCATGTGTTTAAAATTTTTGTAGCATTAGCAATTTGTTTTAAATTAAGAGCAATTTAAATTTCTGAAGGATAAATGCAGACCATTAAAATTTAAATGCAACTCTGTGGCTTTTCTTTGTATGTGTATTTGCTTCTGATAGATTGAAAAGAGAAAAAATTGTTTTCTTACTGCTTAGTTGCAAGAAAGGTGCATATTTTTAAAAAAATTAAATAAGCGAAAGTAAAGAAATGATATAAGCCAAAAGTTTTCAATAAAATTATGCCTTAAGAATCCACTTAAAAATACTAATTAGTGGACGTATTAACCTATAAATCTTATATTTAAAAATATCTTGAATGAAAATGTATTTTTTCTTTTCCACAAGATTATCGAGTAAATTACAAGATAGTTCAAAATAATAAACAAAAATTACACGATTTATTTAAGTATAATTTTGGATCATCATTGTTAGTTTCATCAATACTTTTCACTTGTAACATTTATGGAATAATTCTGCGAGTTTGAGTTTTTTTTAAAAATAAATAATAAATCAATTAGAATTATTTCAATAGATAGCAGTGCAAACATTTATTCTGACTTTTGCAGTTCTGTTGGTAATTTTTTATTTTGTTAATTTTTATTATTATATTATATTTTTACGTATCTAATTACAGAGAAGTATACGTATATAATTACAGAAGAGTTGCATTAATTGCAACTCTTCTTAATTGCAATTTCTTTCTTCTGTTAAATTTAATTATTACTTGCTTGTGGGCATGAGAATCGGATTTTTAATAGTATATTACGTTTTCTTTTAATTATTAAATTGGTGACATTCATTGGCGTTTTTTTCTGTGGATGTGAAGAAATTTAATGTCTTAAAATTATTTAATTATTTTTCATTCTATAAAATTTTATTTTTGCTCCAAAAGAGTTATAAATAGAAATGGAAAGTATACTATTATTACTGTGTTGCAATTTTTAAAGAAAATGGAAACATGATTTTGTTTTGTATTATTTCGCAAATGTAAATTATTTACAGTATTAAATCAGATTAAAAACTATATATTTGAAGAAAATCGTGGTATAAAATTTAAAAAACTAAATACAAACATTATTCTCAAAAAAATCATGAAATAAATAAAATAATATAATATTCAGTGTATATATAATATTTTCTTTCTCGAATAATCGAAAATGATTTTTAAGAAAATATAGATACATTTTTATAGAAATCCATCAATTGGGTCTTCCTAGCCCTAGTAGCACGGTTTGTCGAAAAATAATGTGTAATATTGTGCGATATTATGTTACATTATATTATATTATATTATATTATATTATATTATATTATATTATATTATATTATATTATATTATATTATATTATATTATATTATGTTATGTTATGTTATTCAATATGGAAAAATATTACATAATATTACAAATATTGTTTCATATCATACAATATTGTACTATACATGTGTGCTACTAGAGACAAATAATTCAACAATGGTAGCTGGTAATGTCACTTTATTACAGAAAAAAACAAGAAACATAGTCAGCAAAGCACTATTCAAACGCACAATAAAACAATACATGTATGCATCCACATTACAAGAACAAAAAATACTGAAAGTGTAACTGGAAATGTCACTCCGCCATCAACTTGTAAAGCGAAAATTTGCCTCGTGTGATCTCTTAGTCTTATAGATTCCCAACCGGGGATGTTTTTATACGAATCTGTGGATTTCGTTTCTTAATACAGATATCACCATAATTCTTGTATATTGTTGAAACTTCAGTTTTGCCATCGAAGCAGAAATTCACTAGCCTAACATCTGAACAGCATCCGATAAAAATATATGTATATTTCTTCCTTAATATAAGACCTTCATGTCAATGAATCAATATTACAGGTTCGCAACAATATGAAAAAAACGTGTTTCCTCATTTGATGTGAAAGTGGCTGAATTTTAATTTTAAATGAGCAAACGATAAAACATATAACAGCTCTAGAGATACTGTTTACCAGTAGTACTCTTAGTTGAAATATTAAAAGATATATTGTTAAAAGCAAGTTGCTCTTTTATCTGCCAATAAAAGATTATTCATAATTTTTATTAAATCAGAAAGAGTATATTTAAAACTTTTTAATCAACTATGGAATAATTGCCGTGTCATTTGCTTTACGACTGCAAAAAGAAATTCGAATTCATGTTTAGTGTTAATAGCATTATTGATAATGGAATAAAGTATTATTCAATATCCCGTGCTGATAATAAGATTCCAATAAAAAAATGAGTCAATAAGAAGCTTCCATGCTCAGTTTCAGTCAAATGACTAAAACAAAAATAATCCTTTTTTATTTAAAGTAAAAGGAAAAACATTCCGCAGATAAGATGCATAAAGTTGAATTGCAGAATTTCAAATGTCAGTGTTTTGCGTCTAAGTTCATATTCATGTATTTGAAAAAAACGAATATGCAAACATAGTTCTGATTCTTCAAAAAATGGTTTTGTAACTTGAATTGCATAAGGCAATTTGCTTTAATGAAAATAAATTGAATTAATCCTTCAATTTTCATACTTTTTTACATGAATAAATGATGTTGCATTATAACGAAATACGTGTACTAAATGCATTTGAAAGATCTATCTAATACTCTTTCCCCATGCATTTAAATAACATATTTAAGTTTAAGAAAATCTTAAATTATCAGAAAAAGGAAACTTATTCACTCTTGAAAGGTAAGTAAAAAACGTGGACAATATTCACACAAGAAAAATAACTTGGAAAAAGCCATTTTTTTTTTTAAATTTTCTAATTAAATATCCAAAAAAAATCCTTTCATTAAACTGAAAATTGAAAAAAATACTTTGTTTATTCCTTTTTAAAAACATATTTAAAAATATATAATTAATACAATTTTCTACATCAATTTCTTTTTTCATTACAACGCACTTAAAGGTTCCTAGTGCAGAAAATATCAAAATTGTAAATTGATTTCATAAAAAAATAATTCCAATTAGAGCAGTACTTTAGTTCGAAAACTTCTGAACTTGAATAATTATTTTTTTGCTACTTTCGTAATATAATTAACATAAAGAAATATTTCATACTACCTTAAATATGATCCGTTTTTAATACCATATTATTGTAATATTTACAATGATAGTAATTAAGTTTCTACCTTTCTAACAAAAATATTTACGGTCGTATGCCAATTGTTGATTTCAAATAGCAATAAATATAGAGAAAAGAAGAAAAAAATAATAATTGAAAATATATTATCAATTGTTCATTTCAAAATAATGAAGAATTGCTATTTCATATAGAATAATGTATCGCTTTAATTTGGTAGAAGGAAAAATATAACTGAAAATCAATCCAAAAATATTTTCAAAAAATAACTTAATCTATTTTAAGGAAATGTTCTAATGTTTATGTTTAAAATGGTTTATTTTATTTATTCCATTAGAAATTTTTTTTTCATTTTTGTCAAAATTCAACATAAATTTATTTTTATATGGAGTTAAAAAAATCGAATTACTCGATAGATAGTATAAACTTGTATTCTTTCATATATTTTTAGAATATAATTAGTATCTTCATGAATAAATAAGTTAAAACTATTTATTCATAAAATGGATACTATTTGCCCTTAATTAATTTGAAAATATTTTTTAATGAAACAATTTAATTTAATAAAATAACAAAATTGAAACTGCGCTTTCCTGTTCTGATTAACTTTATTTTACAATTAAAATTAAACTTACTAGTTTATTTATAATCACGGTTAAAAAAATCCAAATATTAATTTTTAAAAAAACTAAGGAATGTTATCCAAATAGAAAAAACAAACAACAAACTGAAATATCTGGAGAATAACCCAGATTCTCCTTTAAACGAGGTATAAGTGAATTTCTGTTGAAAAGCGTCTTAGCAAGCTGAAACGTTGCAAAACATCTAATACTTCTTCAATATTAAGTTTTCCTGATTGTCTGTATAGCTCATGCTTTGAACCTTACTTTTTTCAATTCATTATAATCACTCTCGCTGAATTATTAATTCAAAATAATAAATTCAAAAATACTTTTCATCCTGGTGAAGAATTAAATAAACCTCATAGCGGAATAAAATTTAATTCAAAGAACTATTTTGCTAAATAAAGCTTTGAAAAAAAAAATCTTTAGAATAAAATATTTTAACTTTTCTTTCCCAGAGAAAAGCAACAATAAAAAAAAAAAGTGCAGATCATTTCTACTGCTTCAACAACTCCCAAAAGAAGGGGGGAGGGGAAATAAACGAAGTGAACTTCTTTCTCTCTCTCTTTTTCATTTCAGTTCATTCTCCTTTTCTATCGTTTGGTTCCCGTTGTCAAAAAAACGCCGGATATCAATTCGTTAAAACTTCGTTGTATATATTTTCTTATCTTTTATTAATGTTAGTTTTCCGCTGGTTTCTTTTTGGAGTAGACCGGTTTTTGAAATACTGCGTTTTAGCAAATGCCCTGACATCTTAAACCTTATATTGATGGTCCCGTGAGAGCGAAAAGGCCTGCTCTTTGAATTATTGACTTCTTCCGTGTAAGTGATAAGCCATCGCAGACGAAGGAAGAAAGATACAAAACTTCGTTGCCAACAAAAAAAAGAGTAATAACGAAATAAGGGAGCGAAAGATTAGAAAGAGAATAAAAAAAAGTCTGAAAAATAGAAACTTCCAGGGGAGGGAGAGTGAAGAACCTTTTCTTCAGGTATGCTTGTCCTCAAATGGACAGACGCGTATTACCATTTAAACGCTTTTCCTTTTTGGAGAGATTTTTTTTTTCATATAGTTTTGTTCTCTTTTTCTATTTTGTAAGTCATTTCCTAACAATTTGCGAATGTCAAGCTATGGAAAAAAGAATCTATCGAACAATACTAAATCCTAAAGTGGGTGATATTTCATTTTGCGGTCGTTTTCGTGACAGATGCCATTTAAAAAAAAGATAGGTATTGTATAATTTCTACAAGGAAATTGAGAATTCTTGAAGATCAGAATTAAAAAAAAGGAGTGACCGAGGAGCAAAGAAAAAAAACTTGCAGTTCTTTAATTACATCTTATTTGTTTTTTTAAATAACTTATTCTCAATTATTAAAAATTAATGTCGTATCTTTGGTCTCATATTTAAAAAAAGTAATTGAAAGGAAATACCTGTATATCTTTTACTTCCAATTTTTGTATAACACAAACATTTATTTTTTCTGATGTTACATTCGATTTTTCATTCAGCGTATGTTAATGCAAGAAAAATTTTGAAATAGAAAATTTATGGTTTGGTTTAGGTTTAGTTATATTAACTTCCCGTTTGAAGCAACACTAGGGCTATTTTGGGACGGACCTCGTAATTTTGAACCGCGGTCAGATGATGAGGACGACACCTGAGCTGGTGTCCCCCCCCCTCTCCACACCGCACCACACCAGCGGGAGGACGTTTGGTCATGACGGATTTAACGTGCAACAGACCCCCTTACACGACGGTTCTTCGGTGGAATCGGGTCTCGAACCTGAAACCCTCCGGCTCCGAATCCGAGACCTTACCACCACGGCCCCTAGAATATTTATGTATAATGAAGTTATTTCTTTACAGAAAGAATGCTTTTCTTGGTTTTTAAAGTATACAATTCTAAACTACTCTATATAAACTATACCTGTTGCTGAATTTCTGTATCAATATAAATGTGATGAATAACACATTTCTATAACGATAGTTAATAATTTAAAAGCCTTTAAGCTAATTTTAATGTTTATTTTAAACCTATAAATGACCTTTCAGTGCACATAATTTATTTTCAAGAATTTTCGGATTCAAACGTCTGAACAATTATAACTCTATGTTTGTAACCAGTTGTTTTATTTTATAAATGAAAACTATTGAGAAAATCTTAATTCTTATTTAAAAAAAACCACTTCGCTACATTGCTTAAGTATATCAAGTAAACTGAAGCAGGCCCTTCTGTAAATTTATACTCTATTTCAGTAAATTAAGCAATTGATAATTTCATGTCAATGTTTTGATTATTATCCAACACACTATAATCTAAAATCAGAAAACTATCAATAGATTTGAAATTTTAAAGACAAATCAATTGAAAACTGATTTTCAACCGCCTTAAGCATTAAGTTTATGAAACAATTAAATGTCTTTTATTGCTAGACACCAGTTTGTATCTTATTGGTTAAGTTAAAAGTTTTTAAATTTTTATTTAAGATTTCCAAAACAAATAAATTATGTAATTATTGATGTTGCAAAATTTCGATTTCAAATATTTTTTCTTTCTCTTCTATAAACAAACCACTCAGAGGAGAAGAGATAACAGTCATCCTGAATTGTATTTTGAAATGATGTCCAATATTATGTAATAATTGAAACCTTCTAATAAAATTAAATTGCCCCATTTTGAAATTTGAAATATTAAATATTTGAAGAAATACAAAATTCAAGAAATATTATTCAACTCCGAGGTCAGATTTTGTTACAAGAATTTCAAATATATGTCAAGATATTTAATCATCATATACAGAAGTTATAATTACAAACGTAAATACATAATACATCTTTTCTTTGCTTATTTTTTTTTAATTTTGTAATTAAAAGCGCTTTAGTTGGACAAAAACCAATAATTTAAAATTTATGGCATCAGTTTCACTGTTCTTATAACATTTTTTTTTTTTTTGGTCGAGTGACTATTTTAAGCCAAATTTAGCACAGTAGTGTCTGAGGGAAAGGACCCCTGAGCACACCGAGGGCAGAAGTCTGACATCTAGCCCAAATGAAACTAGCACGCACACACTCGCTTGCCCAACCCCTTTTTTACAGGGGGGGGGGGCTCATTCATGGACCTCACCGAGAGAACACAAAGAAGAGAACAACCAGGACTCGAACCCGGAACGCTTAGTTCACGGGGAAGACGCTCTACCCTTAGGCCAGGACGTCGGCCTTATAACGAATCTAACTGTATATAAGATGAAACGCAAACCTAAGACTTGAATATTCTTAATATCCAACTGCATGTGGATCTGGTGAACATTAAATTCATCAGACATAAACGTTATCTCGTTGATTTGAAACACTCATGCATTATTGAATAAAAATTCCAAATTCTTTCCAGAAATAGGTGCGTATAACTACTACACGGAATAATAAATGATTATTCTAATAAAATAAAATCAAATAGCTCAATATATTTCTTCATATGTTAATTAAACCATTGATATTATATTAGAAGTCACACAGAACGTCTATTATTGCTGTTGCTTCTTATGGCACTTGCCATGAACATTTCGCTATTACGAAGACAGAGATTTTAAGCCTGGGGGCGCGTCTCTTGTTTTTTTAGCAGCGCCAACGCCGGCCAAGAGTACGATTTTGCTACTCACGCATCACTCATTCGCTTGCGCAACCCTTTTTACAGAAGGACACATTCACATATCTCACAGATAGAACAACGGAAGAACAACCATGCCCAAACCGGGATTCGAACCCAGGACGCCCAGATTATGGTGAAGACGCGCTACCCCTATCCCAGGACGCCCGTACATAACGTTTACATGATTGATGTGAACCAGAATATGGGAGCTAATTACTTATTATTTATAAAGAAAGGTTATTTTCATCTTTCGTTAGTAGATAAGAAAATGTTTTTACTACTATCTTTTTAATTTTTACTTATTATGTATAACTGAGTATTCACCTTAAAGCATTCCTTTCAAAAATACATGTATAATTATTTTTCTTTATATTAATAGCAAAAATCTTCCACTGATCTATGAAAAGCACCTTTATATGATAAATGTGATAATAAGAACATTTAATAAAAACATCAATTTAGTTACAATTTCAGAAATAATGTTTTAAAATGTTTTCTAATGTAATAACTCGGTATCACTTAGCAATTAAATACGCTTATGAAGAGACTTCGTTCTGCTGTTTATTTCAAAAGATTCCATAAATCTATCGAAATAAACAGCAAAATGTTAACATTAAATAATGTTACTTTTGAAACTAATTTTAAAATCGTTTCCTAAAAGCAGGAAAAAAAATTCTTTCCGAAACGTCCATTATTCCAGATGATATATATTGCGAACCCCTTAATATTTATTGTAAAATATTATTAAATATTTTAGTTCAAAATAGCAAATTATATTAAAATTTTCTCAAATTAATATTAAAAATTTTCATCTTGAACTGAAAGGTAAATTGATCTTTTTCTTTTCACTTGATATCTTTTACTCCTAAGTGATAAAATTTGATAGCAGCTCGCGAGATTTAAACGAATTATATAATGAAATAAACGCTTTAATTTTATAGTAAATATAAACAAAAAAATTCAGCGCCCTTTCACATTTTCGTAAAATTTTAATCGAAGAGATTTAGAAAACTCAAATCCAGTTTTATTTAGTTCAAAGGTAAATAAATGATAAAATTTATAGTGTACTTTTTAAAAAACAGATAAAACTAATTTAAAAGGAACTAACTGAATGAAATGTTACTCATTAGTTTCTTACGTAATTATCTTATATAATTCTTCTTTTATTATTTATTGAAACTTTTAATTAAAATTAAATAAATTTGCCCAGTGATTGTTCTGATACGTTCAAAAACATGTGAAAATTCTGATCCGAATCGAATTTATTGTATAAGGTATAGAAAAAATTATTATTTCTTGATATAAATAACATTTTTAATCTTAATTTGTTCTTCAGAAATTAAATTTGTCGTAATTATAAGACAATTGATTATGTGCTTCCTGAATTTTGAAAGTAAATTAATTTCGTCCATTACAAATAAATTTGAGGATAATATTTGAAGTATTTTTCATTGAATATTAATTAGAGTATAAATATATTCCAAAATTCAGAAATAGTCATTTTAGCTGTGCTAATAAATTTAAAAATAAAATTGATTTAATTCTGAAATACATTTCATTGATAAAACTTACTCAATAAAACCCAAGAATAAAATATTGAACTAAACAGCTATAAATGTATTATAAATCTCTCAAAATTTCAACATTGCTGTACATGATAATTTTTGTTCATTCTTATCAAGTTATTAAATAGTCAAATACATTATTATTTTACTTCGTAATCGAAGAATAATTATTTTAATATTACGCAATTAATAAAAAATTTTGATGTCAAGCTAAAATAATTTACAACCGAGGCACACAATGAGTTTTGATTTCTTTCTTTTTATAACATAAACATCACTTCATTCGAGTATTTTCGTTTTAAGTAAACAAAATAATTTTTAAAATTGAATAAAATGACTTAAGAACTTTTATTTCCCTATTAATAATTTTTTAGTCTGTAAAAATTTTTTTAATTAGAGCCTTGTATAAAATAGTATTAACCATTTAATGTTTTCTTAGATACATTGTTCCTAATCTTTTTATCAGCCTGAAATATGAATTTTACAATAACTATAGAAATTTAAAATATTTTTCCAGACATTGTATAGAACAATATTTTATTAACCTGTCAACTTAGGGGAAATAAATATATATAACAATATTTCATGGAAATGGCTATCAATTTTACTTTAAAATAAATGTTTAACTGTCTACAAATTTTTGTGTGTACTATAAATAATTTTTATTTAAAAAATATAATGAAATAAAAAATTTATTAAAAATAGTGTGTATATTATTGTTTTGTACAGATTGTTGTATTTTGTTATGTTGTATTGTGAACATAAATTTTGTGTTCAGACTATATTATTTTAATTTAGAAATCTTTGATATCCTAATTTTAGAAATTTATATATGCATTTAAAAATAATTATTGATTGCCAAGTTCATTTTTTTGATGGACGAGGAGTAAGTAATATTTGCAATCCTGTAAGAAAGAAAGATTTCCTTTTGGCAAATCTTATTGAATAATAGCTTTTCTATAAATTGTGAAAAAATAATTTTTTAAAAATGGCTTTTTTTGAAAAATTAATCAATTTATTTTTATGTAAGATAGGATTCAACCACAGTTATTTTTCTATGAGTTTGAAATTTAAATAAGTGAATTAAGTTTTGTCATATCTTATACTTTTCCAATAAATACCAGAAATCCTTCGCTATCAATTGATATGTGCTTATAACTGCTTAATTGCTTATGGGTATCTACTCTTTAACTCTGTTTTTTCAAGTGCCGATAATAATATTGAAGATTGCTGAAAAAGTTACAGAACTTTAGTATTCGTTTTGTTACTTGTTTATTCACTTAATAATAATTTATAAATAAAATACTCGATTTCTTTATTTAAGAAAACCAAATAATTTTATTCCTGCCTGAATTCGCTTAAAATGAATAGAAAACTGAATACAATTAATGTTATTAAAATTAAAATTAAAATCTTATTTGTAACTCTAAAGAAATAAAAGATCTATTACGTTATCTTTAACATCAAAAATTAATATCTGGTTGCGATTGTACTACAATTCTGTTCAAATTTTATTAAATATTTTATTTAATATCATTAAAAATAAAATTTTCCATTGAAAGGTTTTTCTTTCAAATTTTTTCATTTACTGAATCGTATCCTTATTCGAAAGTAACTATGATTTATTTTAAAGGATTGTATATCGAACAAAAATGCATGGTTTTAAAAGAATGCATCATTCATCAAAGACCCTGAAGAAAATACTTTTATCAAATTAATAAACATCATATTTTTATAAATACACAGAAAGTTTTAAGCAACCACAAAAGTTTCCTCAAAAATAAAAATGATTGTATATTTATGAATTAATATTCAACTTCATGTTAAATATTTTCCTCGAACGTTCCAATTTCAATCATCCATAAGGTATAATAATCCATAATCATCCATAATAAGGTATAGCCTCAGAAAAAAATGAATAAACAATTCGAAATATATTGCTTAAATTGTAAATTTACTTTTCGAATTTTTGTTCCTTTGATTCTAGTTGAAGTCATTTTTTTCAGAGCATATTTTCTAAAAATTGGCTGAACAAATAGCTTTCCTTCTTTATTATTTAAATTATTTTCTATGCAAGCATTTGATAACATTCAAAATTAGACAAATTTAGGAAATAATTTAAATCAAATTATGTCAATAATTTAGCATGATCGAATTAAGGGCGAAAAGGTACTAGAAAAATCTAAAATATTTTTTATTTGTTAAAATAATAGATATATATAGCCTTATTTTCTTAAAAATAAGAATTTCATCTTAGCTGTTCTAGAAATTTATTGCTTTAAAATCAGGTATTTACAAAATGTTTTATAAGAATCCATATTTTATCTTACGTCATGCTTGCATCTACTATAATATTATGTATCTATTATTTTTACTTATTTATTTATTTGCAACAAAACAGTCTTCAGTTGTTGTATATGCACTGTATTTAACATGTAATTTATGAAATTCTTAATCTTTTCTTTCATGCTACACGAAATTTGTTTCATATATATTTGTCTGATAAGAGCCAAAATTTTGTTCTCCTGAATGCTAATAATGTAATTTTTTTTGTATTATTACCTCATTATGCGCGATTCATTGGGCTTGGATTTAGCCTTCGATCTTATATATTTTCTCTGCTGACCTTCAAAGCACCTTAAAGAGATGGTTGAGTAGATGGACTTAGAATAAAAATGAAAACTTCATCAAATAAACTTTCATCTTCTATACCAAATCTTTTAGGTCCATTTTTATAACTATTTTGTTGTTTTCATATTTAAAAAAGAAATATATATATGTTTATACTGTATATATGCCTTCCTCCCAAATAGTTTAAGCATGCATTTTAATTATTTGGTATTAAACAAAATCGGTGGTATTAAACAAAAATGTTAAAACTCATCGGATTACAAAGAAACAAAAAAGCATATTCTTCAGTAAAATTTAATTGCAGTTCAATTTTATTTAAAGAAGATGCAGCGATAAATTTTGAGAAATAATTTATTTAGAATAGATAGTTGAATCGTAAATACTCACACACTGAATCCTTCAAATTCCGCTAAAATAATGAAATACAAATACATTAAAAGCTTGACGGTGAGATTACAGAAATATTCGAAACAACATTCTTTTGATTTTTGAAACTTAACATTTAAAAATCGTGAGACATCCACATCTGCAAAAGGCAATCAGCATATTTGTGTAAGTAATGCTACAAAAGAATCACTTAGATTGAATGCAAAAGATATCAAATAATTCTCGATTCACGTCAAAATCATTCGATCTTTATTCGAATTCTTTTGTTTGCTAGACCATGAAAACATGCACTTCGATCCAAACGAGAGAGTACTTTGTCATTTAAATTAACTCTTCGAAGAGAAGGAAGTGAACTCCTTCAAGGCAAATCTCGAAGCAATGGATTCTAGAAACTTTAAACACTTGAAGTATTATGATAAATTCATGCACTGTTGAATTTGTAAGTTACATTTAGTTAAATATGCTAATTCTGGAGGTATTAAAGATGGAGATTATTTGATTCTTAAAAGCTTAATATTCTGTAAACATTGTTCGAATGTATGTTAATTAATTATTTAAATTCAGACCCTTTACAGCAAAAGATTATACACAGTTTCTAATTTCATTATAAACTATAAACAATCTAATTTCTTATTCTACTTAAATAAGTACAATGATAAATTCTATTTATAACAGGATATTTTCAAACTCTTCGTTTTAAATAGGTTTTGTAAGTAAAATATATCACAAAATATTAAATAAATACTGCATAATTTGAAAATATAATAACAAAATATGCACTTTCCTAATTTTATAAAACACTGACAAGATATTTAATAATTTAATTAATCCTTAAATTCCCATACATCATTCGGCTGAGTAACTTTTAACAATGGGCTTCAGAGATGGACTTCATATTATTGCTAATAATATATACATAATTGTATTATATAAAAGTTATTAGGATATACGTGAATGTTTCTAACAAATATTAATTGCAATGCTTGATAAAAAAAATTTAGAATTCAGATATAATTATTCAGTTTCATTCTTATAAGAATCAGAATGCATTTGAAGTTAGGAAAACTTCTGAATGTATAGAATTTAAAATTCATAAGAAGAAAAAATATGTAAAATGTTATTTTTTCTCTGTGTAAATTATCTATATATTTGTACAGAGTATTCAAATGAACATTTGTTAAAAAGAAAATTTTGTAAAATAAAAAATTTGAGAATATTATCCATTTAATAACAGACGAAGTTAAAATACATAATGCGTTAGCAACTGTATTTATTCTGAGTATTTCATGTTTCAGTTATTTTATATGAATTAATCGGAGGTCGAAAGTAAAGTTTTAAATAATTTCACGTAGTTTTAAGATACAAACATTTAAATAGCTGTACTTTAATTGAAAATAAAATTTATATACCTTTTTAAAAAAAATATATTTATAGGCTAGAAGCTTGGATGTGCTATTATTTCTAGTGTAACAAAAATTTATAAAATTCATATAAAGAAGGTTTATACTATTCATTCTTTCTTTAAACATATTGTTGATAATATTAAATATTTAAATACAATTTCATCTGGAATCAAATAAAAATAAATATCAAAAATATTTAAAGATTAGAAACATATTTAAATTATTTAAAATGAAGGCTATTTTGTTTTCGTTCCAGACATTAAAATGTATATTTTATGTCGATCTTTTTTTTAATTCTTTCTTTACACTTTTATGTCTTTTAAATCTTTATTCAAGTTATTACATTTGACAATATCATGAATGATTAAAATCAATAATTTATATATCAGTTCTTGCAGAAATTATACAAACATGTAAAAAAAATAATTAAAAATAGAAAAACGTTATTTTTTTTTTTTTGTACAAACTTTATTTAATTTTGTTACAGATGAGTGCTTCATTCCGAAAATAAATTGTTGTAATTGATAAAAGTTTTGAAACAATTATTATTAACTTTTGCGTATAGACATGACATCTACAAATTTGCCAAAAATTATGTAAAAACAATTTTAATAAACTATTTTGATATGCTATATTACCTGTAAATCACAGATTTCAAGTTTTAATCTAAAATAAACTTTGTAAAACTTTTAAAAGTATTTAATTGTTCAGAGTAGGCGGTAATTGATTATTTTAAAACATCAGAAATACAATACTCAGATTTCATAAGTAGAAATAAATGGATGAAAATTCCTTTTCTTAAATACAATTAATTCTTTAAATTTTTCTTAAATAAAAAATTTAAGAAAATTAACCAAATAAAAAAGAATATTTTAGCAGGAAGAGGGAAAGTTACATTCTATTATTTAATAATATTTCAAACAATTAAATATATATTATAGTTTACATTAATATGTTTTGAATCCATATAGAATGTTTAAAGTCTGGAATCTCTGTTACCTTTCTTACCAAAGATCTAAAAGGTTAAGCTTCTTTTAAATGTCATGTGAAATTACCAGGTGTCATGCTCTTCGGTAGTAATTTTTGCTTTTCCTTATAAATACGTCCATGAATATAACATTTATGTAAAGTAATCTACGCTCTACAATCTAATTTTACATTTATGTAAAGTAATCTACACTCTACTTTTTTCCGAATTCTTAATCTGTAAGAACAAAATTTAGTCTCTGTGTTTTTCTACAGAACAAAATAATACAGTCTTAGAGAATATAATAACAAAATCAAAGTATGTATGAGATAGATATTTTATAGAAAATTAGAACTTTTATTTTAAAACGACTTTTTTAAATATACATTTTTAAAATAGATCTTCTTTAAAATAGAGATAATATTATGATTTGACTTCATAATAACTTTATAAAAGAAAAAATTTAAAAAAATTAATTTCATTATCTTTTAAAACACTGAGCATAATCATAAGTAACAAACTGCATTAACAAAAAGAAAGCATTTTCAGTATTAAATTCATTAATAATGAATATTAATGAAGACTAAATAAAGTATAGGCATTGAAATGATTTCTCTTTGCCGTTTAAAAATCTAATTTAAAAATGTTATTTCCCTTTAAATGCTGAAAAGTGTTTAATTTAGAAGTAAAATCATGCAAATATTTTTTTTAAAAAATGGAAGTAATGTATAAACCTTCGTTAGAAGAGTTCTAATTTTACTTCTTTAGTTAGATTAATAGTTCAGATTCTATGCTCCATCATTAAATATAAATATTATAAGACGAATTACTTTTTTTGAAAATTTATAATAATAAGTAAAACTTTGCTAATTTTAAAACATTATTTTTGATAGGTGAAAGTAATTACAGGTATGCAGATAAGTGAAAGTAATAGGCAAATAAATGCAACTTGTCACTTTTGTAAGCATGTTTTAATATTTTACATGCATATACAAAATATATTTGGTATGAAAGATTTAGTTTTGTTTCCTTCGTAATAAAGATAAAAGGTAATCCAAAAAATCTAAATTATTAAGTGCATCTCATTTTGTTTGTTTCATTATTTTTAAAATTAAAATTTTAAAATTAAATTAAAAAACGAAGAACTAATTATAAAGTATCTTGACGGGGTGTAACATTTTAAAATGTATGTTTAACAGAATACTGTATGGAAAAAACTCTGCAAAAAAGTTATTTAAGGGATAACGGATGTCGACGGGAGTTTCTTATAATTCTCTGTTGGGAACAAACACATCGCCATTCCTAAATTTATGATATTAAATTGTTTTAGTTACTTTAAATGATGTGAAATCATTTAAATATCAGTGAATATGAAAATTCTTTGTAAATATGTTTTAGCAATGCCTATCGAAAGCATGCTCCATTGCAAATACTTTTGAAATAAAGAATTTTATTCAAGATAAGCAAATTCCAATGAGCTTGTAAAAGGAACTCAGGATTTTTACAGCTAACCTTTAGTTTAACTGGGATGATACGCATCTTCAAAGTACTGATGAAAAAAGTCTTTAGTTCTCATGAAAATTCCCATTCCACTAATAATAGGAATGTATAATTTGTATTAGGTTATAAAACTGAAATCTCATATTAACAGTTAAACAGTTGCGGTAAAAAGATATATTTTCTGAAAGATATTCTTAAGATAGAATGATTACTTTTAAACGCATGTTTTATTTTCATTCTAATTCCGGTCAGCACATAAAAAATATTATTTTTGTTGAAATTGTTATGATACGAAAGCTTAATTCTAAAATATTCACAATCATTATATAAAGAGTGTACCAAAATTGACACAAGTTTTGTATTTGCCACCATTCATGCAGTGAAGTGTTGGCAACCCAATTTAAAAAGGCGTTTGACAGCTGATAATTTAGGGTTAGTAATAATGGAACGTTACAAGATTAAACAATGTTTAATGCAAGATTTGAATTAAATAAAAAAAACACGGATTTTTTTTGTTATATTTTTGTTGAATTGTAAAGTACACAGAATAGGGTTGTATATAGAATAACACATACGGAAGGCCTCCACGGCTTTGATAGCACATACGCATTTTTTTGTCGAAATTTTCCATGACTATTTTGCATAAATGTGGCTGAATTTCTTTGATGCAGCGTTGAATTTCGTCCTTCACTGCACTCATTCTTGTAGGCTTCTTGGAATAGAACTTTGACTTCAAATAACCCCACAAAAAGAAATCCACTGGTGTTAAATAACATGATCTATGGGGTCATTTCTCAAAATTTCGAATTGTGGCCGTCAGACTTTCATTATTTTTGATTCTTCAACAATGAAAACATATTGTTCTATCGTGTAACGTTCCATTTTTACTAACCCTAAACTATGAAATGGTTTACAAATATATTTTATTTTAAATACGATTGACAGCATTTTACTGCATGAATGGTGGCAAATTCAAATCTTATGTTAATTTCGAAACATCCTCTATTTGCTAAATTTATATATTATTTATAAAATAACATATATTATTTATATTTTCAAGTTACATGATTTTTCTCTCTCTATTTTTTTTTATTTTTAGTATATTAAAGTGAGATAGCAAATAGATATATAATTAATGGGTTTCTTCTCACATATTAAATTAATTTTAGAGTAATTTCATTAAAAAATCTATTTTTGATTGTATCTATCTATGGTTCTGAACATGAAATTTATAACCATAAATCACAGCTCAAATCATAACACATAAATTAGAAGAAAAAAAAACTTTAAAAAACAAATCTTATATTATGTTGAAAACAACTTGTTCGTTGTATAAATAAGGATAATTTTTTTTATATAATTAATACAAAATTCATATCATGATATTTTTTGCCTTAGAAGAACACACATCAAATCTAACAGTTGAAGATTACTTATGTGCATTGATTTTGTTTCAATGCATAAAGCTCATCACTTCTTTAACTGTTTCGTACTAGAATCGATTTGAACCTAAAAATTTAGTCAACAAAGCATGAAATAACGCTTTTCTATTTATTTTCAGACCCTAATACAAACGTTAACGTATTCCAAAACAAATGATGCACTCTTAAGAACTATTCCACTATTTTTCTCTCGCCTAATGAGTTTCCTGCGAGAAACAACAAAAATCCTGATAAACGTAGAAGAGAGAAAAATTTCACACATTTGCGGGTAAATGGAACCATGAGTGGAGAAAGAGTTTTTTCCCTCCTTTTCTCTATTGGTAAAAATACACGGGGAAAGAAATTAGCATTTTAACTTTTTTCGGGCTTAATGAAGCACAAATAACAAGTTGCAGGAGACAACTGAGAATAATGTTCCGGCAGTAAATGCTAGTTAGATATCTAATAATAATGTTATCTCCTTTTGACATTAGTGTTACTTCGTTATTTTTTTGCATTCCATTTCGGAAGTCAACTTTTTACAGTTGGGATGGTTCGTTGCTTTTCTAAGTGCAATTTTCACACTTCCGTAAGAAAGTGTTTAGAAAATGTAGTGCTGGCAATAAAATGGGAAATGGAGGTTGAAAAGATATTAAAGAAACGAGAAAATCGTTGTTGTTTACACTCTTCAAGGGGATTTCGGGATTTTTTTTTCTTCTCTTTTCTTAATATGCATGCAAATTTCTGGCACGCTATCATTGTGATATTATTTCTGAATAGCTTCGAGCTAATCTTTTCCTGTTGAAATATTACTGCATTGATCTAACTTTAAAGTAAAGTTTAAAGTCCTTTAACTTTAGCAAAATAAAATGTGAAGGTTGGTAACCAAATGTACTTTAAACTGCTAAACTGAAATTTGGGTATTTTCCCGAGAAAAAATTTGGTTATTGAAACTGGGAATTTTCCTAAGATATTGAGAAAGTGACTAGTATATTATCAAGTGATAATAAGCAGTAGTAGGAAGTATGGAATTCTGAAACATCACAAACTGACTATTCCGACCCGCTGGAAGGCACACGGAAAAACTTGAATAACCGGACAGTTCTGGTTGGAACTGCGGTTAAGACCTCAGGGCCATCACCAGCCACGGTGCAACCTTTCCCTAAGGAAGTACTTCCCATAACCGATGAGAGAAGCCAAATCGCCCTCTTTTTGTGCACCCACAAGGGTGGTAAGAACCAACCACCATACCAGAACTTCTTATCCTCCATTTACACTTAACTGGGGACGTGCGGTCTATGAGAACCGCTAGCGATGGATTTTCGATCACCCCTATACTATTTTTAGCTTAATTGAATGGATTGGACCTGTAGCTTCCTGTTCTGTGACCTTCAATACACGTGGTCTTTTTCGACCGATTTCAGCGGATGCTTTTTAAAATGATTCAGTTATTTCTTTAAGCGCTTTCTCTGAGACCGCACTTCCCTGTTAGTGTCCCAATGATGAACAAGGGTTAACAGATGGCGCTAAAACGTGGGTCCTGAAATACCATCCAATTTACTGATCCTATTATGAAGTAGTGCCCCAGACAATTTTAAATGAAGCAGAAGGGGATTTTAGTGATATGGATAATTGTAGAGAAGAGTTTTTCGATGAAAGTTCGCATTCAACTGATTCTGATAAGCATGTCCAAACATAATTCATTTTTCTAGGGAAAATGTATTTTGAAAAATTTATAAAATATACTAATATACCATGATATATATATATATATATATGCAGAATTCATAGGTTGATTTTTATACTAGTTCTTAACCTGTATGTTTAAAATGCCCTAGAAAACCGTGTTATGAAAGTCACACAAGCCGATAAAAAAGGGTCAATTTTACCCATTGTCATTTTTTTATTTTTCATATAATTGTTGAATTGTACATTATATTGTCTTCTGTATACCTTCATATACGGTAAAAATAAATATGATTTAAAAAGTAAAAAGTAATATGTTTTTTTCAAGAATATTGTTTATTGTAACATGTAATTTGAGAAGAAAATGTATGTTCCAACACATTTACTTTTTTCAATGATAATATATTTTGAAAAATTTCTAAAACATATCTATATATCAAGAAAAATATCTGCAAAATATATTGGGAGTACATTCATTAGAAAATTTAATTTGAGTGTAAATGAAATGCGGTCTCGTAGACCGTACCTCCCTAGTTAAGGGTTAAAAGGTGCCCATCCCCGTGGGACCAGAATTCAGAATATTGTATAAAACTTATAAAGTAGAAGGCAAAGTTATTTGTGGGAGTTTTGTCAATTACGAGCTATGAGTGTTTCTGAAAATGCAAAGATTCATAGTTTATGATATTAAAATTTGCAAAGGCGAGTATTGAATGTCTTTAAATAAAACTTTGTCTAACAATATTGGCTGTCAAAAATTATAAACTGAACATTCGTGACTGCGAAAGTTGTCAAAATTTCCAATGCAAGTGAAGTGGGTTTTTTTTTCTAGCAAATTGTTTTATATAAAAACATAAAAGAAGAAGTGATGAGATTTATACATTTAAATAAGTTCAATGATCATAAGAAATCTATAACTGTCATGTATGACGTTTCTTCTTCTAAGGCGAAAAAATATTATTTAATGAATGAATAAATATAATAATTAATGTATTAAAGTTTTTCTTCTTTCTCTTCTGATGCTTCAATTTCTCTTTTAGTTCATATCCACATATTTAAAATAAATAGGAAAGATCCAATGTCCGTTTATCCAGCCCCTAACATTGGTTGATTTCATGAAGTTTTAATTCATATTACAGCTTTATATTCCTAATTAAATTATAAATATTGCTTGTATGTTATTTTCGAAAGAAATCTCAGAAAAGTCCATTTTACAGCTTTCTTTTGTATCGAAGAAAATCAAGCCACAACCAAAACCATTATGTGTTCATTTTTCTAATTTTTATTTCAGTATAAATTCATAATATCTAAATACATTGTCAGTGATTATCTACCCCTCTTCACTTTTCTGCATCAAAATATAACAAAAATTACGGTTTTAAAAGAACGGCCAGTCTCAATAATTAGATCGATTTTTAAAATTATATTCGCCAGTTTATTTCGCTATTTTACAAACATTACCACCAATCAGAATCATCTTTATTTATTTTTCCAAGTATAATTTAAAATTAATATTTCTGTTGTTAGCATATGATGTAATTTAACAAATTTGGTCAACATGTGTTGATTAAACTATTATAATATTGTTGGCAAACAGGTGCTCCAAGTAGAATGCTAATTTAGTTTATGTTAAAAGTTGTGTATGAAATAAGTGCTGAACAATATTTCTAGATATTCCCATTGTTCCTGGTTACATATTGAGTAACGTTTTAATAACTGTTAATTATTACGTTAAAAAGTTGATATTTTGCGAGAGTAGGATATTTTTTAATTATTATTATTATTAATACTTGAACAGGGGTCTTTATAAAACTGTTAGAATTTTGTTTCTAGGTCTATTTTTTCGAGGGAGTTTTATAGATTTTTATATTTGCGTTTACATATTTTTTAATGTTATTTTCTTAAATTAAAATCTTTGATAGAATTTTCTGACGAAAAATCTCATAAATTAAAATAGAAAGCATACGTTTTCTAAATTTGGTATAGTAATTTATCAAGACGTTCAGTATTTCCTGAACTAGCGAATAAGTAATTTATTGCTTCACAAATATTTTTAGTGATTTTAGTGCTTTAGAATGTAAAAAAATTGAAAATTTTGTGTTATTTTTTAGTAGAAACACAGTATTTAAAGAATGGATAAAAATACAGCTTACTTTTTAGTTCAAAAGTTTTATAACATATTTTTATATACTATTTGCAATTCTAAAGTTATCTACAATCTTTATTTCGGTAAAATAAATAACTGCTATGCATAATTATTTATATGTAATTTCTAATTTATTTTTACTTAGAGATTATAGATATTTGTATTTTAATTATAAATATGAGCAGCTTTTAACGATTACTAAATATTTCATTAGCATTCTATCATATATATATGTGTGTGTGTGTGTGTGTGTGTGTGTGTGTGTGTGTGTGTGTGTGTGTGTGTGTGTGTGTGTGTGTGTGTGTGTGTGTGTGTGTGTGTGTGTGTGTGTGTGTGTGTGTGTGTGTGTGTGTGTGTGTGTGTGTGTGTGTGTGTGTGTGTGTCTTGTTCAAATTTCACCCGTTAATAAAATACTTTTTATTCATCCACAAAGTTCAAATAATTTTTTTAAACTTGTAGTGGGTGACACTTGATGTTAATACAGTTTTTCCCAAATATTAATTAATTAATTAAATTTCTCCAGTAATTTCTATTTGGTCGCCAAATGGTCGTTAAGCTCTGAGATTACTGACGCGACACCCTATCATAAACAATATATATATAAATAATATAAGAAAATTAGAAGGAATTCAATTTTTTTTTAAAAATGCCACTTAATACTGTTATTCTGTCATATGTATATATATTATTTATATTAATTATAATTATTTAATAAAAAGAAACTAAAACTTAAAAAAAATGTTGACTTAAGTAGGAATTGACTTAAAATCTTTTTTTTATATATTACTCGTTTTAGTAGCTGTATGTAATAGAGCTATCTAGGCATAAATGTAGGTTTTGTGCAATATTTCTTCAGAATTATCGGAATTCATTTGCTTATTATTGCGGCGCTCCTTCGGAGAACATATTCTGCTCTGAAACATTTATTTTCATAAAATTTTTGATTGTTTAACATTCTCTTATTGTTTGACTTCATTTGTTAGACAAAGATCCTGATACAAAATCACTCAAGATGTCGTTGTCGATGGATTTTATGGTTTAGAACTGCATTAAGATGAAAGCAAAGGAAGCAGAGAAGAAAGCCAACCTTCGCAAGCATGCATTATGATATTTCAATTAAAATGGCAAAGCTATCTCTCAAACCAATAACCAGCATTATATTATTAAGATTAAGACCAACCCCATGTCGTTTTTCTGGCGTATGAAAACTTATACAATTAATTTAGTAAGCAAACAAATTCTTTTAGAACATCCTATATTTTCTCATTTGAAATTTTTCTTAATGACCTTCACAGTTTTTGCTATTACTTTATATGAGCTTGGGGCTACGTACAACTTTCTACAATGAGGTTAACGTAACTTAACTAACGGAACTTTTTAACTTTTTAATTAATAACAATCCTACATGGAAATTGGAAATTTCTGTGAGTGATTGCTATTAATTAAAAGGATTGATAAAACTTGTCACTGAGATAAAACCTGTGACAATTTTTTTTGACTGAAATTAGCTAACGTCAGATTTTTTTAAACACACAAAGGGATCAAGTTAACAAGTTCTGTCTTCTAGTATAGTTCTAGTATAGAAAACATAAACTCTTTTTGAAACGGAATAATAAACTCTTTGAAAGAAAATATATATATATTTTTTATTTTAATCAGGCGCCCAAATTTAGTTTATTGAAAATTTATTTTACAATTGGTGATTTACAACTCCGCATATTATTGTTGCAGATAAATAAGATTAAAAATCAAGACATAATTAATCTATAATCGTAACGTAAAACAAAGAATTTATAACAAAACAAACTTGAAAATGCACAAATTTGTTAGTAAAAATAAAGTCTACACGTTAGTAAAAATCTACACGTTAGTAAAAATAAAGTCATAAGGTTTTGAATGCGAACCAAAATTATAAACTCTTAAATTTTGAATATTTTTTTTTCTTAATTCTGAAAAAATATATTAGTGTATGCTCTTAAAAATAATTCATTTGATGTTTGACGAGTTGCATCTATCCCATAGAGTTAAGTGTACTGCTCATCTGAAAAGGTGATGCGAAACTAACAATGCAGAATGTTAAATAATTCATTTGATATTTTATCAACCAATGGGTTGCGTCTAGGGATTGCAATACCGGACCAAAATTTCAATACCGGTATTCGGTATTTTTAAAATCTTAATACCGGGATACCGGTTTTAATACCGGTATTAGAAAGTTTAGAAAAGGAAAGAAAACACAGGTGTTTCTTTGTTTTATTTGCCAGTTTTGTTAGAGAGTGTAAATATCACAAAAAATAATTTGTAACTTATAAATTATAACAGTATATAATCATAAAAAAGTAAAGGAACATCTTATTTATTTAAATCACAAAAAAAGTGTAAATATTACTATTCAATCTGTGGTACTATTACAAATTTTTGAAATGTGATCTTAAAAAAACATTATGCATCAATTGTACTATCATTAAGCCTGAAAAGTAATTTTGTGTAAAAATGACCAGCTGTCGAAAACGCTCTTTCGGCATCTACGCTAGCTGGTGGTACTGTTAGCAATGTGCGATATATTTTTTTCAAGTATTTACCTCTAAATCCCTCATCTTCAAATAAATCGATTTATCGTCGGATGGTTTTGATATAGCTGATTTCTGTATTGTATTTTGGTTCGTTGAAATTTTTTTAAATTTTTATTTATCGCTAATTCTAATTTTTGTTCAAGAGACAATTCCTTTTCACTATTGACACTATTCCTCACTATTTCAGTAGTGACATCATAATCTTCGATTTGCACCAATCAACTTTCCAACTTTTTTCATAATTGTTGCTCCATTAGTCGTCATGGATACAATATTTTCTTTCAGGGATAATCCATGTTTCGCTAATTTAGATTTAAGCAATTAATTAAGCCATTCATTAGCTAATTAATTTCGCCCGTTAGGGAGACATAAAAACAAAAACGTACACTATTTTGCTATGTCCGCGATCCCTGAACATATAGTGGAGACCATTTTAAAATTTTCTAGTAAATACCGAAAAACCGGTATTTAAACTTGTGAATACCGGTATTACAAAACTGTACAAATGGCTCAAAATACCGGTATTCGGTATCCCGGTATACCGATATTGCAATCCCTAGTTGCGTCTATCCCATAAAGGAAAATAAAACATTAATGTGAAAAAGTGATTCGAATCTAGCAATGCATAATGTTAAGATCAAAAAATTTTCATCTATAATCAGAAATGCTGTCTTGAGAAGGAAAAGAAATGCTTAATACAAATATTGTTCAAAAGTAACCCTAAATAACATGTTTACAAATAAATGACTCAGTATATGCGTCTTTTTAAAAATGTATATAGAATATACTACTGGTTGTTTTCTGTTATTCCTAAGTCATGAATAATAATAAGGCAGATAAATCCCAACAGTAAATCCTAAAAGGAATACTCTCCTTCCCTTTTTTTTTCACTTAAAATGTAATCAGACTCGAAATAATTCCACAAATCTTACTAAATATTTACACGTTTGGAGAAAATTTATAATAACTGTTGATTGGATAACAGCTAATAAGCAGAAAAATCTTTTCAATTTATTTAATCTATATCAGAGAACTCTGCTTTCTTTCTACATTAACTTCTCAAAGCTGCCGTCATCTTCTCGCAGGCGTCTGACACGGTACACAAAACACTCCAAGCGTCAAGTCGGCTTTCTTGGAGAAAAGACTTTTCCTATTTCTTCCACCACCCTTTAATCTTTCCAGACATTTCAGTCTGCAATAACCAATATTAACTTCTAAAGACGTCATTTCCCGAAGTACCACCTT
Organism: Argiope bruennichi; assembly: GCF_947563725.1. Taxonomy (NCBI): domain Eukaryota; kingdom Metazoa; phylum Arthropoda; class Arachnida; order Araneae; family Araneidae; genus Argiope; species Argiope bruennichi. The sequence goes on from NC_079151.1 coordinate 49,750,592, forward strand.
ATCATAGAAGGCCTGATCCTCTGAGACAGTGGAAAAAAAGTTTTTACCTCTGCCATCGAAAGCTGGAGTATTATTTACTCGATCGAAAATCGTCCTATTTTTCGACCCGCGAAGTGTTACTGCTTAATGGGTATTTTTACGCCATTTCGTTCCAATGCAGACATTCGCATGAATGGTCGACGGTGTCAAATTAACAAAAGTTCCGTCCCTTCGATAACAATGCTCGCATATAAAAGGACTTATTTTGTATCGCGATCGAACTCCGAAACTTAATTATTTTTCCGATAACGCTGTTCTTGTCATATTCAGAACAGTGTTCACTGTAACTGGGATAATGACGATAATCTATTGGTCCTTTCATTATGTAAGTTGAATCCCTCTTCTTTCTTTCTTTTTTTTTTTTCTTTCTTTTTTTTTTTTTTCCTTCTCCTCCTTCTCCCTCCTTTTCCTTCGTTTCTTTTCTTTTTGTTTTTGCCCACGGCCCTTTCTCGTACTTCTTATAAATGGTGGATACTATCTAACTCTTTTTTTTTTTCCTCTTCTTTTATTTTTCTTCCGGAATTTTGTTGAAAGAAATGAAAAACGCTAATGGACGTAAGAGGGGAATGTAGTTACGGGAGGGATTATATAATTATCACTAGAAAATGAACTATTGGAATGAGCGCCATTCTTTCAGAACAATTGTTGTTGTTTCTCCGCGGGTGTGATATTTTGAACAATTAAGAACTAATGACTTCCTAAACTGTTGCCTTCTTCCTTTTTGCTTCTGACAAATGAGCTGCCTCTGGAGTGCGAAAGCGGGCCTTTACCGACGTTTCTTCAATGATCATTGAATGTTTTTCAATCTCCATTTAAAATGGAGTGACTCATTATTGTCAGCAACTATAACGTACCCATAGGAGTAATTTGTCGAATAACTTGCTCTTCGTAAATGAATATTTTGTGTGTAATTCCCTTTATTGTAATTAGAGAAAAAATAAAAATACATTTGGTTATCAGAAAAAGAAAAATTAAGACACAAATTGTATATTTTTTCTAATTCAATTTGAAAGTAAGATTAACTTATTTTAGTGAACTTGAAGTGGATTGATATTTATTATTTAGATAATAAACTATGGCAATTACTTATTTTACTGAGAACCACAGAAATTTAATTACTAATTTTATATGCAAATATCTGCTTTTAACGACCAGCTAATTAACTTTCCTGATTGTTAAAATGGTGATATGGAATGCATATATTTAAAATTTCAATTTATGAATGAAATCAATCTACAGCAAATGACTGCACATGTAAATAAAAAGTGCATATAATGAATTCAAAGCAAAAGTGAAAATTTTATTCAGAATTTCAAAGAAAGCAATTTTTTTGTCTTTATTACTTATATGTTCAACATGTCTGAATGATTTTATGGAGCAACAAAATTAATTTGAATTTCATCATAACTGATAGAACAATGTTACAGATTCTGCATCAAATTAAATTCAAAATACTTAGTAAAATTGGCGAAATATTTTAGGGAAAGAAATTGTTATTAAAAAGATTATATTTTGAATTTCATAATTGTAAAAATATTTTTTTAAATATTATTTTTAATAACGATATCTTAAATAATATAGTCCTTAAATAATAATAAAAACACAAAACACTTATTTAATTTTAATTTAACTAAGATTTTAGTTAGGTTTGGACAATGACTTTTTTTGCAGTTTAAAAGTACATATTTGAAATTCTTTGAATATCGAGGAAGGAGGGGGGAATTAAAGATTTGTATAAAAATTCATAAATATCCATCTTTATATACATACATATTAACATTTCTCAAGTACTCAATCAAGATTAAACTTTATTTGTAGATTTGGTTTAAAATACATTTGCTTGCCTTCTTCATGAAAATTTAACACTATCGCCTGGCTACAGGAAGTTACTGTGAGTCCGAGTCGCACTTGCTCTTCCAATGAAGAGGAATGAGCACTAAACTTTTCAAAGACCAGATGACAAATAAAGCGACATTTTTATGTTTTTCAGTTCTATAAGCAGGAAACATGACCTTAAGTTACTTTACCATTTTTTTACGTTATCTTAAAACTCAATACTAAAACCTTATATCAAATTGATTTACATAAAAAAACGACACTTTATACAAAAAATATCATTTAATTTCGGCAAAAAAAATCAAATAAATTTATGAAGAAATATAAGCCTACAACTTAGTAATGATAAAGCCTTTTTTAAATGACCAACAATATTGTTGCCATTAACGATAATAAAAGTACTTAATACTTAACTTGAAATACTTAATTAAAAACAATAAGAAAAAAAGTAATTAATATAAAAAATATAAATATACAAAACAAATTCAAATATACTCAATTTAATTTCCATATTATTTATTCTCTAATTTTAAATTTATTTTATTTATCATTCTCATTATTATGATGAAATTCAGACTAATTGCATCGTTCTGTCATATAATTCAAACTTGGGGATTGCTAATGTTGAATTTAAGAGAAAAATTCCCTGTCTTTGTACATTAATTTTGCAATGAAATAGGATTTTTACTCTACTTTTCTCCGGTTTAACTTTAATTTCATATATTTCTTAGTACAAACACTTTTTTTTACATGCATAACAAATTGTAGTGAACTCCATGGAAATTTTATTTTTCAGACTTATAAAATAAAAAGATGACATTTTAATTAAATGAAATTTATTTGAATACTTAGTCAAGAAAATCAATATTTTGTGCAAAGACGGTGGCTTCCGAAGGCAGCTATTTTTCGTAAAGGTAAATTTCGTATAATGCATTATCTTACAGTTATGATAATTTTTATATTTGGCATTAACTATGCTTAATAAATCAGTTATTATGCAACTAATTACTTCCCACCTTATATATTACCATCTAACAGAATTAATTATCTTGTATTAGTTATCATTTGTTTATTTACTAAAGAATAATTTACATTTCATTTGTATATTCCCCAATTCAATACCTTCATGTATTTTATTTTATGAAATAGGATTCATTAATATTAACCATTTTTGTATTACTATTACCTATTTTGTATTATTATTAAATATTTTGTTTTTAATTCTGCCTGTATCGATATTTTTAATATTTACTTTTAAAATGAAGTGCAACAAATATTGATTGTGCTTTATTAATATTTGAATTAAATACTCAAAAATCCTATCTATTAAATAAGAGCAATTATTTTAAAGAAGATATATAACTTTTTTGTGATGATCTTTCATTGAGCTGTTAGATGACAGATCGTTTTATATAATTTTGTGATTTTCTTTCAATTCTTTTCGGTTACAATTTATTTTGAAACGGAATCTGTTTTCTAAAAATGAAAGGCCTTAGGAAACTTCCAAGTTTAGGAAAGTATAGTTGAAAAAGAATCAGTTATTTTTTAAAGACTGAAAAAGACATCGCGTCCTTCATGTTTCCTCTTCTATTTATTTTTTTAAGTTAGAGATATCATTAATTGTGCTAATCCAAGCTTGGCAAAAACTTCGGATAAAATGTTTTGAATGAATAAACGCTGTATCTTTTATTAAAAAGTTTTTCACGTACAATTACACATTTTTTTCGTGTGTGTGTATGTTACTTAGAAAATATATTTCTTCTTGAAGTAGGATTCCTTAACCGAAAATAGGACTCCTTCCTTAACATTATTTATGAAAATTATTTATAATATGTTTTCATCACATTTTTTTAAAAAATTAAATAATATATAATTTGATATTTTATAATTTTTTGATCAAATATCTTTATTGTTATAGTGATAAACCACAGAAGACAAAACTGTTCACATTATCAGTTTTCGCCTGTAAAATGTATGCTTATATTTTAGAAATAAAGCAAGAATTCTTAATTTCAAATATTTTCATAAGATTATAGAACTCACACTATCTCCCAGTGTCTACAATTTCTAATCCCTCATCGAAAATACCACGCCCCAAAAGTTCAAAATCAGGATAGTTAAAATTTAATAATTTACATCATGTATGATAATATTAATGTTGCATCGGGTCAGTCGATACTTTTTTGTTCATTGGTGACAGGATGATCAGCTGTACACAAGAAGTATCTAGTCAGCCATTTTGTTCAGTTACTTGGCATCCTTGGCGATGTAAAAGGACGCTCTAAAATAGATGTCATCTATTTTCTCATTGTACTTGAAAATAATTAAAAAGCCTAAATACAAAATTTTAAAGCTATATATGTTCTAAAAATGACAGATTTAAATATTATATTGCACAATTTAAAGTTTTTGTAAATATCACATTCTGTCAAACACCAATTAAGGCACATAAGTTGCAGCCAATATATAAGTTGCATATGTAAATTGATACAGTATTATTGTCTGCGTAATTCAAAAATTTCTTGAGTATAATTTATCAGTGTTGTTTTTTTTTTAATCCAATAAACGTTTTTTTAGAATTATGTCTGTTTGTCAATTAATACGATAACTGAAAAATACTAATTGCAGTTTCATTAAAAAAATATTCGATAAATTTTTGAGGAAACACCTTCCACTGGTTTATATTTAGAGTATTGATTCTAATATACAGTCATATGAGTTAAGTAATATTGTTGTAATATACAGTAATATGCTTACTCATCCTATGTGTGAAGATTCTTTAAAAATGTGAACAAGTAAATTTTGAAAATTTATTTATAAAATTATATTCGAGGAAAAATAAACTGCAAAAGAATAATTGGAATTAGACCTACTATGGGAAAAATAAACTTCAATTCATTAAGTCATTTTGTTTCCTGCCTGTTTTCTATTTTTGTAAATAAACTTGCGGAATTGAACTCTTTAAATAAAATATATATATTTATGTGGCTAATTATCTTGTCTTTTTAAATAAAGAACTTTCCAGTTTTAGAACGAAAACCCTTCACAATCTTGCAGATGGGCCAATTGATCTTGATTTTATCACAGTGAAAGAGAGATTAAAGATGGATGTGATGATAAAAATTTTTCCTAAGTAATTTAATGAACGATTTTATCTACTTTTATTGGTTTGCTTTAATTTTGGAGAGTTTAAAATTGTCTCAAATTCCTAAGTATTCATATTAAGGTAGGAAATTTAAAAGGTGTTTTTATCCCTCTCTTAATATTAACTTTCTAAAAAATATAATAATCCAAAAGTGACAGGCGTGGCTTTCTTTCTGAAAGGAATAACATCTCATAGTAGAAAAGACGAGCGAAAGCTCATTTTTGTCATTTTAAAAGACTATCGACGGATCCTTTCAATAAAAATTATAACATCCACACTTTCCAATAATAAAAGTATTGTCAAAAAAATCAGTAACATGAATGAACAACTACTTTTATATTCAATAAAACAGCCCACCACCACATACTAGAATCATCTCTTGGAAGTATAGTTAATAAGTAATAAAACAATATTTTTTTAGATAAACTTTAAAACACAACTCATTGAGTAACATTTGTTTGAAATGACTAAACTCTATTAAAATTCAAAATTCATTGAATTAATTCATTTGCACAAGCAATGACCCTCTTATCATTTTTTTCAGTTTTCCAAGACGAGTTTCATTACACTATAGTCCTTACATGGTCTCAAAACAGGAAATCAATAAACAAAATTAACATTTATTATAAAGTTAAATAAACCTTTCCCTCATCAGGGCCTTTAATAACTTAAGAACCTCAATTACCTTTAATATTTGTAGTAATATTGATCTGAAATGATATTTTTGAAAAAAAAATTCAAAGATATAAATACATTTTTAGAATATTTGAACACTGATATGATTTCAAAAAACAAAACAAAAAAAGATATCCATGCTTTTACAGAATGAATCGTAATTTCCTTGAATTTTAAGTAAAACAATTACTCGTCATTCATGTAAGAAATTTCATTCTACCATTGAAGATTTTTTATTCATTATTTATTCATTTTTTATTAAATTCATTTTATTTTATTAACATTTTCAGGATATTTAAACTCTAAAGTTTGAATTATCTTAAAATTATCTGCATATTCCTGCCATCTAGTTTTTCTTTCGAGCTAACTTGTTTATCATATATATTGAAAAAGAACCGGAGAAAAACCTGAATCACTTCAAATAATCATACATAAAATTTTCTATTTTATATAAAGTTTAAAGTATTAATTATCTGATTTTATGGTGTTTCGTTATTCTTCAATCAACTTATGAAAGCCATCAGATTACATATGTTCAAGTTTTAATGACAAGACATCATGTTGGAATGTAAATCAAATATTAATAATGAAATAGTGCATAAAATTTTAGTAGTGCATAAAATTTTAGTAGTAATTTAAATAGTGCATTTTTTTTTACATTACGTTTGAGCAGTAAGTGTGCATATCTCATTCCATCTTCCCAAAGTTCTGCACTCATAATTAAACACACGGTGTGTACATTGCGTGAAATTAGAGCTATATTCAGTGAAGTCGGTATGTCCGTCTTCATTATTTTCGTAAATTCTTATAAGCTTTTTGTACGCAGGGACTAACAAAGAACTCGCTACATCAGTAGAAAATATTACGCTAGCTATTCGAGAGGGCATTCCCGGGTACCATATGTAATTTTAACAGTGTAAATCTATGCATAAATAATCACAGATTTTTTTACTACATGATAAATTTGCTGGATGCTGCAAAATTTACTAATTAAATTAATAAAAAAATCCTCAAAAACTCGGAATTAATTATTGCCAAATAATTAATAATGATTGATGAGTTTCAATCTCAAAAATTTCATCATTCAGGTTTTATTGTTAGGGGTATGGCTTGGAGAAGAGATGTTGAATTCAGTGACCATTTTTCTGTATATGTTACATTATTCATACATTTCAGCGCATTAAAAATTTCCGTTGATTCAAAAAGTGTACTTTAAGATTAAATCACATACTAGTAATATTTTCTTTTGCCCGGTCTGCTTTCGTATTTTTTTTTCAGTAGGAAAACTTGAAAATTAAAATATGCAGAGGGATTTAGCTTATAATACATAAAATATACAGTTCGAATCGAAATAACTATTTGGCCATATATCAATGAAATATTCAGATTTTATTGATTTCCTTTTTTCAGTTTTGCTCAATGTTTTACAAATTGGTTAGTATTTTTTTAAAAAAATCCATTGTCACACGCAGATATTTTCTTTTTTTTAGATCATATTCCAAAATTTAAAAAAAAAACGATTTAATTGTATAATTTAATGAATTTTCAGATTCATTATTAAGCATAAATAGACTCTTTTTTTTCTTGCAGGAATAATACTAAAAAGTAAGAGTAAATTTAATTCTGTAGGCATTTTCTCTTTCGCTTTTTAAAACAAAATGCAGAAACAATTTACAATTGCAAATTTACATATACATTTTGTGTTCCAAATCAGTACCGGAAACGTCACAATTCACTCGGAGTTATAAGAAATGCAATGAGAAATAATTATTAGATACGTAATATCTTTTTGTGGTGTATTGTATTCTTTTTTTTAAAACTGAATTCGCATCCGTGATTTGAATTTACTCATTTGTAATTTTCGTATAAATGAAAATACTAATTAGATAAAATGGAATGAAATAATAATAATAAATAAATAAATACTATTTGTTCTCCTCAAATTTCTTTTATTATCTTTCAAATTAAAGAAGCAAAACTATTTTATCTATTCTACGAATGTAGATTAGTATTGACATTAATGCAATAGCCGATTTACTGCTCTAGTTAATAAGTGATTCAGTAGATGGCGCCACAAAAATCAGTTATTTCTTCCTGTTAGCTTATTGCTATAGAACTATTAAAGAATTTTATCTTAAAGTATATATTTTTTTAAAGTTCGTTCTTCCATTTCCTTTTCTTTGTAATTGAAAAGAAAAGAATAGTAAATAACCCCTAAATATTTGTTAAGAAGCAAAGAAAATAAAATAGAATAAACTTCATTGAAATTGAGATGAAATATTAGTATGCAAAGAATAATTTAAATGGTTTCATTTTATCATGCAATTATTAAAGATATTGCAATAAAAATAAACAAACTGCTATTGCTATTAGAAAGATAATAATTTTTTTAATTAGAAAAGATATTTTAATAAGGGATTAAATAAATTTGAGTTTATAACTTTACGAAACTATTAGAAGAAAAAAAAAATGCAGAATGCTCGCAAATTCATGATAAAAATTCCTTTTAATAATTTTTAACATCATTTTTTATACTTTTTTTAACTGCCTTCATGATTAGATTCCTGCAATTAAAACTAAGAAAGGATAGTTTTAATTTATTTACTTTTTTATTTTACTTTGACTTTATCTTTAACACAATAGATGGCAGCACCAAGTATAAATTTAGTGAAGACCAAAATTATTTCAATAGATGACAGTAGATGGCAGCACCACTGTTTAAAAATAAAGGGAAGTTACCTCATTATAATTACAAATTCGTTGTATTCCGTCACAAATTCTTTTGTAAATGAAATTTAAAAAGAAACTACCACAAAGATGAACTTGTAATTAGTAGGAGCAAATCTAGAAGAATTTAATCAAAATTTTGCTGCATATTAATATTTATCTGTAAAGGTGTATTGCTATCATTACTTGACTTAGCATTAGCGGCATGAAAATACCAAATCTTATTGGCAAACGCAGCACAAACCTTCCGACCAATAGCCTTCATTAATACAATTGAAAAATATCTTTATTGTAATCTTCTTTTTTTTTCATAAAATTCTAACATAATTAATTTTTTATTATATATTTGATGCCTATTAATTCAATAGAAAATTTTAAATATATTCGTTTCATTTGTCCAAGTTCTTCAGCCAAAAAATTTTTCTTTAAAGATAAAATATAAAGAAAAAAACTTTTTTTCGTAAAAATTATAAGTGCTTTCTCATTTCTTTAAACACTCTTAATTAAGAGATTTGTAATTAATAAAATTAGTAATTAATTTCATTACGCACTGTTTGTTATTTTATTTAACTGAAGATGGAATTTCTACATTCTTTTTTTTTCTCGTTTCTCCCTCCTTCTTTTCTTAAAAAAAAAAAAAAAAAAAAAATTCACAATGAGTAGTTTACTGTGCGCGTAATTGCATGAAAGCATTTCTAATCTTCCTACTCTCTATGCAATAAAAATGACACTAAATGTTTGTATATAAAACATATAATGTGAATTTTGAATTATTAACAGAAATAAATATCTTGTATAAAGATAAATTATAGAGATTATTTTCTGTTCCCGTTTCTATAATTCAGTAGATCCATGGTTTCAAAACTATAGGCAACTTGAGAGCCGCAGATACTATGTTTCTGGCTTGCGGAATGATCCTTTTATATTAGTTTCAGATGATGTTTTCCGAAAATATCAAAACTTCTTCTGAAAAATGTTATATAAAGAAAGTAAAAGTATCATGAAAAAAAAGAGATCGGTTAATTGAATTATCACATGTCTAGACTATAAATCCTTTTTTTAGAGCAGCATCAACTGTACCTAATAATTGCCAAATTTGCAGTCAAACATTTAATGGGCTTCTGAACCTTTTATTTTGTGAACGAATGTGGTTTCTCAATTAATTTGTTACTTTTTAAAATATAAACGCAGAACTAGTTTATGTGTTGAAAGTTATTCAACATTGAAACTTTCAAGTTTTGATATAGATATTCACTCCCATTGGCATTTTTTTTTACTTCATTTTTATCTGTTCCATTTTTTTATGCTTAGTAATAGCTACATGTTGACATAAAGTATTTTTTTTTTCATTATATTTAACACATTATTAATCATTTTATCCTTAAGCTGTGAGTCATAAATATGTCATAAAGGAGAAAATAAAATGTAAAAAAAAAAAAAAAAATCTGAAATAAAGAGATAACCCAGTGATTGTTCATCAGGAAAAGAAAAGATGTAGAGATTATAACTTTGGCTGCTAACATTATCAAACAATTAAATGAAAGGATTGTACTGTTATATTTTTGCATGTGTTTTCTGTTTTTCTCACACTCTCTCTCTCTTAGTGTGTGTGTGTGGGGGGGGGGGTGCTAAATAAGAGGAAGAATCTCAAGACATTTTTTTACACAATAAATAATCCTCTCAATCAAAAATAATTAAGAACTGCTGCAGTAGATGAATAGTGTTTCACATTCCTATGTTAATTCTTATAAAGGATCGGTCTAATCAAAAAATTTATTAAATTTTAAAGATTGAATAAAAATATGCGAAATGAATTAGTTAATATAAAGATATTGAAAAGCTGAGCTCTTGATACATTCTTGAATTTATATTTCGTTTTCACAATGTTAATATTTATTTGATAAATGAAATGTAGTATCTTTATTTTTTTACTCCACTTTATGTTGGGCATGCGCAGATACTCAATCACAAGTCGAACAAAAGATGCTGTCAATATCATAACTCTGAATGAGGATAAAAATGCACCCTATTGTTAAGTAAAACATTTGAAATTCTTTATTTATATTATTTAAGATGAAAGGATTTGAAATATCTGTAAATCTTTCGTAATTCTTTGATGTTATTTGATTTTTTTCCTGTGATTTTTTAAAAAATATATTATTTATTTATTTTTTTAATTCCTAATATAAGAACTATATAAATATAGAGTATTGTAATCGCTAAAGATTTTGACGAATCTCCACGCTTTGACCCCTCCCCCGTATCCAATATGTGGAATGAACAATTTATATAAAAAGAAATCGCTATATAAACAATGCATGAATATTCCTATTTTAGGAATGATGTTCGGTCTGTTTGTCGTTCTATTTGTCTGACTGTAAATACAATAACTGAAATCATTTTTAGCTAGACACATTTCATATATCGTTTTTGTTCTAAATATGCATATATCTTTCAAATTTTGAATGAAATCCACTCAGAGGAAGTCTATCTTTCTGGTTGTTCTAGAATAGGTAAATAATATAACTCTAAAAGGTAGAGAGAGAGAGATGCATACAATTTTATGCAAAGATTTATTATTTAAAATTTAGATACGAATGCAATTTTAAGGCAAACCCGTCAACCGGTTGAACGTCTATCTGTCCGTATTTTTGGAAATTTGTAAACGCAATGCGCATTGGACAATGTGTTGGATAAATGAAATTTTCTTCTAAAATACATATTCTAAATACATATAATACAAATCTAAGATACATATTCTTATAACAATTTAAATTAAATCCGTCATACGTTTGACCGCCTATTTGTGTATATTTTCTTACTCATATAAATACTGTCTCAGAAACGCAAAGAATTAAATAAATGAAGTTTGGAATGTGAAGTTTTTTGAAAAAATGAATTTCTTTGCAAATATTCTCTAAGGGAATTTTCTATGTACAGGAAAACAAGAATTTTGGAAATTAAGTAATAGTTTAAAAGCGAAAATTCCTCAATTTGTTTTTAAAATTTTTCATAAAATTTTCCTGTAACTGATTTTATTTTATTCAATTATTTCTGTACTAAGCAATTCAGTTTGTTTCTCATAATAAATAAAGCAAGTTTACTTTTTTCTGTGTGTTAAGTGTCTTTTTGTTTAATATTCCACCTTGTAAAGATAATATTTGTTATTTTTTATACTTTATTTCAGAACAAACCCATTATTCACTTTTCTCATAACATCATGTATGATTAATTGGTTTATTGTTTTCGACAAAAGTCTTATATAATATTGTGATTTTCAAAGCCTTAAAAATATAATGAACAAGCATATTATATATACAAATTATATAATGTGAAACATTCTTTATCTTTTCTTTTTCCTTTATTTTATCTTTTTTCTTAATTACCTTAATAAGTATTTATATTTTTTAATTATGTTAATAATTACAATTACTAATATAATTATACTAATTATCGATACAAATTCAAAGCATAATCAAAATAAAAACAAATAGATTCACCAGCCTATAAATAACTTATTCATAAGGATAATTAAAGAACAAATTTCTCCGTGTTCTTTTTATTTGATGTCAAGGGAATAAAACGAAACTTGAATGGGTTTTTTGTTATACACAAAACCCATTCAAGATAAAATAAATTAACATATTATATCTTATAATATATTGGGGAGAAAATAATTTCGGAATTCCTTGAAAATATGCAAATTAGGCAATTAATTCTTATTAGCTTCGGATACTTACAAATCTTTTCAATGCAGATTTAAAAAAGGATTGACACAAATTTTAATTGCTTGTTTATTAAGCTCATTATGAAATTAATATTCATGTAATTTTAAAGCCCTGTACTGCTAGGGCTTTAAATAAAATAGTAAATGTAACACTTTTCTGTGAAAAAGTTATAAACATTTTTACATGTATGAAATTTATCTTTTGAGCGAGTATTTCTCAATTTCTTTAGATTAAACTGTTTTCTGGAAAAGAATAAACTCCGTTTTGTTTCCGATATTTTTCTCTTATTGGTTTAGATATGTAATTCAAATAGATTAGGGAAGATAATAAATTTCAATGACTCGAGAGCTAGATTTTGCTATTCTGTGTCAAACTTATGGTAGTTTAGATGGAATAATGTCTTTTGAACCGTATATAGCAGGCTTCGTAATTCCTCAATAATATGTGGTTCCCGAAGACAAGAAAATGCATCTTATTTTGTGAAAATACTGGCTTTTAAATATAGTCATACTGAAATGTTTCAAACGTCCATCCAACGAAATTATAGAAGAAGCCAGAAATCCTTGAATATCACTGTAAACTCTTTTCATCAAGTATGACGGACTCGAATGGCTGAGTCTCGTACGTTAGAGGTTTTTTTTGTGATTATTTTATTACTATTACTTTATTTGGCTATAATTAAACCAAATAAAGCTATTACTTTACTTGGTTTAATTATATTTTTAGACATTATTTGTTTGTTAGAAGCCCTCGCCCAGATGGTTATAGACATACAGGTTTTCTGAGAGCTATAAAGATATGTCCGCGCATAGCCTCGGGCCGCGGTGGCCTGGTGGTAAGGTCTCGGCTTCGGAACCGGAGAGTTTCAGGTTCGAAACCCGTTCCACCGAAGAACCGTCGTGTAAGGGGGTCTGTTGCAAATTAAATCCGTCGTGACCAAACGTCCTCCTGCTGGAGTGGTGTGGAGAGGGGGATGCCAGCTCAGGTGTCGTCCACGTCATCTGACCGTGGTTCAAAATTACGAGGTCCGTCCCAAAATAGCCCTAGTGTTGCTTCAAACGGGACGCTAATATAACTAAACTAAACTAAGTAAGCATCAGTTAAGCAGAGACATCTTTTGTAAATCAATCCTTTAAGAACATAAGTTGTCAATTTGAACGCTAGTTGTAATCATTGTAACATACTAAAAGCCATATTTTATTTACGCAATTTCCCACACATAGCAAATTTAGAATAAAGAGTTTACTTACTTTTTGTACATAGAATTTCTACACAGTTCTCATTACAAAATTAACGCAATCTAGATCATATTTAAATATCATATAGGAACAACAGCAAATTTCGATAGATTGATTAAAAATCACAATGAATGAGAAACAGCGAGTTTACTCAATGAACAGAACAGGTGTGAAGTTATTAATATGATACTGCTGCAATATCTGTCACAATTCGATGCGTAATAAATACTTTGCCAGGTTAACAATGAACGTTAAATTATGGATAAGAGAATATTTCCGGCAAATCAGCTGGTTGGGTATTGCAGCTAATGGCTTGTAAAGGATTGCTCGAAGTTTCAAAATATGATTTGGGGTAAGAATAAAACTATTTCGCGTAGTGAGGTGTAGGGTATTTGTTGAAACGCGGAAAACCAATAGTTAGATAAAAGACTTCAAAGAAATTTAAATTTCAAATTATATCCAACCTGACCACTGCATAATATGTTTATGGGCGAAATTTTTTTATCTCTTCCGAAGGCACATGATTGAATAACAATTCAAATGAATAATATTAATTTCACATTCAATGCAAAATACATTTTTGAATTCTCTGGATTTTCTGCGTTTTTTATTACTCCAAGTATGAATCAGCGAATATCTGATAAATAAATGCTTATTAACTTACAAATTACAACTTTACATTAAAGTTGTTACATTACAACATTAAATTACAACTTTACAAATAAACACTACATACAATAACTATACAAATGGAAAATCTCATGCCGCATTCACATTCATGCATTTATTTCCAAATGCATAGAATTATTTGTATATCATTGGGTTAAAAGAGCAAAATATACAAATATCAATAGAAAGGAATAATTTAAATAAATTACCTTTATTCCTTTTCAATTACACCTTTTATCATAAAATTTTTACATTCTGCATTACTTTAAAAGTAGCTTTTTTATTAAAAATTTTTAGAAGTAAAATTATTTTTAAAAAGAGAGAGAAATACCAAATTTAATTAATGGATGCATCAGTTTATAAACTTTCTGAAATAGCTTGAGAACAGCAAAGTGATATTTTTTTCATTATTTTATATTCTGAAAACATGAAATTCTAATTCGCCGTTATTGATTTCTTTATTTGGCTTTCGATTGTATCGCCATATATCAGAAAGAAGGAATTTTTAAATAATGGCAAACAAATAAAATATTTATTCCTAATAGTAATTTTCCTTTTCTGTAGCAATTTAAATTATTAGTTCTAGTTCTAAAATCTAATAAAATTCCATGATGATAATTTTTATTACAATAAAATTGAGAATTATAGTAGGTAGATTTGTTATAGTATTTCTGCTCTAAATTACTCTATTCAGTGATATTTAATTAGTTACAAGAATATACAGACCAGTTCCTGTATGGGTAACTTGGGCTACAAGAGAACTGTTATCGATAATGCACAATATGCATATTCTCCATATTAAAATCACGATGGAATCAGAACATAAATCATTTTAGAGTGTTATTATAAAGAAATGTTAAGATCCCAAAAAATAGAATTAGTAAAAGTAGAATGCAACAGCTGTTTGAAATTTTGTAAAAATAATTAAATTTGTAAAAAAAATCAATTTATTTTGAATAAAGTTCATTTTTTAAGAACTTATATATGAAAAATTGAATGTAAATATCTCATGAGGAAGTAAAGATAATCGAAGTGTGTCTGAAAATCAATTTCTTGAAAACAGGCATTAAATCCAATGCGCATTTATAAGAATGGATAATTATGCTACGTCTATGGATCATGTATTAATAATAGCTATTGTGAAAAATCTCTTGTTTACGATCAAAAGACTGTGATTCAGGATACCCAAAGAGTATGACAATTTGGATATAAATCTGTCTTCCCTTTGTAATGGAATGCAAGTTAAAAGAGAGGAATGCATACTCAGATGCCGTGTTCGCCATTTAAATGTCATTTGTTAAATTAATAAAAATCATTTCCTCTAACATTTTCATTACACTTCAAAACTGACATTTAAATTGAGAAATCGTATTTTTTTCAAACAAAGGTTCCGTACTTTATTAAAACAATCTACGAAAACACGTTATTACAAATTACCAGTTGCACTGCTCTTCCTTCGTCTTTCTTCCACATTTCCACAGTGTGATATGGTAGATGTGCAACTTCATCCTGGATAGTAATTGCAGTTATGATTTCTTCTTGTTATTCATTGCGCGTTCAAAATTTGGTGCTGATTTACTATTTAGCCTCCAATAATATCTATTAAATTCTAATTATTTAGTTCATGCATTTTGAACAACATTGTTATTTCTTCTCGTCATTCATTAAATTCAAAATTTGATGCTGATTTATTATTTAGCTTCCAATAATATCTATTAAATTTCCTTTATTTAGTTCATGCATTTTGAAAAATGGTGTGATTTCTTCTTGTTATTCATTTCGTTCAAAAATTGGTGCTGATTTCCTATTTAGCTTCCAATAATATCTATAGAATTCCATTTATTTAGTTCATGCGTTTCGAACAATGGTGTGATTGCTTCTTGTTATTCATTGCGCGTTCAAAATTTGGTGCTGATTTACTATTTAGCCTCCAATAATATCTATTAAATTCCAATTATTTAGTTCATGCATTTTGAACAATATTGTTATTTCTTCTCGTCATTCATTAAATTCAAAATTTGATGCTGATTTATTATTTAGCTTCCAATAAAATCTATTAAATTTCCTTTATTTAGTTCATGCATTTTGAACAATATTGTTATTTCTTCTTGTTATTCATTTCGTTCAAAAATTGGTGCTGATTTCCTATTTAGCTTCCAATAATATCTATAGAATTCCATTTATTTAGTTCATGCATTTCGAACAATGGTGTGATTGCTTCTTGTTATTCATTGCGCGTTCAAAATTTGGTGCTGATTTACTATTTAGCCTCCAATAATATCTATTAAATTCCAATTATTTAGTTCATGCATTTTGAACAATATTGTTATTTCTTCTCGTCATTCATTAAATTCAAAATTTGATGCTGATTTATTATTTAGCTTCCAATAAAATCTATTAAATTTCCTTTATTTAGTTCATGCATTTTGAAAAATGGTGTGATTTCTTCTTGTTATTCATTTCGTTCAAAAATTGGTGCTGATTTCCTTTTTAGCTTCCAATAATATCTATAGAATTCCATTTATTTAGTTCATGCATTTCGAACAATGGTGTGATTGCTTCTTGTTATTCATTGCGCGTTCAAAATTTGGTGCTGATTTACTATTTAGCCTCCAATAATATCTATTAAATTCCAATTATTTAGTTCATGCATTTTGAACAATATTGTTATTTCTTCTCGTCATTCATTAAATTCAAAATTTGATGCTGATTTATTATTTAGCTTCCAATAAAATCTATTAAATTTCCTTTATTTAGTTCATGCATTTTGAAAAATGGTGTGATTTCTTCTTGTTATTCATTTCGTTCAAAAATTGGTGCTGATTTCCTATTTAGCTTCCAATAATATCTATAGAATTCCATTTATTTAGTTCATGCATTTCGAACAATGGTGTGATTGCTTCTTGTTATTCATTGCGCGTTCAAAATTTGGTGCTGATTTACTATTTAGCCTCCAATAATATCTATTAAATTCTAATTATTTAGTTCATGCATTTTGAACAACATTGTTATTTCTTCTCGTCATTCATTAAATTCAAAATTTGATGCTGATTTATTATTTAGCTTCCAATAATATCTATTAAATTTCCTTTATTTAGTTCATGCATTTTGAAAAATGGTGTGATTTCTTCTTGTTATTCATTTCGTTCAAAAATTGGTGCTGATTTCCTTTTTAGCTTCCAATAATATCTATAGAATTCCATTTATTTAGTTCATGCATTTCGAACAATGGTGTGATTGCTTCTTGTTATTCATTGCGCGTTCAAAATTTGGTGCTGATTTACTATTTAGCCTCCAATAATATCTATTAAATTCCAATTATTTAGTTCATGCATTTTGAACAATATTGTTATTTCTTCTCGTCATTCATTAAATTCAAAATTTGATGCTGATTTATTATTTAGCTTCCAATAAAATCTATTAAATTTCCTTTATTTAGTTCATGCATTTTGAAAAATGGTGTGATTTCTTCTCGTTATTCATTGCGTTCAAAAATTGGTGCTGATTTCCTATTTAGCTTCCGATAATATCTATTGAATTCCATTTATTTAGTTCATGCATTTCGAACAATGGTGTGATTTCTTCTTGTTATTCATTTCGTTCAAAAATTGGTGCTGATTTCCTATTTAGCTTCCAATAATATCTATAGAATTCCATTTATTTAGTTCATGCATTTCGAACAATGGTGTGATTGCTTCTTGTTATTCATTGCGCGTTCAAAATTTGGTGCTGATTTACTATTTAGCCTCCAATAATATCTATTAAATTCCAATTATTTAGTTCATGCATTTCGAACAATATTGTTATTTCTTCTCGTCATTCATTAAATTCAAAATTTGATGCTGATTTATTATTTAGCTTCCAATAATATCTATTAAATTTCCTTTATTTAGTTCATGCATTTTGAAAAATGGTGTGATTTCTTCTCGTTATTGATTGCGTTCAAAAATTGGTGCTGATTTCCTATTTAGCTTCCGATAATATCTATTGAATTCCATTTATTTAGTTCATGCATTTCGAACAATGGTGTGATTTCTTCTCGTTATTCATTGCGTTCAAAAATTGGTGCTGATTTCCTATTTAGCTTCCGATAATATCTATTGAATTCCATTTATTTAGTTCATGCATTTCGAACAATGGTGTGATTGCTTCTTGTTATTCATTGCGCGTTCAAAATTTGGTGCTGATTTACTATTTAGCCTCCAATAATATCTATTAAATTCCAATTATTTAGTTCATGCATTTTGAACAATATTGTTATTTCTTCTCGTCATCCATTAAATTCAAAATTTGATGCTGATTTATTATTTAGCTTCCAATAATATCTATTAAATTTCCTTTATTTAGTTCATGCATTTTGAAAAATTGTGTGATTTCTTCTTGTTATTCATTGCGCGTTCAAAATTTGGTGCTGATTTACTATTTAGCCTCCAATAATATCTATTAAATTCCAATTATTTAGTTCATGCATTTTGAACAATATTGTTATTTCTTCTCGTCATTCATTAAACTCAAAATTTGATGCTGATTTATTATTTAGCTTCCAATAATATCTATTAAATTTCCTTTATTTAGTTCATGCATTTCGAACAATGGTGTGATTTCTTCTCGTTATTCATTGCATTTAAATTTTGAGGTGGATTTCCTATTTAGCTTTAAATAATATCTATTAAATTCCATTTATATAATTCATGCATTTTGAAGTGTGGTGTGATTTCTACAATGTTTACTACAGTCTATTCATTGCTTTCAGAATTTGGTGCTAATTTCCTATTTAGCTTCCAATAATATCTATTAAACTCCATTTATTTAGTCCATGCATTCAGAACAATGGTTTGATTTCTTCTCGCTTTTCATTGCGTTCAAAATTTGACACTGATTTTCTAATTAGCTTCCAATAATTTCTATTATATTCCATTTATTTAGTTCGTGCATTTTGAAAAATAGTGTTCACATATATAAGCATAGATGAAGTCATATACACGAGAAATGAAAAGATATTGATGAAATTTTTTCAGAAACTGAATATAGATCTACAATATTGTCTTATAGATAGATCTCTTACTAAATATTCAACATTCTAGTTAATTGTGCTTTTGACAAACCATCAATTGATTGATTTGATACAAAAAATTTCAGGCCTCTAATTCAGGATATAACGCTATACATTAAATCATATTCTTTGATCTTATGAGAGTTTGTGTTTTCCTCTTTGCAAACTTGCACAGTAGAAATAAACAAAACTCTGTACAGATCTACGTATTTGATGGCATAACAGTATAATAAATTTTATTTTTTGATATTCCCCTTTCAAAATTTATGATTTTCGAAAATAGAACGATGTATGATAATCTACATGTCTAGATGTCATCTACTGTGATCTTCATAGATAGATTGGTCCATAATTCCATAGAAATTAATCAAAATTTCGGAATTTATTTTAGGGCTATTTTTTGTCGATTTCTGTTTTACATAAATGAGAAAATAAAAACGAACAAAAACAGTATGTTAAGTTGCATGATACCTTGAAATTTATAATAAATTAAAAACAATTAGTAATTCCGATTAGTGAAATTAATTTCGCTGATATCTTTCCAATGCCTACTGCAACTGCCATTTAATGTTGTAACGGGACTTGAGAATTTTAATAACTTTAACTGATTGATAAGAATTACCAAATTGAGTAATTTATCACATCAAGGTATCAGAGTATAAATACTTACTACAAGGCTGTCCGTTGTTCATTAAAAAATGATAAAAATATTCATTAATTGTTGCTTGCCGACAATTATTCTTTAAAGGTTCACTCAAAGATTATTCGCATTTGTACTATTTCCTTTTTAAAAATTTGTTGAAGGAGGCTGCAAGCTAGGTTTTAATGTATTAAGAATTCGATTCTTTTCGGCATTCGTTGGAAGGTTTTTCCAATAAATTTGTTCTTATCAGAATCATCACCATTTATTGCCTGGAACCATTCATTAATCACAAATAGTTCAGGATTTTTGAAAATTTTTGTCTGTATGAAAATTTGAGTCTGTAAAATTTTCAAACTCGAATTGTGCGGACAAGTAACTTTCAAATCCATTAAGAATTTCAATTTTGTCTTTAACACTCAAATCAATATTTTTTTTTATCTATTTTGTTTCCATAATTAAATCGGAATGGTTTATGGTTAGCAATATGGTTATGATAGCAATGGTTTATGGTTGTATCCATAATCCATATAAAAGTATATGAACTACATTCAATTGGGGAATACCTGCCAGATGTTTCTTTACAAGTAGAGCGAAAAATTAAACAAATATTAATCGTTTACAAAGAAGGATCGGTTAATTCTTTACATCAAAACTAATAACATTAAACGAGAGCGATAATTTTAGACGAGTATTTTTGTGTTCATTCGTCGGATCAGGAATCGAGCATTTTGATAATATAAGGCAAATTATAACTTTATTCGCGATCATAAGAAATATTCACTGTAGTTTCCAATGTATTCATTATAAAACAGCGATGGAAAAACATCAATTGTTTACATGAAAGCCACATTCTTCTCAAACCACTAAAAAAAGGAAGATATTAAAACAAACAACGCAAACAATGGGCAGCAATATCTTTTCTGTTGTTATTTTTGTTTGTGCCGAGATTTCTATATGAAATGCATTCCAAACTCATATTGTTACGGCAGAGCACCCATTTGAAGGCATAAAAAAATGCTGCACGATGGCAGTTTCTATCGTCATGGCAACAGGTGGCAGGTGGAACGACCGTCAACAGCATTGTCCGAGATGCATCATATTCCTGAAGTGCGTAAAAACCACCAAGGATACGCGCAGGCATTGAAGTCCCGTTTCTGTTTCATTTTATCCAGTCAAGGTTCAGCGATATGAGGTTTTCGTTCATGAATGCAACGAGGGTTGGTTCCTCTAGCGTGCGGGTGGTAATTTATTCTCATGTTTTGTGCTGTAAACAAATTTCAAAAGGTAATCACAGAGAATTAATATCATGTGATGCGCTAAGTGAAAGCAGAAAAAAGTATTTTCGAGAGAGAAACGGATGAATTGTGGTGAGCTAAAATAACGGAAGGTCATCATGGGTTGTTGTCCCTTTATTCAGATGGAAATTTGGTTGGTGGAGTGTTTTAGCATTGAGACAGATGAATTGACTTGTTTTTCACATTTAGTTGTAATATCTTTTCATTCCTTCTCTAGTGGAAAATTAGCATGTAAGTTACGAGGTTAAATAGATCTTTCATTTAGTCAACTCTAATACTTGACACACTCATGTATTTATATATTTAATTCTCAAAACATTTTATAGTGGAAGTTTTCTAAAATTTTCAAACATAACATAAAGTTAGATTATATTTTTATCAAAATTGTTAACAATTTCAATTCAACATTTGATTTTCAATTGATTGATAGTTTTTAAAAATAAGAATTTTTAAACTAACTGATGTTTTCTGCTCTCACATTTGGATTGAAATTGTAAGAAAGGAATAAAAATGTACTGTTTTTTTATTATTTTTAGTACTTTATAAATTAATAAAATTTAATTTGTTTAATATAGTATTAACATCAAAGTACTCAGCATGCTCCCAGTTGCACATTCTCCTCGAAGTAAACAAAAAAAATACATGAAATGATTTCAATATAGACATTTTATTCGTAATTAGTACCATAATTTTCAAGCAACATCTTGTGAATAAACTGGAATAATTCGAATATATACATGGCGAAAGGATTTTACATCTACAAAAAATAAGAAATTTATTTATTTTGTTTATAGAAACACGTTGCAATACTAAACTCCAGAACTAGATTATTATTATCATTGTAGCAAAGGACGAATGTTAAGAATACTAAAAATTACCAAACTAGGGAAATTTTTAAGAAAACCTTTTAATTATTAAAACATCCTCAACAATTTTAAATCTTTTACATGATATTTTACTCTTTCTTTGTTCGTTTATTTAATTTACAGAAAATATTCATCTGGAAATTATAAACTGATATTGATAATTTTTTTTTACTATATTTAAAGAATTTAGAACTTAACACTAAATACCATAATAAACTAATAATGAAATATTGTGAAATTTAAAAAAAATAATGAAAAGATATTGATTCTTGCTGTTTTTTATGACTTTTAATTCACTTATGAGATTGGAATTATTAGCTTCATTAACTTTTCCCTCATTTTACTGCTCCCAATTATCAACTTTTCCGAGATATAACGTCAAATTCTTTTATAGCCTTACCCTTATATATTTCTACAGATACATGTACTTATTTTATTGAAAATTAATACTTTTAATTGAAATTTATAATCATGGAGAAAATTGACACACGTACTTTTAATAACAAAAGGACGTCACTATTTTCAGAAATTAAATGAAAGATAATTAAAAATTAGCTAATAAACTGTTGAGAGTTTAAACTATAACTTCAGAAAACATTATTCCCAGAAACATTAATAAGACAATTTTACACTATCTTGACTCAGAAAATAACTTTTTAATCAGTTCATTTAAGCACGATTTCTTTCTATAACTTTAATATATTTCAAAATACTAATTTGATGCGTAATCCGTAAAAATGTTTTTTATAACTATGATGAAATTCAAACTATTTTATTACCCCATCAAACCACTCAACCGCGTGCTTTTACCGGAGTTAAAAACCATTTACCGTTATTTGGATATTAAATGGGTTTCTTTAGATATAAGTAGAATTTTCACTTCCAGATTTATTTCATCATGCACGGCAACACTTTTTAATTTACACTTCCGATAATTTGTAGGGAATTGATTCTATTATATTCAAATTTTTCAGCATTATCAAATAATTAGCAGAAATTTTCAATAAATACAATCCATAATAATAATTTAATAACAAAGAAAAAATACAAAGAGAATGAACTAATTGCCCAAAGGATAATTTTAATTTCTCAATTTTTTTTTTTTTTTTTTTTTTTTTTTTTTTGCAAAAAATGATTTTTTTTTTTTTTTTACAAATAAAATTTTAAAACGAAAAATAAAATTAAAATTGAGATTTTCTGTAACCCAACATTCCATTCATCACAACAATTCAATTGACTGATTGATATTTTTAATATAAATTTTATAACAATCAATGTTAGCAATAAATTATAAAAATACTATGCAATTTAGCTTTAAAACATGCCTTGAAAGCCGACTCTAATGCAAATAAATTATTCGAGAATACATACTAGCATTTTCTATCTTAAAAATTGTTAAAAAAATTATTCAATATTATCTACCTGACATACTGAAATAAAATATAATATTGTGAATCAATTTCCCTAACAAGATTTATTCTTTGCATACATAAAAAAATTATTTCCTTTATAATTTTCAAATATGAATATAACTTGAATGCAAATTTGAAATTGAATTGGTTAAATTGATTGAAATTAGTTATCCATGGAATTCAATTTTTCCAAAAAGTCTTATTCTTATCAAAAATTATCCCTCGTTCTCTTGAAGAAATAGTTTCGAATTATACTTATATTTTCCCAAGTAATAGTCTATCATGATATCACATACTTAGAGAAATTATCAATGGAACAAAAAATTTTTGATGGTATAATGATTTGGTTCAGTTGATAGGGAAAAAATAAGAAGAAAGATTTCGCTAAAAATAATATAAATTGAAAATTTAATAAGTATATTTACATTTTATAATAAATTTATCCTATATATTTAAAAAATTTGTTTATAATAAATCAGTACATTACGTTTTAAGATGAGTTCATTCTTTCTATGTACTAATTTTATAATTTTTTTCTGTGAATTCAAAATATTTCTTTAGGTATATAATGTCTGTAGTAAGTTTTATTTAATGGAAATAATAAAAGAAAAATATATAAATAGACCCAATCAGTCCCGGATGTTTTCCATAGATTTCTCCTTTCTATTTGCAAATAGTATGATTTAATAATTAAAAATATCATTAACTTAAGATATTCCTGTAACGATATCATCAGTCAGTATTCAGCAAATTATAAAATTAATTGATTTCTTAGCAGGTGTTAGAATCAAGGTTTTTTTGGGGGGGGAAAGGGGGAAAACCATTGACATCAATAGTATAAACTAATTAACAACTTTTTAGTTGCCATCTACGACTTCAAAAATCCAAAAACAATTGCAATATCGACGCACAGGTGCAGCTAACGATTGCGTTCCATATTTTTCTACCAATGTCAGTGAAATGGCGGTAACAATAGTAAAGTAAAAATTTTCAAAGTCATTTGAGCAAACGTTTCAACAGGATATTCCAGCAGGTCAATTTCATCATCATTGTTCTTTTTGACTAAATCCTCAAAGGTATCGGTAGAAAATTAGATATTTCTCATCCCAGGAGTTTAAGAGTTGGGATGTCCATCCCAATTCAACCGAAGATTCAGTATTCGGAGTTACGATAAGAAATTCCAAATGTCTTCAAAATAGTACGATATCCTGAATTCAAACAATGCTGTCAAAAGGGACATATGACTTTTCAGACCATGTTTCGCCACTAGAAATGTTTGCGTGCAAAAATTATTAAATCAAACCATCAGCGCATAGATTGTGCGGACCACAGTTGTCCCCTAATGAAATCCAGTTAAAATCAAATAAATTAAATCGAATAAAACCGTAACCACTAGATTAATCCTTATTGCTAGCCTTGATGACCTTTTGTAAGAATCCAGTTCAAATCTAGCAGATTAAATTAAATCATAATAATAGAAACAGAATCCAGTTCAAATCTAGTAGATTAAATTAAATCATAATAATAGAAACAGAATCCAGTTCAAATCTAGCAGATTAAATTAAATCATAATAATAGAAACAGAATCCAGTTCAAATCTAGCAGATTAAATTAAATCATAATAATAGAAACAGAATCCAGTTCAAATCTAGCAGATTAAATTAAATCATAATAATAGAAACAGAATCCAGTTCAAATCTAGCAGATTAAATTAAATCATAATAATAGAAACAGAATCCAGTTCAAATCTAGTAGATTAAATTAAATCATAATAATAGAAACAGAATCCAGTTCAAATCTAGCAGATTAAATTAAATCATAATAATAGAAACAGAATCCAGTTCAAATCTAGCAGATTAAATTAAATCATAATAATAGAAACAGAATCCAGTTCAAATCTAGCAGATTAAATTAAATCATAATAATAGAAACAGAATCCAGTTCAAATCTAGTAGATTAAATTAAATCATAATAATAGAAACAGAATCCAGTTCAAATCTAGTAGATTAAATTAAATCATAATAATAGAAACAGAATCCAGTTCAAATCAAGTAGATTAAATTAAATCATAATAATAAAATCATAGATTCAGCCTTACCGTGGGCTTCGTTGATTGCTTGATAGAATCCGCTGCAAAAACAGATTAAAACATGTAGCAACTCCAAGACAAATCCCTATTGTGAGCCTTGATAATTCCTGGCAAAATTGGCTTTGTAAGTGGAGGAGCACAAACTCGAGAAACGATTTCACAGAATATACAAAGGAATTCTGACGTTTAGTCTATTGGAAGTCAAATGTTTTTACTCTTAGAATGTACATTGTCAGTTCACACGTCATTGGCTACAATTAAAAATTACGAGGGAATCCCTAAAATAGTGCTAATTCTGTCAAATTCTGATTAATCATAAATCTTGCCCTGAAACTCTGATTTAATTCAATGTAATAAAATTAGAGGAACAAAAAGGTAAGTTTACATTAATCGATTTATTTTGTAGCAGTGTTAAAGTTTTTAGCATTAGATAATTTGTAAACCTGTAGGTTAACATCAGTAAACCCTTACAACGTACAAAACCATTTAAATGCATTATGAAATGAAAAGTTTCTAATTTTGGCAAGATTTCAGTTGTTTAAATTTTTTAGGATAAAAGCCACACATTTTGAAGCCTTTGACAGGGAAATGCCACCACTTAGATATGCATAATTTTATATTTCCTTATAATACAGAATTGAAGAAAATATGCTCAATCAAATTGCAATTGTTGCAAAATTACATATTCCAAACATATCACTTAAATAAGTTTAAAATATTGAAATAAATCTGAAATGTTACGTTTGAGCATATGTTGCAAACTAACTAGACATAGGTCAAAACCTTTCATTGTCAAATTTTGAAATTTTTCCTATAAAGCTTAAAATTAAACAGATGATATTACATTTGAACAAACTTCTTTTAAATTATTTATTTTATTTCTCAGAATTAATCTCAAACACCTGGTTTATTCACTATTTTATTTAAATTTAATAACAATGCATGCTGGATTTTTTTTCTGATAAATCGCACCATATTCTAAGTGGAAAAACCCATTTTGACTTTTAATGAAAAGTAATGAATACGAAGGTCAATGGAGTCATGGACAACGACTTTTTTTATTAATAAAAATTATAAAATATCATTTCTTTAGTCACTAAACGCGCGAAATCTCACATATTCTTAAGACCTTCACAGCTTTTCAAGGGCAACGATCATTTACATATTTTAACGTACTTCAGACCACCCACGTCTTTCTGTTTCACATTTTACGAAATCATACTTTTATCAGCATAATTCAAAAATTACTTACAAAATATTTGAAACAAATGAATTATTCTTTAAATGTATTTCCTTAAAATCATCACAATAAAAGTATAAGTATCTTTCTAATTATATAGGGAAAAGAACTTTACTTTACTTTTAATTGTCTTTATTAAATTTGGAGGACAACCAAAATTTACATATTTTAAGTCATTTATAAACAAAAAAACTACAGAGTTCCCAATTAACCAGGAAGTAATTCTTTATTCTAAAACACGAATCTAATATATCTAGCATCTAAATGGAATGGATTTTCTTTTTGATTTTGTAGGAAGATAGAAATTGTGTAACGGTTTTCAAAATAATGATAGGTATCTAGTTTATGGGATTAGTATGTTCTGGTTTTTGCAAAGAATGTTTTCTTTTAAAAATCCCATACCACAAAACTGTGGTGTCCAACAAAGTGATTAACTGATCCTATAGATTAGGAGATTATCTAATCGATTCATAAAAATCATTGGAAGGGAGAACAGTGTTAATCTATTATGACTGATTAAATAGTTGATTGTCTGCATCGATCAAATACTTATAAAAATATTATATATGAATGTAAGTTTTACAACAAGAAGATAATTCCACATTGAGAATTAATATGTTATACGTCAAACGTTTGCTGTTAATGTCTGGGTCCCGTTGTATGATTCAAAAACTTTGTAGATGGTATTTTGATCAGATGAAAATTATATGAAATGAAGAGAAAACTCATTAACAGGTTATAAATTATTACTGTATTTAAATTCATAACTAAATGAGTATAAAATATTGACAAAGGCTTTCAACTACGTCATATGCACAGCCACTATCTAAATTCATTTTAATATTACAATGAGATACTTATTTCCATTTTTTTGGTACTGTCTTCCAAGAAACCCACATCATACAAGCTAATAAATAGAATAGTTTCCAACTCCGCGCTCATACATTTATTTATATTTCTTAATTAAATTATTTGTTAGTCATTATCTCAACATTTATCTCGGCCCAAAACTCTTTTATTCGGTTTTCCTCCCGTCCTTCAAATAATTGTAAAAGACAGAAATAGATTTAAAGTTTCTAAATATTCAGCTTAAAAAAATAATTCAAGCAACTGTATATTTCATGTATTTTTTTTCTTAAAACCTATATAGGTCCCTATATAAATCACTCACATAAACATGTAAATTCTAACTATTGAATTTGATATAACCATAAGTGTTGATGTTCTTTTTTAAATGTTTATCGACATTATAAAAATATTTGTTGCCCTAAATCCTTGGGAGTAATTCAATATTCAAAAAAATTCATTGGAAGTTTCTCATCGTGCGGCTGTCGTAACAACTTTTTATAACTCATTGTTAAGTAAACATCACTGAGTGACTTAAGTGGGAAGTTGAACAAACATTTCTGTATGCAATGTCAAAAGAAAACATTACAATTTTAAAGAAATCTAAGATTTTATTTTCCTTGAAATGATTTCTTAAGAATATATATATTTGTATTATCACACTTGAGAATTAAGGGAAGATTGCAATGCATATAAATAAAAAAATACCACCAAAAATAACTTATATGCTAACATTAAGAATGAATATTGAAATTCTCTTAATGAGATTGCATTGATTGAGAGAGTTTCAATAAAAATTCTTTAAAATAATTGTTAGCAATTAAATAAAGTTCTTAATACATTAAATTTTAAAGCCCTTTTTTTAATGTCTTTTATACATTTAGAGCTTTGTTTATATCATATTTCACTGTTTTAAATTTCGCATTTAATATTTAAGAGCTTAGATAAGAATCTGAAAAATGTGTTTTGTTAGATGATTTTCAGTTTGCACTTTATTAGCTTCATAATACAACTGACTGATTTTTTCTTTATCTTTTCTATACTAAATTTATAGAGCTTTGTTAAATAATATGAATATTTAAATTTAAGCATCTAGGGGTCAAGATTCTCCAATGACTGTCTTGGTTACAGCCTAAATAGCCTTTAATTATTTAAATAATTTCTATCTGAAACACACGTGCATCTGATTAATGTATTTTCTAACACATAATTTCTATGCGTGGTTCATTAAAATACAATTAAATACAATTATCTGTAATCCATTACTATCTCAAGTGTTGCTATTAATATTTGTGTTGAATCAAAATTGTTAGTATAATTTTGTTAATCAGAAGACTTTTATTAAATAGATGAAAGAAAACAATTCAGTTGTTGAATTCATTAGAATTTCAAATGTTTTTTTAGCTATAAATGTTCAGAAATTTAACGATTCGGTTGCCGGAGGAGTCGCACTTATGATTTTGGCATTAATGATGAAAAAAAGTTATTCGGTCAAATTAATTCTTAGTTTGACTTTGGCTTAGAAGTTTCAAAGGATCCTGATGTATACCAAGTCATTACATTAAGCAATTCAATAAATTATTCGAAAAAAAAATACTCTGTATTTTGACTTTATTCTAAATAATGCGCATTTACATCGAACAACGTAATAAAAACATTTTGAAACAAATTTTCAGATATTCTGAAGTATCTCTCTATGTTTCTTCTATAGAAAACAAAAATGAAGCATCGTTTCTAAATGAATATTTCATCATTATTTTAGATAGAAATATACCAATAAAATTATATAGGAAAATCCGGATCATGATGTGAAGGATAAAAGTTGAATATTTTTCAGTTTTTGATTTAAATTGTTTTACATTACAAATATCATTAGAATGATCTTTTATTGCCTTATATCTAGTTGGATAAATATTTATTTTAGAGCTATCAATATTATTTTGCAATTTTAAGTAACAATAAGGCAAAGATGCCATCTTGCCCAGGTACTGGAGCGAGACGATTTTGATCTTAAGCCAAGATGACAACCCAGAAAAAAATTGAATACATTTTTATTCTTAGAAGTTATAAGACAATACTCTGATGAATTAAATATTGTTAAGTATTTTTCAAAAATGTTATGAGTTGTGCTTACAACTCTAGCTCACATAGTTTATCATAACAAAAAATTCGAGTTTCTTTATTATAAAAAATTAAACACAACGTTACTTCCTCCTTAAAACATACCTCAGATATCCATAATGAGTATTTTTTTTTGCATAATTCTTATAGAGTTCTCTGATTGAAGAATCTCACAAGGTTTATTTGAATGTTCCAGCTAACATCGTGTAAATCGGACTTGGTAGTTATTTTACAAAAATCGAATTTCCTCCTTTTTTTCCCCTCGAGCATCTTGCCTTTTTTTAAAAATGTAAATGATTTTATTGTTTCTTATGTATCTTCTTCTGAAATAACAAATATTTGACAGATGGATTGTTGAAATATTATTTTATTCTGAAATAGTAAATATGCGAAAGGAGGGAATTTGAAATATTATCTGTGAATCTATTTTCTTTACAGTATAATATGAAACAGCTTGTGGATCAAATAGACAAAATAATTTTTTAAATTATATAAATGTCTAATAAAAACAGTAAAAAGTATTTGGAGCAGGATAACAATATCATCAACAATTCCTGGCCATCTTGCTCTGATCAAGACTTTAAAAATCTTAGATTCTTTGATTGGATTAATAATAAAAGGATCTGAATAAATACTCATTCTGAAAAGCAGATTGTCTTATGTAGAAAAGAATTTGTTCTTTTGGTATACGAGATTTTGTGCTGCTAGCATGGAAAATTGCGACATGTCATCAAAATACATATCATCTAACGAACAACGAAAGGCCGCTATGACTTCACTGCGCCAGTGTTTAGTGTCTGTTAGTATCGAATGTAGAAATATCAATAAACATAAACAAAGTCATGCTACATCCTGTTCTAGTCTCCCCTTCTTGATGCTTATATAAAAGCTGAGACTAAAAAGTAAGAGAAGCATTTCTTAGAAAAATTAGAAATTCTGCATTTTTATTTGGAAATAAAGTCAATTTACCCAATATATATTATACAATATATATATACCCAATATATATTATACAATATATATATACCCAATATATATTATACAATAACATTTTATTCTTGTTTAATGTTTCATTAAAGCTTTTTAAACTACGCTTTACCAAAGTAATAATTATATGATAAGTAATATGAATTCAAGTAATAACTTAATATGAATTCAAATAATTATGTATATAGCATTTCTAGAGAAATATTTAAGATCAATCAATAATATAATATTACTTGTATTTATTCAAACACTAGTTGCAGAATCTCTGCTTCTAAGAATTTTTTTTTCTATTCAGACTTTTAATTTAAAATCAGCTCACTTTATGCTAAAGTGATTATAGTATGAATAGTATTACATACTTATTAACAAAAAAATTCCAGAATGTTAGTAAAATTTTCACATATTTTTTTTAAATGTAATATTTATCAGTAGCCTTGGGAAGTAAAAAAAAAAATAACAATTTTTCATAATTTTTAAACAAAATTGCAAATAATTTTAAAACCTTTAAATCTCCATAGAAAATTTTTAAATCATTACAATTCTCAACATGTAAAAACTTATATAATGAACAGAATTATAAATATAAAATTGCTTCAGATGCTATCACATTATGACAAGAGGCAATTAAAATTCAAATAACGTTTTGCCTTATAAAGCATTGTCCGACTTTTAGAAAGAAAAATACTTTATATGGCATAGAGAAAGTAAAATAGATATATTTATATATACTTATATATAGATATAAAGTATCTCTTAATTAATATTCTTAACAGGAAAATCAAAACTGAGTTTTAATGTCAAAAGGCAGATGTCTCTCCGATCTTTTCATAAAGTAAAAACATAAAAATTAATACTGAATAACATTTTAGAATAAAATTTTTAATTTTCTTTAAAATTCAGGGAGTTATGAATGTGACTTCAAGAGAAAAGATTTGCAAAGTTACTGAAATACAATTCATATTCAAAAAAGAAATAAAATTCGCATTATAAAATAATATAATTATTAATAGTCATAAAAATAAAATAATGTAATTACAGTAGTCGTAAAATAATGTAATTATTTTATAGTCATTACAATCCAAGCATTAAAAAAATTTAACATTATTTTAAATAATAAAATAATCATAGAATATTTTTTAAATAATAGAATAATAAAGCTGTCCGAAAATGTATCGTTTTAAAAATATGTTAGTTTTTTGTGAAATAAACTTTTTTCACTTTGAAATAAAAATGAAGTACAGTTATCATTCAGAAGCAATAAAATGAATGATAATTTTGGAAATTCATTTGAAGATTTTTTTTGTTGTTGTTTCTATAAATAATAAATATTTATAGTAAAAAATGATTAATACTTAAACTGATATTGGAATTGAGACATTTATTTTAAATAAAACAAAAACGTCTTTTTTAATCAAGGACACTTATAAAAAAGAAGAAAAAATTGAGATTTTTTGAACTCCTTATTGAATAAACAGAGCTCAAAAATTCTGAGTTATTCGGATTTTTTTCAGCAATTTTGAAGCAAAAAACTCTAATACTTTTAAATTGTCAATAATTTCCAGACAACCAATGAACTTTGATCCCAAAAATCTATGAATTTTGAAATGACACTGGTGAAAAAACAATTTTTAAGTTTTATCATAGAAAATACGAGTAATAAGATGAACAGGGAATGATTTCTTCTGTTACAATAAGAATTACGATCCACAGTATTTAGAGTCTTCCGTTCTACGTGTTCCACCACACGTAAGCTATTAGACTTCAGAACTCTGAAAGAAATGTCTTCGTTAATCGCTTTTACGACACAAGCATCATGAATTATGGATTACTTCATCATTATCATATCTACCTACCATTATTACTCGTAAAAGCCAATGCAGAAACTGCAGGTGGAAATTCCCTAAGTGGTTAACGTTTGCCTTCAGATCTTAATCATCGTCAAATAAAAATTACTCTAAAAGAATAAATGGGAGTGTAAAATCAATGATAAAGAACATTTATGTGAATCTGTGTCATTTAATCTTAATAACAATTTCTGTTTCCTGGTGTCCATTCTAAAGTATTATTCACTGCATGGAAATCACGTTTGAAAACCTACATTACTTTATCTAAACAATGGTTTTGATTTCCCGATGTGCATTTTAAAGTATTATTCCGTAAATGAAAATTATGTATAAAAATATATAAGATTATATAAAAAGTCTCACTGTTATATCTTATTAATGGTTTCGATTTCCTGGGGTGCATTCTAAAATATTATTCAGTGCATCTCTCATGAATGTGCTTTCATGAAATTTCAATAAGAATGAATTTAAATCTATTTATCTATATATACACATTTTTCTGGTATTTATTCATATAAATGCAAATATGAATATTTTAAATTATATAATTCTAAAATAAAACATAAATCTTTAATAAATGGCAAATGCGATGAAAGAAGGTATGATACAATGAATGATACCTTCAATTTTTTAAACTTCACATTAGGATTTATTTTGCATTATTTAAGATGAAGAATACTCTTATAATTATATCAATGTACAATTCATACAAATACAATGTACAAAACAAAAATTAAATATTTTTTCATACCTGTAAACAAGTTTAAAAAATAAATAGTTATTTAATAATAAGCGCTATGGTTTGAGACAGAGAAGATGATTTTTGTATGGAGTTTGAAAATCCTAAAACAATAAATCATAAAAGGTGTATTTTTTAAATACATGAATCTTCTCTAACAGATTTTACTTGGAAGTGATTTAAATTAAACTATAAAGAAATTTTCATCACAAATCAATACCATGACCGATTGCAGGCACATTATTCTTTTGAATGAATGAGAATATTACATTCTTTTTACCAAAGATGCATTCGGTTTCTGGTATTTCGTTGGTTTTAAACTACGTATTTATGATAATGAAGTTCCCTAAGTCGTTTTTTAATAAGTATTTTGATTTAATTGAATCATGTATTAGATAATTTTTATGTTTAAATATGTGTTTGAACTGCAATCGTTTACCAAAATGTGGTCTTATTTTTTTCTTCCTATCACTCAACTATTATGTTTTATTAATTAAATGGAAATCGTTTGAATATTTAACTTGCACTGATAATCAACGAATTCTTTATAGCTTATTGATTCTTTACTCTTTCAGATTAACTGGCTCAAACTAGAAAAATTGGGTCGAAAGTAGAGGAAATAAAATGTTGTGTTTTTCTTGATAGTTAATTTTGGCGAATTAAAATAAGATTAGTGAAAAAAATTTACTTGCATATATTTTGGAAGTATAAATTTCGAATATATAAATTATATTATTAATAATGTTCATACTTTTTTATTTACATGTCATTTGTCTTGACTATTCGAAAGTGTTTCTTCATTACTTATACTTATTACAACTTTATACTTATTTAAGATTTAAATCAGAGAAACTATTTAATTTGTTGATTAATTCAACTTACTGAATCACTTACTTTTATTTAATTACATGCTTATCTTCAATAATTACTACCAACATCTATTGAAGTTTAAATTGAATGGATATTTCCATTTCTGCATAATTGCACATGGTTTTTATATAGAACACAGACTGTTCTTAATTAAAATAAAAACTGAAAACCTTATGGTCTTTGATAGAATAACAAGCAATGATTCAGATACTAGAAAATTCGTTTATAATAAATCTGCCTTCTCGGTTAAGTGGAAATAAGTTATCCAACCGTATCCTTTGAATAAAATAGCTCATAAAGTAATTGGAATTAATACAATAATAATTCAGATAAAAGATATTTAACAAAGTTTATATAAATCGAAAAAATAATATAAGATGCGTCAAGTTATCTTTGCAGACCTTTAAAAATACAAACAAATGTTTAAATTATACCAAACCTTTGGTTTAGACTTTAAAAGGTTGTTTAATAGCCAATTATTTTCAAAAAGCGATTCCTTAAAAAATTGAACAATACGTTATAATCATTTGTTATCTTTGAATTATCATCTGATTGACATTTTTAACATTTTAACATCAAGATAAATAGTAACTGTTCGAATGCTTATAAAACAGTATTAAAAAGAGTCATCTATGAATCTTTTTAATACTAGTATTTTTTAAATAGTATTAATTCTTTGCTTATTAAAAATTCCTAGACACGTTAGTATCAGCAACAACAGAATCAATTCCATCAATGTAGAATTAAAATTAAATTAAATTGCCATGGGTAATTTTAAATTCAATCATGAACATGAATTTTTATTAAATATTAATAGCTTAATCAATCACGAACAAATATATGTTGTTTACTTTCGTGATATATCATCGAAGAATACGCAATCAAAATTTCTTTAAATTCTATTGAAGGTGCATGGAACACAATTATAATTCTCCGACAATGTCAGTGATTGCAGCTGGAGGTAAAACAGAATGAACGACGCAGGAAGAGGAAGTCATTTTAAAAACACTACTTTCACGGGAAAATGTATTTCCATGACATTTATAGGAAAAGCGCGATTCATATGACATATAATTTATAGGCATATAAACCATATCTGTAAAGAGACTGATAAGTATGTGCAACTTTAAGTTGTTTAAACATTTTGAAAACATACACATTGAAGAATTCAAACAAATGTGAATCCGTAAACATTTAATAGACATTTCAGATGAAACAACCTAGAAAAACAAAAATAATTGCTTCAATTTTAAAAATATTTTAAAATATAGATTATATAAAATATTAAACATGTTATCAAGAAATTGATTTAATTTAATTTTAATTTCCAGGGCATGGGGCCATCTGATTGCAAATTAGAAAAAAAAATATTTCAGTTTTCGAACAAATAAAATAAGGAATTATAAATGAAAGTATGAAAGAAGAAAATATTTAATAGCCCAAAAATTTATTTATATAAAATATAGATAATATTTAAAAATATATAATAATAAGTCTCATTTCCATTGACCATGGACAAAGATTTCTTTCTTAATAAATTATATTCCATCTCTGACAAAATTTACTAATTTTTAAAAATTTGGCTTGAATAAATGTTAAAATTCCTGCATCCAACATTAAAATTCCGTTCATTTTTATATTGAAGCAATTCTCTCTAATTTAAAATAAAGGAGGATCAAAGTATAATTCTAAATTTTTAATTAATTAATGTCCTGATAAGCTGAAAAATATTCTTGCGAAAAAGCTAATCAGTTTGCAGAAGTTTTACTTCTTCGACAGTTTGGTAAAGAATCAATATAGGAAATCAAAAAAATATTCATAGAAAAAAGTGACAAGAATTTTTTTTGTATGATTTAATTTCTAATAGAACCAATAGCATCCTCATTTTCTAATGTCATTGTTTCTCTATCTCAATTTTTAGAAAGCCTTCATTTTCTATTTGTTTCGTTTTTTTTTATTGTTTATAGTTCATCGGAAGATTTCATTGTCACCAAAAAAAAAAAAAAAAAGATACGAAAATCTCATTTTTAATTTCCTTTTTATATTATTAAGGTTTTGATTTCGCTGGCGTCCCTTGTGCTATGGAGAAAACAGTGCCCCTCTGCTATTTGTTAAGGAGAACTATATCTATTGATATTAAAGTTACATTTTAATTAAGTAAAAGTAAAATCTTGCGATTTGATGTCAAATTACAAAAACTTAATTTTCATGATAATCAACATCGATAACATTATAACATTTCTTGATAACGCATCGCACCAAAATTTCGCTTCTCTGTTTTCAGATAATCTTCAAAAGTAATCTAAAAAACTGAAAAAAAATAAGCGTGATTAGTGGACGTTTAATGATTTAGTTAAAATCACATGCATTATATGTATTTTATGCCTCAT
The DNA here is from genome assembly GCF_947563725.1 of Argiope bruennichi. NCBI lineage: Eukaryota > Metazoa > Arthropoda > Arachnida > Araneae > Araneidae > Argiope > Argiope bruennichi. The sequence goes on from NC_079151.1 coordinate 49,787,044, forward strand.
ATGATTATGTGTATTTAAATCATAATGTTGCTGTACAAGTCATTATCTTTTCTAAAGTAATTTAGTTAGTGGCAGGTGCATTTTAAATTTCATTGTCATTCTGCTCTGTTTTTATATTTTATGTCCTTAAACTGATAAAATATGAGTATACTGTTAAAAAGAAAAACTTGCATCCTGTCTGACAATTGACAAAAAAATAGCATCCTTTTCCTTGAAATAACAAGAAAGGTGATTTCCTTTGATAAAATGTTGTTTGTAAAAGGAAATTAGCGAAACAATGTATAAAAATGTATGAGTAAAGAAAGTAGATTTTGTTTTTTGAAAGTTGTATAATTAACCCGAATTACTTTCAGTATAAGCATTTGAAAGTATAACACAAATCTGCAACAATATTCTCCAGAGAAAATGACCAGAATTAATTTGAAATATTATGACATCTTCAAATTAAACTTTCCACCATCTAACATTTATTTTGTCTCAGTGGTGAGAAAGTAGCTTTTTTTGCTCAAGAAAATATAGTAATGTTAAATTATGATTTAATTTAATTAATTTTAATTAGTTTAATTAAATTAATTAAAATAATTTTTAATTTTTTGAAATTAAATTATTTTTTTAAATTTTAATTTAGAAAATGTTCTTCAGAATTTTTAATTAATTAAGTGCACCCTAGTATACTCAGAAAACTAGAAAATTTGTCAAAATTCCGACTGTAAACTTTCTTTGTTCTACTAAACAGATTCCCTTAAGGTAATGAAATTTGACCCTTAAGTACGTCTGAAAATAAAGACGCAATCATAAGAAAAAAATGGGTTTATGAAGATAGGGGTTTTTCATTTACATCATTAAGAATACAGATAGTTTAAAAATCCTACATTCATGTGATTCTTATTAAGAATATCATAAAAGAAAATAAATATTTAAAACTTTTAAATAATAAAAATTTAAACTAAAAATTTAATTGAGAAAATATATAATATCTAATAAAAAATTGGTTTAGAACTTTCAAGATCAAAAACATTGGAAAAAGTCTGAAATATCTCCCAACCGACTGTTTCATCCAGCAGTTTTTTAATAGAATTATAAATGGCATCACTGAGGCACAAAACTCGAAGGAATAAGGTTATGGGCTTATCCTCTAACTGAATTCTTAGCCATCATTATTTATAAATTCAGCTATGGACTTTAGTGAATTCTGCTGTTGCTTTAGATGCAATGAGTTTTTGTGCCCCCCCCCCCCCAATGAAAAGAACTTTACTGTCTTGAATTATGGTAGAATACCATGGTGCCTATAGGGGCTTAATTTTTTTTTATTCTGGATTGAACAGATAATATACACGGCCAAAACTCATAAATATATAGGCTAAGACACTAAAATAGGAAATTTACAATTTAATTCTATGGCACGATTTAGTGGAAACGTTCATCTTGGAAGAATGTCACCAACACTATCATCGGCTGCCCTCGCTCTCTTGATTTCCCAATTCTCTCTATCGTCGTCTCATTCTTCGTTTCGTCAGATAATGCAGTTGTTACAACACAAATGTGAACTAGTTAAAAAAATTATATATTTTTAACAAGATCTTGCAGTCATGCATTCTGTATCTGCCCGCACTTTTTAAGGAAACCTTTTCTGGAATCGACCATTGGAAGAATAAACTTTACTACATGAGTTTGCAAGTCTTCCACATTCAGAGAAGTTCTTTTTCACTGAAAGCTTTATTAAAAATACTGTATTCCATGAAAAATATTTGTCATCTTCATGGTTTGAAACAGTGTATCTCTTTAAAAGTTGATTCATAATACTCATATAATATTTATGAATTGGCAAAGAACCAATTACCGATTGAAAATCTGCAGTGCCATGAACTTTCACATTTAAATTCAATAACTTGTAATGTGACTTGATATATCAGCCTGTTCAATGGAACAAAAATTTTTAATAGCTATTTGTTATACACTCATTATAATCTATTATTTTTAATAAATTATTAGTTTGTTAATTTATCCCAATTATCCTTCATAATATATGAGTTTAAAAATGCAGCAAAAGTAGGACTATAAACTTAACTATAAAATAATATCTATTATTATATTTTACAAGTTATTTATTCCCATATATTTGGGAATAACTCTTCTTTCTTTACTTTAATCTCTAAAAAACTAGGGATTTTATTTTTTCTAAATTCGGCTTGAATTTGTTAATATAGTAAGAATTCTGATTGCAACATATCACACATAATAACCTAAAATACTAATATTCTAAAAAGCGTTACCAATAACATATTAGTAAATACATTTAAAATATTGATAACAGGATTTAAAAACAAATATTAAAACTACTTCATAATCATTGAAAAAATTTTATTCGACTTTTTTTAGTATAGCTATAAAATCATGATCCTCAAATGATAAATGTCATTCGCCTTTCGATCTTTGATCGGAAACCTAAATTTTATAATATATTCATGAGATATAATCTCTTGTTTATTAATACAATTAAAATATTATATATTTAAATTACTCATTTAACATAAAACGTTTATAATTATAATCTTCTGTTTCTCATTTTAAGTTAAAAATAAGAAATAAATTTTGTGCAATTTCAGTAAAATTATTTTCATCATCTAAGTGTAGTTCAACTTGTAAATTTCCAATAAGAATTATGTGGTCTTTTAATACGCCTAGTTTTTCTATTAAAGGAAAGAAAATAGATAAAATATGAAAATAATTCAATTAATTGATGCATTAGTAAACATATTGTTTAATTAAATCATGTTATTTGTGTTATTATGTGTGATATGTGTTATTTGTGATTAAAATTGTTATTTGTTAAAATTAAATAATCTTTAAAATAATGTATTCAATGGACCTTAGATGAAAACTATGTATTCTTAATTTATAAAATTAATATTTAAAACATTGTGGTTCCCATTAAACTATATAAACAGAGAACGTATGTACGTGTGATTTCCTCCACATAAAATTTATTAATTTATTGAATGTCTTTTTTTTAATATAGTATATTGGAATATTAGGAATAAAAATATTATAAATTTTAATCCATTCCGTACTACTACAACATAAAAACTGATGAGTAAAAGAATTAAATTAGAAGACACGTGATTAGATAAGAATTAAATTAGAATAGAATACACATGATTTATCTACATGAACAATCTAGTATCGAGGCTTCGACTAACCAAGATTCTGCCTTGATCACTAAGATACTATCAACCTCTACTAATAATGAAGATGAGTGTTTAAGTGTGATTTACACTGCTTCAAATTTAAAAAAAACTGTCTTTTAAGAATACCAAATTATTAGCTTTGCAAATCTTTCCTGAATTTTGTTAGCTAAAAAAATATTTTGACGGAATTTTCAAAATACTCAGAAATTCAAATGTTTTTCATTATTTCATCAGATATTTACTAGTTTGGTTTTTTTTATTGTTGAAAGGCAAGATGGAAGATTCTGTCCAATATCTATGTAGTTTACAAGACAAGTGAAAAAAATAAGTTTCGATATAATGAAAAATGGAAGACAGATGAGGACTCTGTGATGTCATGGGGCTGAAAAATTCTATTAATTGTTTTCATTAACGTCTTTTTTATTGAAGAGGTTTGTATGAACAATGAAGATAACTATTTAAGACAATTAAAATAACAAATCCTAAATGTCTGACAATTTACTTGAATCAAATAACACTTGAATAAAATAACAAATTTGATATTACTTGAATAAAATAACAAAATTAAATGTCTGACAATTTACTTGAATCATGAACAAAAAGTTATAAAACGATTTTACTGGAAAACTAAATGTAACCAATATCTCCGGTGATCTATGAGCTACTAATATTATAATAAAATGTATTGCTTTACAATAATAAATCATAATACTGCAATACAACAATTTATGTATTCAGGAAAGTAAATTAAATAGCAGAATGTTTGAAATTTTTAATATATTCTAAGATTAGAAAAGCAAGAATAATCTATACTTATAATAAAGCTCAATGTGTGTGTGTGTGTGTTGGTGCTCTACAGGCCAGACCATTCAACCTACAGCTACCAAATTTAGCACGTGCATACCTTGGAGGCCGATAATGTGCACCTGGGAATTATTTTTTTGAATTTTTAATTAGAATTTTATTTATTTAAAAATTAAGCGAAATTTTGACGTTTATCTGCTATAACTTCCGAAAATATTACCGCACAAAAAAGATTTTTATATGAAGTTAAAGATCAAAAATTTATCTTTTAAATGATACCAATGCTTTAACCTTAAAATTAATTTTCTATTTTTAATGAATTTTTAAATAAATATTTTAACTATATTTTTCAACAATTTTTTTCGTACAAAATAAAAATAAAATTTAAGCTACACAAGCACGTTTCGCTTTCATGGGAAAAAATGAGCTTTTTTCAACGTGTCGCCATCGCATTTATTAAAGCTCCAATTTAAAATAAATTAAATCTTTTTGGAAATGAAATTTGCAAAAATATGATTTTCGGTACGTGTCTGTAGGAAATGAAACAAATATGAAATATTATTTTTTCTAAAAAATAAATTCAAGAAAAATTATTTTATGATCTTTCACACTCTCTATATTACTAATCCAAAAAATCAGTTTTATTTTAAGGCAAGTTTTGTTTAATATGAACAGGATATCCATTCAAATCAGGGCTACACAGCTAATTTGTAACCCTTTAGCAAGACACAGATCTGCTAAAATTGTCTAAATGGAAAATGATTATATTTTATGTAATTTGATTCAATAAATGCTCTAATAAATAATGAATTTTTGATTTTACATCAAGCTTCTGCTGTGGAAATCACGATTAACAAAATGTTCTTGAAACACTAATATTTTAAATAAAAAGAGTTAATTTTCAATCAACTAAATCAATCACTTCAACTGACTGATTTATGAAAATTTGAATATCACTATTCAATAAAAAAAGGATAGTTTTAGATTTTAAATCGATCGTTTCAAAGATAATAAGCCAATCAGAGCGCAGGTTTCTCAAGATTAATTGGCCAAAGATTATGATTTTCTAAATTTTTAACATTCAAAACTTCATAAATAAGTCTTAGTTGATCGTAGAAAATAGAAACATTCATTCATTTATTTAAAATTAGTTGTGTCCAGAATATTTCTCAGAATATGATACCTTACTGTATTAAATTTAGACTTCATAATTTGTGAAATATATTTATAGGCCAGAACAAAATATTATTATTGATTTCATTTCAATCCTTTTGAAAGCAAAACTAAAAACTGAATTTTATGCTGAATCTGAGAAATTTTTGTTGAATTATTGTTTGAGATATTACATAAATTATGAAAAATATTTTGTAGTTCTCATAAATACTGAGTGATTCTGTTTGCAATACTCATATTCAATAATAATAATAATAAATAAATAACAATAAAGATGATAAATAAAATAAAACGCTTGGTTTTATTAAAAATATCTTTATATTAATTGCAATTTCATCATTTCCACTTTAAATTAAAGTTGAAGTTTTACCGGAAATGACAACAAATTAGCAAAATATATATAGTAAATTGAACGAAACGATCTAAACAACAGTATAAGTTTGGTATGACTGTCAAAATTTGAAGATTAAAAATGTTTTGTTTGAGAATCTATTAAGAGACCAGTTACTTAAAATATTTAATTGAAAATTGTAACGAGCGGTAATACTGGCGAACCGGCTGGTCGTCAAAGGCGGCTAGTATAAAATAAATATAAAGTTTGGTTTGTTATTTTCCAATTTTTATTATATTTTTCAAAACTTGCAATTCAAAGGAGACAACACGTTTGCATCGAACGGTCTTCCGATTTTACTTTTTATGGAAATCTAAAAGTTTTCTGAGAAATCATCTGTTTATATAATCGTATTGAAAATGTAAGAATTTTGATTTCAAATTTGCTAGTAATTTTTTCAAATTATGTAATTAAACTAATATTTTTAATGAAGATTGCAAAGATTTGCAAAGATTTTTTTTCTACACAAGGGATTATCGAAACGTTTTAATTATTTTCTTTTCTTTTTTTTTTTAGATTTTTATGAAAAAACAAGACAATTACAAAACAAAGTAAGCATGAATATGAATTAATGTTGTTAGTTAATAGTTAATGTTGTAATTAATTATCACCAATGAAATTTACAGTAAGAAAATCAATTTTCGCTATGGTATGTCTGAAAATATGACTCAGAAAAAACCATGAGAAACTATCTTCATTTGTATTGTTAGCAACCCTTCGGGCTTGTCGAGAAATAATTAATAATTTTTGCAGAATATAATATAAATTCGATAAAATAAAGATATTCCATAAAATTTATGTTTCGCACTGAAAGGACAAGGACTATTTTCAAACTCACCTGAAAATTCTCATTGTAGCCAAATGAAAAAGATACTAAAATATGGAAAATCTGCACTAATGCATTTTTATATTTATTTAACGGTTCTTTATTGACTTCTCATGAAGCTGTCATTAATTTACAAAAGGAATGAAACTGATGAAGAGAAAAACGAAAACAAACAAAGTGAGAAATCCTAAGTTTACGCCATCAGGTGTAAGGGAAATCCCAAATTTATTGTACACACTTTTGAAAATAACATATCTTTATGAACAACGTAAAACGTAATTTTCTGTTGTCGTGACAGGAAGGACAATGACTAACTTCTTGATAATGAATTTTTTTCTCTTTTTTTCCCACGTCAATTGCGATAAAGAGACGAGATTTCAAGCATGACAATAAATCTCTTCTAATAACTGCGAGGTCGTGCCAATAGAGCGATAAATTAACGACCTTGGTACTTAACTACGGCAACCCTATTCGTCCGGGTTTGTTTGAAATATATATAAACTGTTGCACATGGTCCAAGCATTTTAGTTGAAGAATTCTCTACATTCTGAAAAGTTGGATTTATAGTGAGTTGACTAGAATTTCTACTATTTCTGTATTATTTCTTAAATTATTAAGTTTAGTTAGTTTTTGAATAAATCATTAAACGTTAGGTATTTCTTACAAATTATTTAAAATAGTGTTATAAATGAATTTTTCGTTCTTGTCTTTCAAATGGTTTCATTATTTTAATTAATAATTTTAAATAATTTTTAGCTCTCTTTTGTAGCGAGGAGCTAATCAGAGTTTAAACTTCATTGAATAATATTATTTGGACCAGTCGGTATTCAGTTAAATATTTTGAATAAAAACTAATTTACTGAAACTAAAATATTGTCTTCAAATTTATTACCAAAAATATTAGAACAAAATGCAATTTAATATTAGCAAAATATAATATTATATTTGAAATATATTCTAAGAAGAAGAAAAATATATGAAAACTTTCTAACACAAATTTGTGTTCATTTAGATCTGCCCTATAACAGTCTAAAAATTTTAATATTAGACAAAATATGTTTGTAAAATATTTTTAAAAACTTTACAATTATTTTTATAAATATTGGAATATTAAGAGCAAAACCAAACATTTTATACACAGATATTATAATTTTTTACATAATTCTAAATACTGACACTTTCCTTATCCAATTCTTTATTTCTGCGCTCTTTTTTAAATAAGGCAATACTTATCTATGATGTTATGAATGTTCCATGAAGAAGAAAAATTAACGAAAATATTCAAACACAAATTTGTATTCATTTAGATCTCTCCAATATCAATCTAAAAATTTTAATATTGTGGCAAAATATGTTTGTAAAAACTTTTCAATTATTTTTATAAATACCGAATATAGTAAATTATTTTTATAAACACCGAAATATTAACAGCAAGACTAAACATTTTATACGCAACTATTATAATTTTTTACTTAATTCTAAATACTGATACTTTTCCTATCTAATTTGTAATTTCTACTCTCGTTCTTAAATAAGGCGATACTTATCGGAAATTGCTATAATGACATATGCGTTCGCCAGTTCGTTAGAATAAACGATATAAGATAAACAGTCTAATTCTTTAAACCTCTTGTTCTAGATTAGATATCAGATACGTTTATTTATTATCAATGTGTTATTTCAGCTTTTGAAACTGAAACTGTTTGTTGTTTATTTTGCAGTTTTGTCTTGAATATTACTACATTTTCTCAAAATGACGAAGGGACTTTTTGTTTTGATGTTGGCTGTTGTGCTGGGTTGTGCATTTGCTGGTAAGAATTAATGGATTCCTTTTTATGAATTAACAATTTTAAACCAAAATTTTTATAATCCAAAAAAAATGTTCCAAAAAGTGTATTATTTTATAATTTCATGTTGAGAAAATACAACTTTAGAAAGAATGCAAAATTAAGAACTAATTTTTAAACTATCATTTTGAACTGAATGAATTTATTCTATATTTGTACATTTGAACAATATTATTAAGATAATTTAATCGACTAAAATTGCAAAAAAAAGTTCTGTAAACTATATTTTTATGTTTAAACCATATTTTTGCGTTATGTAAAAATTTGTTTTTAAACTTTTTTATCATTACATTTGCTTCAAATTTGTAAAGATAGAATATTTTGATTGATTTTTTCGTACTTACTGAATGGTTGGATTTTTGATATTTTGTACACTTGCTTATATCAATGATAATATATTATTTTAACATTTCTATAATATTATCAATACATCGATTGATTTAATTGAATTTTGATTCCCTACGCATGGCGCCATCTGATTTGTGAATTAGAAAATAATATTTCAATTTTTTAACATGTAAAATAATGAACTGTAAACAAAAGTGTACAAAGTAGAAAATAATTAATAGAAAACACGTTGTACACTAATAGAATTGATTTTGAGAAACTGTTATATTAAATTTATTTAAGAAGCGAAGTCCAAGAATTTTCGAATTAAAATTAGTACTGATTTATATTTTATTATCGAGAAATAAATTTCTGATATGTTTCTTAAGCACTGCTGCTTAAATTCATAATATAAAAGTTAATTATAATAAAAACCAACTATAGTCATATAATCGAGAAATAAATTTCGGATTCATTCGTGCAGATTCTATATAAATGTAGTCAATTCTATACTAAATTAAACGAACTCGGATCTATAGTATACCATATTATAAAAATATACTATTGTGCATCAAAATCTTTACTTAGAATAAGCTTTTTTATAATTAAAAATTTAATAATTTTAAAATGACCAAAATGGTAATTTAGCAAAAAGACGATGAAATCTTGGATTTTATTGTATATTTAGCCATCATGAACAATAAAAAGAATTTGAAAGTCAGCATATATTATAAAATAATATAGCGTATAATCTATGTATCTATTCTCAATGACAAAAAATAGATGAATGCTGCTTAATACATTAAATTTAATAATAACATGATTCTAATATTATGAATATAACAAATAATTAATACAATTTTTCGAATTTTCATCCTTTAACTTTGATTGTAAAATAATATCTAAGAAACAAATATCAAAATAAAACTTTAATTTTAGTTTCGATTCGCCTATATTATTTTCTAAAAATCAGATCTCATAGTCTAGATACCAAATTTCACAATTATTTTGGAAGGTAGGAATATGCACCCCTGATATATTTTTTGAGGGAAATTTTAAATAGTTCAAACTTTAAAAAAAAATGTTCTCTTTTTTCACCGTAACCTTTGAAAATATTACATCACAAAATGCCATAAAAATCATGTAATTTTAAAATTATAAAATTATTTTTAATAACTTTTTAATAAATATGTCATTTTTTTTTCAATTTCAAGATTTTTATAAGTATATTTTTGTATGACCTTAAACAATGCAGTTCATTATTGAAGTAAAATTCAAACAATTTCCTTTGTGCCGCCAAATATTTAATTTCAGAATTTGTTTTCCATTGTTGAAAGCTAAGAAAGAAAGATTCTGTTGTGTTTACATGAGAATTAATAAAGTATAGTTATTATGCCACGATTTATTAGAAATAAATTATCCGGATAATTTAATCTGGAAAGTTCAGGAATTTGATTCTTTAAATAGGAGCAATGAATATATAGAATTAATAGAATCTGTGTAACGCTGCTAAAATAAAAGAGACTTGTTGTCTTAATTTGATACTTAAAAATATCTTCTAAGAGAAATCATGGATATTAAAGCATGTATAGGGATTTAATTGAAAGTAAACTTTATCAATATCCGCTACGAACCAGCTGGTTGCTAAAAGTTATATCATATATAAAAAATTAATATTAATAAAACTACTTGTAATAAATAAAAGGAATAAAATTGAAAAACAGTACATTTAACTTCAAATAAGAGAAATAAATATTAAAGCAACTATAATCAACAAAAAATGTCGGAGCATTTTAAAATCGTACATATTTTTTTAAAAAATCCCTTGCATCCCTTATTTACAGTACAAAGATACGTACAAATATTAAGTACTTATAAATTGCATTCTTTATAATTCTTTTTTAAAATAAGGGAGATAAAAGCGCATTAAAGAATATACTTCTTTTCTTTGGCATTTTTCAAAGCTTTTTCTAAGATACAAATCATTTGTTTACAAACATTACTTCCTGATTTGTTTGTCCTTCAGACAAAATTTCAGGTATTCGCTATCAAAAAGAATACGCTTGTAAATCTTAAAATCAAAAGATAAAAAAGCGGACATCCTGTTTTTATGTTAGAACATTAAAAGGTACATAAGGAAAAGGAAGACAAAGATAAAGATATTGGTATAAAACTCAGAATTTAAATTTAATTTCTTCGTAGTATGATAAAGGATTTCCCTTTCATGTTTTATTTTATTGTTTCATGTTTCATGGGAAATTTCAAAAATATTTTTTTATCTATGATTGAATTCTTCTATATAAAAAACTATTATAAATATTGTATAATCTTTCTAAAAAAATTCTCGTTTTTTTCTTTAAATGGGAAAATATAATAGCATAAAGTATCATTAATTTTTAACAAAAAATCCTTGCATCATTTAAATAATGTGTCGTAATTTTAGATAGAAATTTAATTGATAAATAATGAAGTTTAGAAAATGGTTCGGAATAGAGCGAAACAAGCAGATTTTTCATAAAATTATTTATTCGTGCCGTGAAATTGGGATAATTTCTCACCAAAAGAATGAGTAGCATGGTACGCAACATTATATCAATATTTCTCATCTTTAACTTGCTTTTTCAAAATGTTTCGGTTTATCTCACAGTTTATCAACTGTGGGAAATACTTCAAAGATTGGCTTCCAGTATTCGCTTTGCTTCAATAAATTTCATATTTTTGAGAAAGGATTTTCTTAATTAACATTTATTTCAGAGATTTTTGACAAGCAAAATACAAGAAAAGATTAAGTTTATCGCTTGATCTGAAATAACAAAAGACTAAGTATTTTTATGTTACTATTTGATTGAAAATTTAGATACAATTTTCTTGGTTTTCTTTTCTAAAAGATACTTTAGCTGGAAATTATAATTTTCTATAATTTGTATTTAAATATGTTTTATAAACATTAAGCAACTGCTTGTATAAGACAATAAAGTTGAAGAAAAATTTTAATAAAATTAATTTTAAAAAATTCTGCTTTGAGTTTACTCTTCAATGATAAATGAGAGCTTCTTTTCATAATTTTTGGAATTAAAGCACTGAAAATTTCATAATCAAAAATCTGTTTAAAAATCTAGAACAATCAAAATTAATATTTTTTCCTTCAAAAATGCATATTTATTTCCGTACTCAAGTCACGTTATACTTTGTTGATCATGTCTGTCGAATTTAAAAAATTAATATCAAATAGGAATTAATAAGGACTCAAGTGGCCTACAGCTTATTATTCTGTAAAAGAAGGGGGAAATATATTAATAACAACTTTACAGCTAAACACAGAAATATTTAAAATTAATATTAAATATTATTATTTAGTTAAAGAAAAACCACTCATCATTAAGTCTAAATTAATCAATAAAATAGTCTGAAAGCTAAAAAAGGATAGAAGGAATCAGTTAACTAAAAATAGTAAGAATGTAGCAACATCAGCGCTTACAAGTTGCTACTATCTAAGCAGTTTTTAAAAAAATAAGATTTCATATTTTCATATTTTTGCTTAGAATTTTTTAAAAAATACAGAAATTGGAACAGTGGAACATTAAAATGAAATAAATAACAAATACAAAAATTCGGATACAACATTAGATCGGCGACAATGCGTTTCTATAAAACGTAACACATTTTCCGCTTTCTATATTGTAAGCGTACATTAAAGAAAAAATATATTTATGAGAGGATGCATATATTGTAAATTGATAATGCTGAAAATATTTTGGAAATAATTTATATTCAAAACATTTGTTTAGATGTTAATTAATAATTTTTTAATTCTTTTTTAATTAATATTTTTCAAATAACCATGCATAAATTTAAAAAAAAATAATTGTCCTTTTGGGAAAGATATAAACATTTCTTAAGGTTATAAAATTATAATTGCAGTCTCATCTTCTAATAATACAAAATCTTTTCGATTTCTTTAATTTAATCTTTCTACCGACCAATCATGTCTACTCTACAATCAAAGAGAAATCGTAAAGGAAGACATAGTTAAAAATAGTTAGGCGAATAAAAACTAAAATCAGTTTTATTTTAGTATTTATTTCTAAGATATTATTCCACAATGAAATTTGAAGAATGAAAATTCGAAAAATTATAATTATTATTTGTTATATTCATAACAATAAAATCATGTTATTATTAAAGTAGTAACATCATTAAACTATGTGCTCAGTTTTTAAAATCCAAAAGCTGTTATCAATTTTTAGTTATATCTTTAAATAATTGATTCATTAAAAGTATAATTTATAATTAAAATTATATATTATAAATATTGTTAAATTATAATTTAATTTTATTATAATTATAATTATTAAAATTATACTTATAATTATAAAAATTATTATTTCATTGCAAAATATTTTTTAAAAATTCAGTTATAAAACAAAAAAATTTCATTTTTTTTTCTTTGCATTGTAACAGTGTATTTCATTTCTTTTCATTTATTTGATGGTGCGCATTAAATCGAAGGTTAAAAATTATTTCTTTTGAAATTATATTATAGAGGAAATTATTGTAAAAGGGTTTCTTTTTAATTATTACTTTTAAAATGAAATGATCGTATTTATTATGTCCCAAAATATTTTCAACGGAAGGCACCTTGATGCTGATTTTGAAATTTATATTTTATAATAATTTACATCATTGGAATATTTTTTTTACAAATTATGATTTTTAAACTTAAATTTAAGAAGCCTAGGGTAAACTCATGTATTACGTTACAAACAATATTAAGTAGAAGATCTCTTGATAATATTTTTTTAATGTTGTTTCCCTGAAGTGTAATTGTTCATTATTTAAAATTGATCTTATATGTAATAAATTTAAAAAATGATATTTTATGTAGTATGCTTCAAAGAAAATTATTTTATAAACATTGATCTTATATGTAACCTGCTTCAAAGAATAGTGGTTGTAGTACTTTTTTTAACAATTTTTTATTCGTTTTTAAGTTTTTCTTTGTTTATTTATATGTTAATTTGATCAACTTTTATTCCAGCATCCCCTCCTTTCGATCCCCTCATGCCAAACACCGACAACATACCTCTGTGCATGCAACCACCTCGATCAGGTCTCTGCTTGGCTTACATTCCAAGTTTTTATTATAACCCTGGTACAAAAAAATGTGAAAGCTTCATCTATGGTGGCTGCAGTGGAAACGATAATAGATTCTTCTCGGAAGCTGAATGCATGAGAGCTTGTGGAGAAAAAAATCAACCAGGTGGAGGTAATTGATTTAAAATCAGTATAACATTAAGAAATATTTTATTTAAGAAAACTTTATACAATAGATATCCTAAACGTAGTAAGAGATCAAATATGGACACATATATGCATAGTAAATAAAAAAGGACCTTTGATTTCTAATTCTGAAATCGGATGACCAATACATATAAAACGACGACTTAAATAATTTATCTAACTTACTTTTGGAAAGAGTTTATTATTCATTATAATTTATTTTGTTTATTCATTTGTTGTTAATATTAAAACATTTCCTGGGACTTCAACTTTGTCAAAACCGAAAACATAAAATATGAGATTCTTTAAATATTATCAAAACCGAAATTTTTCGATTTTAATTAAAATTTATTTTCGCCTCTCGTGAATCGTTTTTGAAATGAATTCAGTTTTAAATAATTAACTATACTTTTCTGAGAAGGTCATCCGAAAGAGAGCAAAATATAAAGAATTTATTAAAATCAGTTAAAATAATAAAATGTTTGAAAAATTATTTTAGAAATGAGTAATTCATTAAATTTTTGCTTGGTCTTGTTTGTGTGTGTGTGTGTGTTTTTTTTTTTTTTCATTTTATTTCTATGCAAAATAAAATGAAGATACAAGTATAAAATTTAAATTTAAATTTACTCACAAATTTGTATAATTTTTTCCCAGACAATCGAATATTTTAAACTTATTTTGTTCTCAAACTTCATATATATCAGTTTTAGATGACATGAGACGATATTTTATCGTCTGCGCGAATTAACATTTTTACTAGAGACTTTAAATTCAACGTGCTTGTCTTGAATACAAACGATTTTTTTTTCGGTTCCTTGTCAATTAATTATAATATGAATTGCACTAAAGTAATCAACAAATGTCTTACGAAAAAAAAATTGAAATAAATTTAAAAATATAAAACAATTAAATTTGAAATAATTTTTAAATTCCGAAGTTGTTTTTAAACAAAATTTTAAAATTATGGTTAAAACACTTTTTAAAAATATAATCAATTTCAGATTACAAAATTACCAAATAATTATAGAAAACAAATGGTTTATCAAATTAGCACTTCCATAAATTATATTTTTCAAAATTAGAAAGAAATTTGGAAAAACAATCTTAATTTTGCAAAATAAAAAATTACAAGAAATCCAGTAATAATATTGATTATGTCAAAAAATATAACAGAATATTTCTTGGCTAAATGAAAGATATATGACTGTAAAGTAAGACTCCCTGAAAAAGGTTGCAAAGAAGACAATTGAACTCATTGACCGCATTTAGCAGACGAAATTGTCAACATGTTTCAAATAGACGTCAAAAAACTGGTTTGCAGAGCCAGAATTTTGCGTCACCCTCTCCAGAGAAGACCACCGGGTTTCGTAAGAGCCCATTGAAAAGTGAGCACATATTGCCGATGAATGGATACGCGAGTTCATGGGAAATCCGAACACGTGTGTCGCATTCGAAATAGGACAAAAGACGTTGGGAGCTCAAACCATTTTCCCGCCACCCACAAACACGAGTCAAGGTTGTAAAAGCTTCCTTTACTTTCTACACTCAGTAGAAGAATTTCAATGAAACTAGTTTACCTTAAAGCTAATCAACTTTTAGAGGGATGAGTTGAAAGTCTATTGAAATCGTTGGATAAATTATAGGATGAGGTCAAATACCTTTTGATGGAGTGGGTGAAACAGACCAGCAATTATAGTGTCAATATATTGCAAGAAGAATTCAATATTGATTAAAGAGAAGTAAAATTATTAAAAAAGAAATATATAGATATTTAAACTCAATTTATGAGAAGATATTTTTAGGTAGATTTTGGAAACTAGTAAATTGTTAATCACTATAAAAGGAAATTCATTAAATACTCCTCTAGATTCAAGCAATTAAATGAACATGAAATGGTAGATGGCTTCAGTTAATGTGCCCATAATTTCTTTGATCCAGCATACAAACTATGATAGCGTAGGGTTACTGAAATTTCGTAAAAAATATATATACTTATCAAAAATTTCAAATAAAAAATAAATGTTAAGAAAGCAGAATATAAAAACATTAAAAATAGCATATTTCTCTCAACTTTTGCAATATGCTATGAATTTTACAATATATAGCATATTGTCCTTTTTTTTTACATTTCATATTTTGCTATGGTTTTTACAATTTTTTCTCTATGCAGGTTCATCAGCATTGAAGTTATTTGCATCGTAAAAGTTTGGAAACATAATTTATAAAACATAATCTTTAAAGTATGATATCCAGTTAATTTTTTAATGTGAACTAATAAGTGAAAAAGATACAACACACGAAATTTAATTCAAATTCAAGATTTTTTTTTAAATCATGATCAAAGTGTTGAATTCTCAGAGTCTATAATCTTTAATGTTTGGCCATCGTGCATTAATTTAATTGATTATCACAACCATCATCTCCGAAAAAGAATTAAAATATCTGTAATCAATAAAGTTTTGATAAGAAGATATATTTTTATACAATTTTATATAAATTCCCTGTTTTATTCCTTTCAAATCAATTGCTTTAAACATTTATAATGCATTGATTGATTGAAATGAAGAACATTTTTGGTCACAGAAGTAATTATGTTTTGTGTTTTCAGGGCTCTTTACCAAGTGATCGTTTCCCATTATTTCTAAGACCTCTCTCTATCTCTATGGAGAAAACATTTTTGCCAAATCTCCTCATTTCAATACGCTAAAGAAATGAAGCTATGTGCTACATTTTGTATTGTTAAAATGTCATTTATAATAATACTTTGTGTATTTTTGTATTTTTGATTGTCATTGCATTAATTTTCTGTTCATCTTTTCATGTATTGTAAATGTATCCATGTTCCCTGTATCTAATTCCAATGCATGGAGACTATGAATAAATGCTTTTGCAATAAAAACTATTACTAACACCAGTGTTGAATCATTCTGACTCTATCTACCATATCACTTGACAACTAACACTTTGAAACTGTAATGGTATACTTTGAACAATGAAATTAATACAAATACTTATTTACCACTTTTTAGTAATTCTCTAACTAACCATTTAATCATCCTGAATTCTCACTTATTAATCTTTTCTAAAAAACGATTTTTTTTAACAAGAATTCTTTCTTTTTTTTTTCATACATTTTGACAGAATATTTTACATAAAACATGGTGATTTATCATTTATCTAGAAATCGGTTTTATATAATATCTAGATTTTAAACATATTTGTCTATATATAATTTTAGAAGAACCTAAAATAGAACTAGTACCAGTTCCAGAAGAGCCAAAGGCGGAAGAAAACATAGACATCTGCAGTCAACCAGCAAGACCAGGTCTTTGTTATGCCTATTTCAACAGATTCTACTTCAATGGTGAAAAGTGTGTGTCCTTTGTGTATGGCGGATGTGATGGCAACCAAAACAATTTCGAAACAGAGGAAGAATGCAATAAAGTATGCCCACCTAAAGTAGTGAAAAGTAAGTGTTAGTTATTAAATTTTAGTGAATAACTGTCAGTTTAACTTGATATTTTTTATGGTATATGAATAAAAACTCATTTTTCCATTATGATTTTTTTTCGAAATCATGTGCATGTACTGTACTAATATTTAGTTTTAATTAAATGAAACCTTCGATATCAGATCAACCCCAAATTGAAGAGTTGCCTGCAATAGCTGAAGCAGAAGTACCTAAGCCTGAAGAAAATGTAGATATCTGCAGTCAACCCAAACAACCCGGTCTTTGTTATGCCTATTTCAACAGATTCTACTTCAATGGTGAAAAGTGTGTGTCCTTTGTGTATGGCGGATGTGATGGCAACCAAAACAATTTCGAAACAGAGGAAGAATGCAATAAAGTATGCCCACCTAAAGCAGTTGAAAGTAAGTGTTAATTATTAAACCTCAGTGAATAGTTATAAGTTTAACTTGAAATTTTTTATGGTATATGAATAAAAACTCATTTTTCAATTATAATTTTTTTTTTCGAAATCATATGCATGTACTGTGCATTAGATTTATATGCACAGTAATATTTAGTTTTAATTAAATAAAACCTTCGATTTTAGATCAACCCCAAATTGAAGAGTTGCCTGCAATAGCTGAAGCAGAAGTACCTAAGCCTGAAGAAAATGTAGATATCTGCAGTCAACCCAAACAACCCGGTCTTTGTTATGCCTATTTCAACAGATTCTACTTCAATGGTGAAAAATGCGAATCCTTCGTATATGGCGGATGTGGTGGCAACCAAAACAATTTCGACACCGAGGAAGAATGCAATAAAGCATGCCCACCAAAAATTGTTGAAAGTAAGTTATATCTCAGTCTTTTCTGCTGATAATAAAGATGTACATGTGCGCGCATAATTGTGTCGCCACTCCCCAGGATAGAATATTTGGCCTAAATCTACTAATTCCATATTTCGTACGATTATATTTTATAGGATGAGAATGAATATTATAGTTGCCCTGAAATTTAAATTGCTTTCATTGTTTCATCAAGTATTTAATCTCGCGTTTTTCTTCCATTATTGAAAGCTAAGAATGTACATAGTTTGCATAATGAATAGAAAACTGAAATTATAGAGCATGAACAGAAGATAGATATACCATATAGTTATGTTTTTAATGAAATTATAAAGCACGGATAGGTTGAAGATAGATGTACCATAGAGTATGTTTCTAATGAAGTTATAGAGCATGGATAGGTAGAAGGTAGACGTACCATATAGTTATGTTTTTAATGAAATTATAAAGCACGGATAGGTTGAAGATAGATGTACCATAGAGTATGTTTCTAATGAAGTTATAGAGCATGGATAGGTAGAAGGTAGACGTACCATATAGTTATGTTTTTAATGAAATTATAAAGCACGGATAGGTTGAAGATAGATGTACTATATAGTTATGTTTCTAATGAAATTATAGAGATTGTGGGTGGGTAGAAGATAGATTTACCATATAGTTATGTTTTTAATAACACTACAAATTCATAATAGCATTAAAAAGTTTTATATACACAAAAAATAGAACAAATACAAAACAGATATCTTTAATGTCTATCGCAATTTTATATTTACAAATATGGCTTAAGGGATTAATGAACTTTATGCTGTACATAAGAAATTCAATAAGTAATTCAAATTAAACACTACAGATATCCTTAGTGAAACAACTATCTATTGAAAGCAGCTAATGAATAATAATAAAGGTTATTTATATTACTGTTTAGCTAAAAGCACCGGTGAGATTTGTTATAGTAAACTTATCTAAATTATTTCTTTGATAATGCTCAGTAAAAATCAAAGCAATTTTTAAGTAGGGAAGTAGAATTTAAAAAGTAAGAAATTTTTTTCTCTGAGAGATCTGACTGACCCTTAGTATTGACCCCTCATGGTCCGAAAATTCCCCAAGAAATTCAGGAAAGGAATTTTTTGAAAACAATAATTATTATCAATAAAGCAATAACTTTATAGACCTTTGCATAGTTTTATTTGATAAGTATCTGAAAGAAAACCTGTTTTTTTTAAACCTTAACAATCCAGAATCCTAGGTCCAAATCCAAAAGAGAAAATTCTAAATTATTCTAAAACGTTTGCAATGCAAAACAAATGCAGCTTATTTCCAGCATGTATAAAAAACTACAAACCATGCAATAGAAGCAATATTTATGAAACTTGCTTATAGAATAAATAGCATTCCTACTATTTTTTGAAATTTTATAACTAAACGATTCAAAAACTAATTTATTTAAATAGCAATTTTTCAATGTTGTTCTTTACTATTCCAATTTTACCCATCCATTTTTTTGTTCCATATATTTTTGTTATTTTCAGTCTGTTATATTTATTTTTATTATTTTCAGTTTGTTATATATGTTTTTGTTATTTTCAGATCCTGATGAAATATATGTTGAAATGTTGTATTTGTGATTCATTTCAGATTTCTTTCCTTTTAGGCAAGGAAAACGAGGCAAATCAACAATAAAGACTGTGTGATGTGCCATCGACTTACCGCATATGATCTCATTTGTCCGTTGCTTCATAACTATTATGCTGAACGTATTTATTATGCATTTACTGTTTCTCTCATATACTGTTAGATATTATAATTTTTAAAAAATAAAAGTTATGTTATTTATGTTATATCAGTTTATTTATTTTTAAAGTAAAACCAAAAGTATTTAAAAATGAATCACTGTTGAAAGCAAATCATCAGGCATTCTACGCAGAATTCTTATATATACTTTTATACGGTCTTTTACTCCTTATCTAGAAAAGGTCAAGAGACAAAAAGAAACATTAACATTTTTATCTTTGGATTCTTGCTTTCTTAATACACTTTTTAATAGAAAACTTTTCCTGTACTTTTCCAAATATAAAATTATATGTACATCAATTAAAAATGTCATGTCTATTCCATAAATCTCCAGCAGTTAAAATATCAATTAAAAATATTTTAAATTGAACTGTACGTAACAATGATGCCTTTCTTTTCATGGATAATCTGTACTAAAACTGCAGATGGTGTGCAAAATCAGCGAAACGCAAGACAATTATTTTTAGGCAAATGAATGTAATTCCCATTGATTCGTTTCGTTTTAAATATTCAAAAATAATATTAAATACACATTTTATATAAAATTAATGA
The DNA here is from genome assembly GCF_947563725.1 of Argiope bruennichi. NCBI lineage: Eukaryota > Metazoa > Arthropoda > Arachnida > Araneae > Araneidae > Argiope > Argiope bruennichi. The sequence goes on from NC_079151.1 coordinate 49,807,518, forward strand.
AGTATTTAATACTTAAAGCGATAATAAATTATCATAAATCGCGTATAAAAGAATAATGCAAAGAATGAATGAGCATTCAATATGATAAAGAATGATTGAACATTCACATTTTTATAGTTTAATGAAGATCTTCGTATAGAAAATGGCCATAAGAAAGTAAAAGCAAGATGACAAAAAAGTGAAATGTGAGGTGCAAATAATATAGTTTTTAAGAGAAATCAGATGGGTAGATGACACAAGGTATATAATTTAATCTTCGAACTATCCTGCGGTCGATTGTAGCATAGCAAATATAAATGACACCAGTGGCATGGTATTATTTTTCGCCTCCGTGTTATAGTTATTCTTTCAGAATGGCGTAAACGCACCTTTAAAATAGAAAGAAACTCCAGATGATAGAGATGTGATTTCTCTATATCTGAAAGTAGATACGGATTATTTCAGCTTTCCAACTTAGTAAAGCGACCTATTTACGATATTGCCGCAACAAAAGTTTGATTCTCGGATATGGGATGCGTGTTCTATATAGATAAAATAATCTGACATCAGTTGGCTCGAAAAAGAGAAAGAACAACGCTTTTTTATATTTTTCAGAGCTTTATTATATATTACTGTAAGGTCTTCCTACATTCTGTAAGTTTACTTAACTCTAATCACTTCCTATGCTGCAGTTCACTAATCATTATAAATAACTTAACCGAAACACAATTGTATTATTTACCACACATTACCTGGCATAGGGGTAGCGGGTCTTCCACGTGTTCGAGTCCCGGTTCGGGGATGGTTGTTCTCCTTCTGTGTTCTATCTGTGAGGTGTGTGAATGTGCGCCCCTATAAAAAGGGGTTGTGCAAGCGAATGCGACGCATAAAGTAGCTAAGTCGTACTCTTTGCCCCAGTTGGGGCTACTGAAAAAAACAAAAGACGCTCACTCGGCTTAAATCGGATAATCGGATACTCGGATAACTTGTAAATTGTCAT